>NC_090923.1:126782389-127087139 GCF_040938575.1 Ambystoma mexicanum | reverse complement strand
CCATCTTCACCAACACACAAAGCTATTGAGAAGATTGTTTTCGATAAAACTCTATCAAGTGATTTGAGGGGACTGACAGAATTCTGTCACACAGGAGGTTTGGAGGTGTTCCACAATATGTGCCTAAAGTACAGGCCAAAGCGCTTGCATTTCAGCATACAGGGCATGAGACATAGGACTCTACTAGCGGTCTTGGCCCATAACGAGAATCTCGGCCGTGAACAATCTAGGACTAAGGGTAATGTAAGGATGCCTTGCTACACTAAGGCCTTTTCAAAAAGAAGTAAGCAATGGGTGATCAAACCAATCTATGAGGAAATGGAGTTCGACTTTGTCAAAAGCCTTATTGTTGCTGTATTAGAGAAGCACAAATATGGAATTTTGAACGTTTCTGTGCAGAGCACTAATCCATTGCCACCCAACATTGCCACTGTGTCATGTCCACCCAAAGGAGAGCTGGTTGTGAAGTACAAATCCCGGTTTAAATAATTGTAATACGATTGTATTTTTGTAAATAAATGTTATTGTACAGTGTGCATACAAAGTACGCTAACCCTAACCCCTACCTTCACCATCCTGGGTGCCGAACAACCTGAGTGTCATCTTTGAATTCTCTCTCTATTCACCTCATATTGCTGACCTTGTCTATATGTGTATGTATATATTTTTGTTGATGTAACTAATTTTCGCAATCTCTTCTAAATGCTGGGCACTGTTAACCGAGGGGAGGCTTGCGTATTGCAAATAATAAAACAAACAAACAATAAATCTCACTTTCAACTCAACTCCTCAGGTACTTTATACTTTCCCTGACCTTCCCCAAAAAATTAAAAGTGTCAATAGTTATGGTTCTTTAGGGCTTCAAAGCTCGCAGACAACGAGGACAAAATTGGGGGCCATAGAACGCGCCAAGCGAGCCGTTGCAGATGGGAGAGAAGCCAGTTCACATTTGCACATTGAGGCGCACTACATAGATGGATTCGAAACTTCAAGTCCTCACAGATGGCTTTACTACGGGATGTTGCAAAGAAATAATGTATGCTCATTTCTAGTGAAGGTCAGCGGCTTTGATTTTCAGCTCGCGCCCTGAAGAGGCCCACAACTCGCACTGGCAGTATAAGGTTCTATTGTTTTTTGACCTTGAGAGACAGGGACCATGCCGAAAGAACTTCATTTGAAGGGTGTGTGGGGGGGGTGCAATAACGTAAGAGACGATAAGGCAGAAAATTCTGAAACTAGACCGAGTTTCATGTTAGTTCAGTATACGAAAAATCGTTGTCAAGAGCACAGTGGGATTTACAGACTGCATTACGCAGAGACACAATGGAAATTGCAAATATAATGTAAGTAACTCTTTAGACGCTTTTATGCCGGAATGAAGAATTAATGAATGGATGCATGAATACATGAATGAATGAAGAGCTTTGAAAACGTTTGTGGGATCGTCCTTGTAGCGGGCACATGGGCATGCAGGTCCACATTCCACACGCATGTAGACAAAAAGTCGTTTCTCATTGTGTACTAACCTCGATTTATTTCGTTAGTTTTCGCATTGATTTTAGAGCCGAACATACTCCATTGCACTATTCTTGAAAGCAAATAGTTTCAGCTTGGCCGTAATAAATAAAATGAATAATATTAATAAAGATCAGCTGGTGAGACTAATTATACATTTTATGTTTTCAAAACAGGTATATCCTTCCCTTTTGCCACTGCCACCAGTTTCAGACACCGGCAGATGGTTTTTTTAATCGCCAGCTGCAGCTTAATGTAAACAACTGCACCATCCTGATGATCTTATGGGACGAACGCCAAGGGCCCATATGCCCTTACGCGGTACTAGCGGCTAGAAGCAACATATCAACCTTTACGCTGGCCTAGTGCCTAGTTGATGGAACAGCCTTGCGGTTCAACGTGCGACAAAAGTGCTTCTTTGAAAGAAAACCAACACCCTGTGCACCATAAAGGAACAGCACGTGACTCACGATAAACTTTTACAGATTTGCGGATAGAGATAAAAGAAAATAAATGACTTTCGGAGTTCATATGGCAATTGCTGAATATTCTATACACATTTAATGTCAAATAAATGTACTTTACCAAATGTACCGTGTTGCTGTTTGATTTTAAAGTACAGTTTCATATTCTGAATTGTGGCGCGCTGTGTTGTGAGCTGATCTGTGTTGGTTTCCGGGTTCTGTGTGAAGTCGCGTAGAAGACGACTGGGCGCGTTTGCCTATGCAGCACAGAAACGTCACGGAGAGAGGCGGGGAATATGAATGTTTTGATAATGTCAGGCTCAGGGGCGGGGGATATGATTTAGTGCCGCAAAAGCAGGTCAGCCAGGGCGATGCGGCAAGTGATAGGATTATCACAAAATGGCAGCTCCCTGATGCCTGTTTTCGCGTTTGTTTAATGGACAAAAACCCGAGTAAGGTCCATAGGAAATTTTTCTAAAATCGAGCGACTTAGGCTTAAAAACACATGGCCGACCCGTAGGGGCAATAAAAAATTTTGATCGAACCATTCCTTTAACAAGATGACCAAGAATGTGAGCATGCCAGGAGAGGGGTCAAAGCCAGAATGATGCTCGTTAACAAAAGATACACATAGGAATCCTTTGGACATCGACCATCTTTAATCTATTTGATATCCTCAGAACATGTAGATGGACAAGACTTACATCACATATATATCTTTAATGATAATGGTTCTTATATTTACCCATTGGAACCTGAAATTTTAGACAAAATGAAAGAACTAAGCACGAGCGACTAGCGAATTACTAAAAGGCACCTACGTCACTACGTGATGTTTATAAACAAACATGATGTCATCACGCAACTGGCGGGATGACGTGCACATAAATAGCAGCCATTTTGAGGATAACGGACACGGTACGCGGGCCAGCATCAGCTCCCCAACACAACGAAAAAGAAAGCAGGAGGTAAGCAAAAATAGGAAGCTTTTAAACAGAGGATATGATTAAAGTAATTAGACTATTGGCTGAAATATACCTTATATCCTATATTTCCTTAGGAGACCCATGGGGGAAACACAGAGGAAATTATGGCGGCATGACTACTGTGGAAACACAACTTCACGGGACAATCTAAACCCCTTCTCGCCTCCATATGAGGTAAGAGAGGGTTTATGAGTTCTATCTATATTTAAAATGCATGTTTAGTGCAGACATCCGAGTAACATAGTTTCAACCAATATATTTACAGGAAGAATATGACTATTTGTAAACAACAGAAGCCATAGACCCATTTTTGACAAACCTAAGGGGTATTGGTGAAAGCAGAGGGTGGCAACAAGAGGAAGATTTGGAACTACCACAGACCAGGGCAGTTGTGCCCAATTTACCATATTAATCTCCTTTGGACCAGACTAAGAGAGGTACTCTCTATTAGCTTTTTTTAAACTCTTCTTTTTAATGCAGTTAGTCTTGTAAGCTATGACCTATCTATTCCTTTTTTTAAGAAAACACTGTATATTGCTATACCTACAGGTTGGCACAGAACATAGGGGAACACATTGCCAAAGTATTTAGCAAGGATCAGCATCCTAAACTTGATTGAAATTTGAATATTGGGAGCATAATTCAGGTGAATATTTAATCTCAGAATCCTACATGACAGATACATTGATTTGTTATAATATGTAAGAGTACAATAATGAAAATTTCGTTTTCTATTTGGTTATAGAATATTGAGAAGCACAAAAAAAAGAAATAATCAGATCCTGAAGAAGGGTAATATTCCCGAAACATGTCAAGCAGAATAAGCATATGTCACAAAAATATTTGAAGTCTATTATGGGTTAAACAATTAATCTATTTATATGTAACCAATGACATGATTCCAAACAGATTGGGCATCACAGAAATACTTTCTTTTGAAGAATTGTGTTAACACTGGTGTTTATTATGAAAAAAAATGTCTTTGAAAAATTTGAAAAACATAAAGAACTAATAGTAGAGAAATAACGTAACATGAGTATCTTTGAAACTTCTGTTAAAAAATTAGAACATTTTTGGTTGAATTTTCAACATACACAGGGTGTGCGAGGGATGGGAGTGTTCCACAAGACTGTTGACATCTGCTGTTTTTTACTGTTGTATGCCTCCTAGTGTAAGGGTTGTTTTTTCTCCCTTGCACCCCACTAATGTTCCTAAAACTTAAGCTTTAAATACCTTTACCATAAAGGAGTGCACCCAGTCACAAAGGTTTTCTGTCTCTTATGCCACTTACATCAACCAGGGCCTTTATCTCACAATCTGCGAATTTGGAAGACATCTTGTTGGTTATTGGTGTGCATAATGTGGCACTCTCTTTCACTCCAGCTTAGAAATGGAGGACTGCATCTCCCAGAATGCACTGCAACCAACATTTGAAAACAAGACAATTATTCAATTCCATTCTGCAAATGCATGCTAGTGTTTGTAGTTTTGCAAATTATATTGGCAAGGACTGATCTAAAGCTGTCTGCTTTAGAAGGTCCGGTAACCTAGGACATTCAGCCTGACAGCCTTGGCTTAGGAGAGCAGCAGCTCAATCGAATGACATACATTTGAGCGTCTTCCACTACTAAGCTAACAGTACTGCCCTCAACAGAGCTCGGCCATGGAGATGGGAACATGCTGCAGTTAGAAATTATTTGCTGGTTTGAGTCCTGTTCTTATTGGACACGTGTCCACATCATTAACACTACCATCATTGGTGCAAATGTTGTTACGTGATAGTGTTGGGCGCAACTTCTGCCATTTTTGCGGCCACTTGGTGCACAATCAGCGGTCTTTCGGAGTGCTATCAGACAGTCAAAGTACAAGGAACCCGTGGTGCATATGTCCCACTCCTGGCAGATGAACAAAGAGGAAGCTTGTGCCCGGAAGAGGCAGCTTCTGCCAGGGAGAAGCAGCTTGTGCCAGGGAGAGGAAGCTTGTGCCAGGAAGAGGAAGCTTGTGCCAGGAAGAGGCAGCTTGCACCACCATGTCCCTGTAAAACAATGGAGAGCAGCTGTGGATTGTCGTATATTGTAACAGGACAATGTCTGAAAGGTTGGTGAGTCTACCAGTGGGCATGGCATGTGATGTCATCAGTGTGGGACAAGATTTCAAGTTCGTAAAAACATACTTTAGTGAAAAGATTTTTGGTGCATAGGACTATAGGACTAATATAAAATATCTATATGATGCAGTTAGAAGCAAGGGAGCAAATGACAGATAAGGACGCCTCTGGGGAAAACGTTGAGAAGGGATTATTTTACTCCCTTTGTTTGTAAATTGGGAGTAAAATATTTTTCAGGTGGTCAAAAAAGTGTCTGTTTTTGTCGTTTGGGGATTTTTTAGGCTAGCTAAAATATATTTCAATTTTTAAAAGGTAGCTCAGTATTTAGAAGATGTTTCCTTTTAATTGTATAGAGCCCTTTGGATCATGTAACGTATCGGTAGAGCCTCTTTGTGTAGCAAGCCCTGCTGATTCCTCTGGTCTGACACATGAGCACGCAACGACACCTGCTTTTCTGTTTCTCAGTGGTTTTTTGTTGGTAGTATTTGCCTAATTTTAAGGAGTAGAACAGACAGGTGATTATATGGGGGATTAAATGCACATGGAAATAAAGTCAATCTGGGTGGGGTTAAGAACAATATTATCATATTTGACTTGGATTATGGCGCTACACTTATACCTATCAACCGAATGATTAATTGCATAGCATAGTAGCGAACATAATGATATATGTTATGTGTCATGTCATGTTATAAAGTTTTTATACTGATCCAATCAACCATCATAGTGGTTTTACGCTGTCGATATCTTGACCAGTGAAATGCCCTCCTCTGACCCCACGCGGGTTAATCAGGATGAAGTGTGTAGAGCAGGGTTGCCCAGTTTCAGGTCTCAGGGTACCCCTCATTAATATTCATGAGATCAATTTGCATAATTTTCGCCCTTGAAACACTTGTGTATAGGTGTGTTATAAATGCCATATCATATCATATCATATCAAAAAGACTCTAAATGTATTTACATTGCTTCTCATGAATATTAATGAGGAGGATACTGAAAACCTGTCAGGATTCCGGCCCTCGAAAAACAGGATGAAAAGGGTGGGTGGGGAGAATCAGAAATAGAATTGGGATGACACGATGTGTTTCTGGTAGAGGGAATATGGTTGTATAAGTAGGGGGTGCATGTGTAATGGTAGGCAGTGGAGCTGGTGGAATGTTGACGTAGAAATAGGAAAAATAACCAGTGCTTTGCAACATGAATACAGACTCTGCGTAATCAAAGTCATCAATACTCTGGACGTGTAGGGCCTTCTTCAGGGCACAGAGGCTGGATTCTCGGATGTCCAGTTAAACGTCTGCGATGGTTTGGGCCTGGTGCATGCACAGTGACCTGCAGCAAACATCCACTTGGACAGAGAGGTGCAGGCGAAGTAGCCTGTGCATGTAGAAAGTCAGGGAGGTGCCTGTTTTGCTGTCACTAGGGTTGGATCTGCAGACTTGAGGGTATTGGGTAGAAGGTCAGGGAGGTGCCTGTTTTGCTGTCACTAGGGTTGGATCTGCAGACTTGAGGGTATTGGGTAGAAAGTCAGGGAGGTGCCTGTTTTGCTGTCACTAGGGTTGGTTCTGCAGACTTGAGGGTATTGGGTAGAAAGTCAGGGAGGTGCCCGTTTTGCTGTCACTAGGGTTGGATCTGCAGACTTGAGGGTATTGGGTAGAAAGTCAGGGAGGTGCCCGTTTTGCTGTCACTAGGGTTGGATCTGCAGACTTGAGGGTATTGGGTAGAAAGTCAGGGAGGTGCCCGTTTTGCTGTCACTAGGGTTGGATCTGCAGACTTGAGGGTATTGGGTAGAAAGTCAGGGAGGTGCCCGTTTTGCTGTCACTAGGGTTGGATCTGCAGACTTCAGGGTATTGGGTAGAAAGTCAGGGAGGTACCCGTCTTGCTGTCACTAGGGTTGGATCTGCAGACTTCAGGGTATTGGGGAGAAAGTCAGGGAGGTGTCTGTTTTGCTGTCACTGGGGTTGGATCTGCAAACTTGAGGGTATTGGGTAGAAAGTCAGGGAGGTGCCTGTCTTGCTGTCACTAGGGTTGGACCTGCAGACTGAGGGTATTGGGTAGAAAGTCAGGGAGGTGCCTTTGCTGTCACTAGGGTTGGATCTGCATACTTAAGGTTATTTGTTATATTCTTAAATAAACCCTCCCATTGATTGAATCTCTCCAGTATTCGCCTAAAATGATCATCTACTAGTCTTACCAGGATGTTTTTTTTTCAGACGTTGTCCATTAAGTTAGAGGATTGACTAAGTTCTTTTCGATGCATCCTAGAATTCCGCAATGCCTCTTTATGATAATTTGTTATTTATATAGCACAGTGCTTTTATCCAAAGTGCTTTACATAGACCATTGATAATTACAATTATTGCTACCCAATCAAAACTGGTAGCTATTTTTATCAACATCAGAATGAAAGATTCAGTTGAACCTGCCGGGATTCAAAGATGAAGATCACACACAGATCCCAGCAGCAAGCACTTAACTTGCTGAGCTAGCTTACCAGTTTAGCAGAATGTTATTGCGCTCATCAATCTGGGCTCTGTGTAAGACTATGTGGCCCTGAGCCCACTTTGTTTTTCCGCTCCAATGGCAGCTTGCTTTTTTCTCTGGGTTCTGTTTCTGGGGAAATCTTTACATCATTAATGGCAATGCTGCTGTGAACACATTCCCAAATGCCCTTTGGGGTTTCTGGCATCTGAGCTTTGGGAAGGAACATTTTCCCTCTGGAAAGCATTCTTTATTCTTTCTGCTGCTTTTCCACACCTCCAGTCAGGCAACTTTTGGGAGTTTGTGGATACCATGATATGATGCAGAATATGTGTGCTAATTGCACATGTTTCTAAACGGTGTGTGCCTAGAATTGTACGTTCCAACAGCGCCTATGTTTTCTCTCCCCTCCCCGAAACCCAGAAAGAATGTCCTGTGGGTTTCACTTGTGGGCTCTACTGTGGTTTTCCAGTGGTATCTCCTGCAAGTTCTTCAATCGATTCTCCTGTGGATCTCCTGTGGATCTAATATAGGTTTTCCAGTGAGTCTTTTCAGTTTAGTTTGCCTGTGGGTTCCTCAGTGATTCCTCCTTAAGGGTTTCCAGTGAGTTTTCTTATGAGTTCTTAGTAGGTTTTTCTGTGACTTTTCTTATGATTTCTTAGTAGGTTTTTTAGTGAGTTCTCTTATGAGTTCATCAATAAGTTTTTCAGTGAGTTCTCTTATGAGTTCATAAGAAGGTTTTTCAGTGGGTTCATCAGTGGGTCCTCCAGTGGGTTCTCCTACAGAGTCTTATTTGGGTTCTTCAGTGGGATCTCCTGCCAATTATTCAATAAGATCTTCAGTCAGATCTCCTGTGGGTTTTTCAGAGGGATCTCCTGTAAGTTCTTCAGTGAGATCTTCAGTCGGATTTCCATTCAATTCTACTGTGGGTTCTTCCGTGGGAGCTAATATATGTTTTCTAGTGAGTATCTACAGGGTTTTCTCCTGCAGGTTCCTCACTGGTCGCTACAGTGGGTCCCCCTGAAGGTTTTGCAGTGAGTTCCCCTTGCCAGTTCATCAATAGGGTTTTCAGTGGGTTCTTCAGTGGGATCCCATGCAAAGTCTTCGGTGGGATCTTCAGTCAGTTCTCCTGTGAGTTCTTCAGTGGGATCTCGTGCAAATTCTTCAGTGAGATCTTCAGTCAGTTCTCCTGTGGGTTCTTCAGTGGGATCTCATTCAACGTCTTCCATGAGATCTTCAGTCAGTTCTCCTGCGAATTCTTCAGTGGGATCTCATGCAAAGTCTTCAGTGAGATCTTCAGTCAGTTCTCCTGTGGGTTCTTCAGTGGGATCTCCTTCAAGTTCTTCAGTGGGATCTTCAGTCAGTTCTCCTGTGGGTTCTTCAGTGGGATCTTCAGTCAGTTCTCCTGTGGGTTCTTCAGTGGGATCTCATGCAAAGTCTTCAGTGAGATCTTCAGTCAGTTCTCCTGCGAGTTCTTCTGTGGGATCTTCAGTCAGTTCTCCTGTGGGTTCTTCAGTGGGATCTCATTCAACATCTTCCATGATATCTTCAGTCAGTTCTCCTGCAAATTCTTCAGTGGAATCTCATGCAAAGTCTTCAGTGAGATCTTCAGTCAGTTCTCCTGTGGGTTCTTCAGTGGGATCTCCTTCAAGTTCTTCAGTGGGATCTTCAGTCAGTTCTCCTGTGGGTTCTTCAGTGGGATCTTCAGTCAGTTCTCCTGTGGGTTCTTCAATGGGATCTCATGCAAAGTCTTCAGTGAGATCTTCAGTCAGTTCTGCTGCGAGTTCTTCTGTGTGATCTTCAGTCAGTTCTCCTGTGGGTTCTTCAGTGGGATCTCATGCAAAGTCTTCAGTGAGATCTTCAGTCAGTTCTCCTGTGGGTTCTTCAGTGGGATCTCATGCAAATTCTTCAGTGAGATCTTCAGTCAGTTCTCCTGCAAGTTCTTCTGTGGGATCTGCTGCATGTTCTTCAGCAAGATCTTCAGTCAGTCCAACAGTGGATACTTCAGTGAAACCTCTTGCAGGTTGTTTAATGGGATCTTCAGAGTTTTCCCCTAAGGGTTGTTAAGTGGGATCCTCTGCAAATTCTTTGGTTGGATCTCCATTTGGTTCTTTTTTGAGGTCATCAGTGGGATCTCCTACAGGGTCTTTGGGGGGATCTCATACATGTGTTTACCCGTTTCCTTCACTTGGTCTTTATTTGCCTTTGATCTGTTTCTTTCTACATGAGTCAATTCAGTCTATACCGAGATCACTTCTAGTAATGGGCTTGTTACTGCATGCATGCAGCACATTTTCCAAACATCTACTCCATGCATATTGCTCAAAGCATGCACACGGCAAACATCTGCAAGAGTGCCCAAAAGTGCAACCTGGGAAAATGTGGAAATAGCAGTCTCAGCAGGTGAATGCCTATGTTGCCTCAAGACCGATGAAAGCATCAAGAAACATATCGAGAGAAGATCCATCAATTATTTTCAGAAAATCACCAACGCTAAAAGACATGATTAGTCCAAGTAATCCTAAGAAAAAGACACCCAGCAGCCTAAGTAGCTACCTAAATGTCCCACCACCCACAGGAACGTATAAATGCGGGAGCATCTGCCCTCAGATACTAAATGGAACTAAAGAACAAACATTACTGAATGGAAAAAGAAAAAGTATGAAACAGTTTATAAAGTGTAATAGCAAGTTCGTGGCATACGGCATTGTGTGTGCATGCCAAAAGATGTATATAGGCAGCACAACAAGCCTTTAAAGATAAGGCTTCTTGAATATATGCAAACTATATAAAACAATGACTTAAGATATCCACGCTTGGATACACAGTGTGTTTGGTGTTGTTGAGGTGCCAGGGGGTTATCTCTGCCTTTCTGTGTGAAGACGCTGACAATAGGACTCTGTTTAGTCCTCTTTCTGTTTCATTGGATTTGGAATCTACGGCTTTAAATACACCGCGCATGAGTGGAGCGCAGTACGGTGGGCAACGCAGTGTGTTCAGTGTTGTTGAGGTGTGAGGAGGTTATCTTTGCCTTTCTGTGTGAAGACGCTGACACTAGGACTCTGTTTAGTCCTCTTTCTTTTTCATTAGATTTGGAATCTATGGCTTTAAACACACTGCGCATGCGCGGTGCGCAACGCAGTGTTTTCGGTGTTCGGTTTCGGATTTGGATGCCGGATACGAAACGAGGTGTGCGCTACCTTTTCTGACCTAACTTGAGCTTTGAAATTGAAGGTAAGCAATATCCCTGTAAATACAGATGCTCTGATACGCTTTGCCGACCTATTTTCCTGTTGCTTCTGAAAGTTGCTTGCTTCTGCACTTTGCATACAACATTTAGTCATTCATGACCTATTGTAGTCTAAACCTTAGTATTTGCACAGCGTTTACACTTCTACTGGCTCTCGCCTTTTGTTACTGACTTTTGGCTACAACGTGAGCCTTCTGCTGATAACCCGCGGCATGCTCAGTTCGAGTTAGCCAACAGTGCTAAGTGCTGGTTTCCCCATTAGTCTGCCTCACTGTAAGCAGATACTGCTGGTGGCTACTAACCTTGCCTTAAAAATACTATTAAGGCTTTGCTATACTATTTCTTCACAAGTCAGAAATAATGCTAATTTACTGAAGGAAATGATTAAGGCCGATGCTATTCCCAAGGTGGGGGTGGCAAATAAAAGAGTCGAAGATTCAAGAAACATAGCCCCTGTGGTGGATGTATGTAATGTAAATTTGGAATCTACCCTGGTTGAAATTATGGTAGGCAGCTACAGCGAGATTGTGGAGGGCTGTCACTTATCTAAAAGAGAGAAACGAAGGAAGTTTAGAGAGTCACAGAAAGCCACAAAAGCTGGGGGCTGCCAGCAGTTGAGGATAAGTTGAATAATGTGGCTAATAAAAATCGCATGAAGAGGGGAAGAAAGAGGGCTGCCAGAAATGCAAAAAAGCATGCTCTTAAAAGAGGCACTCTACCCTCTTGGGTGATTGACTTTGATAAAAACAAAACTCTTGACAATAATCTCCCGGGAGTGCAAGTGGCTGGTGATTTGTCTGATGTTGCTAGCCACAGCTCTACTGACATGGCTGATATTTCTTCAGCAAGCAGCAATGACAGTGTGGCTGAATCTGTAGTATTTGATCTGCCTAAATCTAAGCCTAAGGTTAAGTTCTCAAAGGTGAGCCAAGAAGCATGGACGACAATTGGTAAATCTGAGAAGTCCATGGGGATCTCTGGGCCTACAACTCTGACGAATAAATGTTTACCTAAGAAACAGTTTATCATTTCTAGCTGTAATAAGAGAACTAACAAGGTTATTAATAGGAGCAAATTGTTGGAAGTCTTGAGCTCTCAATTACAATTGAGGATACTGAAAAGTGGGGAGTTAAAATTTGTGGAGACTTGTAAGGGTAACTTTAGTCGGATACATTGCTATTCAGAAACGGTTGTTTGCCTTATTAGAGAATGCAAAGATGATCTGAAATGCAGTGGTTATCTGCTTGATGATAACATAAACACGGGTGAATGGCCCAGCACTAAAGGTGACCATGAGTCTGGTATTAACATCCAGCAGGCAAAGTGTAGAAAGGTTGGAAATGATGAAAATAAATCCCATTGGGAATGGCTGTGCTCCTTTCTGCCACCAGTGCGCAATAGTGCGATGATTAGATTCCACTATTGTATCATGGAATACGAGAGGTCACAGACATCTCTTCTCTGATAATGTATCCTCTCAACTACTAAATGATGGACGTTTTGTCTTTTTGCAAGAAACGTGGTTATTGAGAATGCTGTTTTTGATGAATTGAAGGCCTATCACAATCTGCCAAAAAAAGGGATAAGGGTAGACCTTTTGGGGGCCTTACCATTTTGGTGTCTAACTCACTAAAATCCCAGGAATGTATATTGCCCTCCAGTAACCCGAATGTTCTGATGGTGAAGGTTTTGCTGAATAATGACTGTAAAATTATGCCGATCAATGTATATGATCTGCCAGGAAATGAACATACTTCTACTATACAACAGATTATCTATGAATGTTTGGTATTACATTCTATGGGAGAAAATAAAATGAATGTGGTGCTAGGTGGGGATCTTAACTCCAATCTACTGTCTAGTGATATAGGAGCATTTACTCAAGCAGCTGGTTGCAAAACATTTATCTCTGATATACAAATATCTGTAATTAATGGAAGTATATATGATAGATCCCCCAATAGCATCACCTGGTCTAATAATGGTCATACTTCCACCCTTGACTTGTTCTGCCTTAGTGATAAGCTATTTGGCAATGAAAAGGTTTTGAGCTTGTGAATAATATATTTAGTGATCACTATCTTCTACAGTGTGTGGTTTCGCTGAATATTATTTCTCTTGCTCGGAATGCTGTTGGAAAAATCTATACGTATGGAAATGGAAATAGGATTGGATGGTCTGATTCCAATTTGGTAAAAGCAAAAAATGCTGTGCAAATATTGCAGTCGAGCATTTATTGTATATCTCAGCAGAAGATATTGTATGCTGGATATCTAAACACCTTTATGAGCTAATGCCTATTGTGGGGAAGATATGCCCCCAAAAGAACAATGCTGCCAATAGCAGAGTGTTTGATAAGACCATAAGGGATATGAAAAGAGAGATGAGAAGAAAACTGCAGCATTGTGATCGCTCTGTTCTGAACTTAGTTCTACTCCTGAAGGCCAAAAACCGAAACGTAATATGTATCGTAATGAGATCAAATGCTATTTGGCCTCTGATAGAAATGCCACATGGCAACACATGGTGCGGCTGCTTACAGATGGTAACACCAAGAAGTTCTGGTTTAGCTTTAGAGCTATTAGTAATGCCTGTAACCCGGAGCTTCTGATTCCTATAGACACCTGCACATGGGCCAACTATCTTACTAACAAATTTCACAGGGAAACTGGCAAAACTAACAGATAGACAATTTTTCCATATGCAGGGATGATATTCTGCTAATAATCAAGAACCTTAAATGCTCACGGGCCCCTGGGCCTGACGGTCTATGTAACATCATTCTTAAAGAAAATATGGTCGGATATCCTGGCAGTGTTGTTCCAAAAGATTATAGAGACGGGGATGATGCCAGATTCTTGGAATGTCTCTAATATCATTCTGATATATAAGAGCGGTCCTCGCTGCTTGCCGGAGAGCTATAGGCTCCTGGGCCTTACCGATGTCCTGAGTAAGGTCTTTTGTACTCTTATTCTCTAGGAAATCAAAAGTGGATTGAGAACGAAAACATCTTGGATAAGGCCCAAACTGGCTTTAGGAAAGGCTGTTCTACGGTGGATAATATTTTTATTTTAAATACGTTAATCGAGCAGGCTAATTATGACAAAAAGCTACCGCTAAATGTATTATTTGTTGATTTTTCCTCTGCTTTCGATTCTGTAGAGCGAATGAAGCTTTGGATGAAACTCAAATCTTTTGTTATGCCCCCTCACCTTCTCTATTGCTGTATGATGATCTATGATGATAGCAGGGCTAGGATTAGGTTGGATAACCGGGGTACACTATCTGATCCTATCAATATACAAAAGGGGGTAGACAGGGATGTGCACTTGCCCCTACATTGTATAATTTATCCGTGGCTGACTTTGGTGGTATTTTCAAAGACAAAATGAATGCCTTCCCTAAAAGTGGCCTACATAAGGTTGGGTGCATCTGCTATGTAGATGACCTTATCATATTTGATCATACTTATGTAGGTATTTGTAACAGTGCTAATGCCCTGTGTGAGTATGCAAAAACAAATGGACACTCTTCCAATCTGATAAAAACTCAGTTCATGGAGGTTGGCACAATTGCTGTAAAGAAATGACCATAGCATGCTCTTTGGGAATGATAATGAAGGTGAAGAGCTATACATACCTGGGCCATGAGATATGTGGAGAAAGAAGAAACATGAATCCTTTGGTCCAATTAAGAGAACTAAAGTTATGGCTACGTTAACAGCTGTTATGACATTTTCAAAGAAAACAGCCAGCTTTAGCTTGCTGGGTATTATTAATATCTACAAACAAAGGCTGGCGACTATTTTATTATATGCTTTGGAACCCTCCTTCTCTGACTGGTCAGATTGGGCAGATGTGACTGAGGCACTCATTTGGAGAATATTACTTGGTCTCTCCAAATATACCCCGATACAGGCCATTCGGATAGAAATGGGCCTTACTTCCCTATCTGCTAAGATAGTACACAACAGGGCTAGGCTATCTGTAAAAATAAAATATGTGCACCATGGCACGTTACTGTATGCTCTTCGTGAAGGATTGGAGGGAGGAAAAATGGAGGCTTTGAATATCTTTCAGAAGAAAATCGTAGATTTCTTTGAAAAAATAGGGTACTCCCCCAAGGGGGATCATGGTGAGGGGGTGGTACTAAAATCATTGAAGACCTCCATAGAAAAATGAGATTGGGTTGCCAGTCATGATAAAGTTGCAGAATTTAGTTCCTTATGTATGTTTGCCAGACTATGCTTCACGGATAAAAAGCCTCAATATTATCTAAAATTAATGCCATCTAAAGCTAACCGCAAAATATTCCTGGACTTCAGACTCAATGGACTTAATGTACTGGGGATACGTGGAGCCTGGACGGGTATCCCGATGGACAGAAGGTTTTGTACACTGTGCCTAGATGAATCAGAGATTGAAACAGTAAGGCATGTCCTTACTTGCTGTACAAGTATTAGCTCCATATATGATAAATACTTTATAAAAGAGTTTGATCCGATTTATATCACTAGTGAAAACCTTTGGCTTACGTGTCTTGCAGGGATGAATAGGAGTTTAATCATTGCTGTGACACAAATATGGAAGGTAGCAAATGCACGTCTAAGAAAATTTGAAGAAGATGTGAAGCTATTAGCTGATTTATAAGCATTTAGCTTGTCAAAAATCTGCTTTATGGTATTTCTGTATTGTATACATCTATTAGCTTCTTCTTTTTCTTCTACTTTTATTTGTTTTAATCTTTTGTAGCATTTTCATATCTTAGATTCATTTAATTGTCTGTATAATTGGGTTGATAAGAGTATCTTAAAGTTTTTCATTTCTTCTTTTATAATTTTTCATCTTCCCATTTGTATATATTTCCTTTTTTACCAAAATGCTAAATGTGAAATTGTAATTTTCTCCTTTCCTTTTTGGAATTTCATTTTGTTGGCGTCTGTTTCTATTTGGTATATTTGTGAAAAGTTCTTTGAACTGAAACACAATAAAATAAATAATTAAATAAATAACGATATCCGCTCTCGGCGCACTTACTCTTAGAACACATGGAGAAAGATATGGACAAAATTAAATTCCTTGGATTGGAAAAAGTGGAATCCCCATCAAGAGGTGGTAACGGAGAACTTTAGTTAAGAAGAAAGGAGTCAGAATACCATGTCCACTCTATTTAAGCTTTTCGACTCTTTAGACCAGAAGATAGCTGTTCAAACTGTTAAACTAGACCATATAAGTGATTGGATTAAAGACACCTCACTTAAATGCGCTAAAAGTCTTTCATTAGGAAACCTGGAACAAAGAGTAGTCCATCTAGAGTCTCATTTATTATCCCATCAAGGTTTAAATGAATACTCTGGGGTCCCCATTACACAACGTCTCTCACATCTAGAAAATATGACTCAAAACCCTCTGACTATTACCTCAGTACTGCCAACATTTTCTAAAATTATCTGTCCGATTGAATGTGTGGAGGAAATTGTGACTTCAAAAAATAATGAATCCTGGATCAGTGTGGCTTCTCCTGTGAAGAGTGATGTTCAATCTGCCGCCAGTAAACAAAAGGGGGGCGTCAACCAAAACCTACGAAAAATTGGATCTTTACTAGTGAACAACAAAAAAACTAAATCTGTCTCAACGAAAGCTACACAAAGAAATAAAAAAACTCTGGCGGTGATGGAAATTGCTGTTCACAGTGCTACTGCCCCTTTAGATAGTCACGATGTGGTTACGAATAGCGAATTAGCCGCTATAGCCGGCAAATCTCCTGTTGTTAAAGCTTTGCCAGCCAATTTTCCATCTTCTCAAGTTGCTTTAAAGGAAGTCCCAAGGTCGCCTCCTATGTATGATCCCTTGAATGAGTTGGTACATCTGTTAACATTCAAGCCTGATAATATACAAATAAAACAATCCCTTCCTGTTGTACAAACAACATTACCTACTCAACGTGATGTCATCAATACAGGTGCTAGTAAGTTACCTCCCTCTGCCGCTTCTACAGTGGGAGTTGAAGACCGTTTAAGCTCTTTAAGAGCTGCTGTAGACTCCTATCTACTAAAACAAATTTCTGAGGTGTTGCCCGAAGCTTCGCATGCCATTGATCAACCCCTTCAAACACATAACCCCTTTCATAATACCCAAAATGAAGCTTCACTTCTTTCAAGCAGAACAGATAATTGTATGAATTCCAAACCTTCTCATTGTCATAGGAATTGTCCTCAAGATCTTTCAAAACAAAACAATGAGATATTCTGCTTTACGTAATGATGGCACCAAACCTTACATAAATGACGATAACATTGCATTTTCAAAGAAACTTAATCAATTCCATACTTTAATTTTGAAGTGTTGCGATGGGTCCTTTCCAAAATACGACTTATGTCGTACTAGTGTTTTAAATATATTTGGAGATATTGAGGGGTTAGATGCCATTTCCTCCACTGATTTGGATCAAGTTGAGTTTCTTTGTGACAAAAATCTTTCCATCGTTAGACTCTGGATAAAGTCTGGAATCGTTCGTAATACTTTGTGGAACGCCAGAATGGATCTATTCAATCTTGGCTTTTTACTAGCCCAAGATCCAGCACGTCAGCAGTCTAAGGAGATTGATGGTAATAAATATTTCGTAGGTACCACCCTTGCATCATCTTGTGCCTGCAATTTTTGCACTAAAGACTCTTCATCAGACCCCAGAGCATCTTGTAATTCTTACTTATAACCACGAGCAGTTATGCCCACTACTGATCTTTCACTTGCCAGCTGGAATACCAGAGGCTATTCTCATCTGCAGTGGACTATAAACAACGAGTTGAACACTTATGACATAGTGGCCTTGCAAGAAACGTGGCTAGTAAATCCCCCTATATGGGATGACCATGAGATTAGTCTGCTGCCAGCAGTTCAAGCTGATAAAGGTAGACCTACAGCTGGACTGTTAGTTGCAGTGAAAGTGAGTAGGGGTTTAAAGATATCTCCCTGGAAAGGACCAAATAAATGTATGCAATTGGTTAAAATCTCCTTTAACTCACAGATATACGCACTTATTAATCTTTACAGAAATCCGGTAGGAATCAATGATGACTGCTTTTATGATACGCTTTCTCTTTTCTTTGAGTACATTTCTGCACATAATAATATCTCTGGAATCTTACTTATGGGTGATCTGAACCTTTCTTGCTTTGATTCGCACACTAGAAAGATGAATCGGAGGGTGCAAAATGGATCTCCTTTATGGAAGATCACGATTTAAAGATGGCAAATGGTGCGATTATAGGTGACATTCCCCCAATGAACACCTGGGAGAGAGGCAACTCAAAATCTACGATTGATTACATCTGTATGTCCAATAGAATCTTTACGAATACCACCAAATTTATCATAGTAAAACAGTCATCTAGTGATCACCATCTTTTAGCACTATTTTGGGCGGTTGAAATTGAAAATCATTCGAAAATTGCATTTTACTATAATCAACCTGTATCTGTTAATAATGGTAAAAACCGCTTTAAATGGTCTGTTAATAAATTACTAGCTTTGAATGGTGCTATTTTAGACAACCAACGGTTACATAAGACTGGTTCGTATATAGACGTGTTAAGCACTTTTGCGAATCTTTATCCCACTCATAGTAAATTACCTAAAAGACATGTGCATGGGTTTGATCTAGCGCTCTGTGAAAGAAAAAAGGCTTACAGAAGAGAGATCAGAAATCATCGTAAACTCCCCATGATCGATCAAATTAAGGCAGTTAAGGTTGCTTTATCGAGATATCGAAATTGGGTTCGCATGAGGCGAGCAACTATGTATCAAATAGACAGCGAACACTTTTTGGTAGATTGTCGTAGCAAAAACTCTGCATTGGTTTGGGATTTGTTGAACAAATGTAATACATCACCCCAAAGTCATGCACAACTCAATGGAGTTTCTGAATCAGGGTGGGTCACACATTTTGCTACTCTATATGATGACTCCAAGAT
Source organism: Ambystoma mexicanum (assembly GCF_040938575.1). Taxonomy (NCBI): domain Eukaryota; kingdom Metazoa; phylum Chordata; class Amphibia; order Caudata; family Ambystomatidae; genus Ambystoma; species Ambystoma mexicanum. The sequence continues at coordinate 127,068,364 of NC_090923.1, read as the reverse complement.
GACTGGCTATAGGTACAACAGCAGCTCTATAAATGGGTGGGCTGTGCACTGTACAAGATCTATTATTCAAGATTTTATTAAATCATCTTCTTCATCTAGAGCAGCAGGCCTGGATGGTCTTACTAATCTAATGCTCAAACAAAATATAACAGAATGGACACTAATTTTGAACAATGCTTTCCACCACATCATACAAACCAAAAATATTCCTGATTCATGGCGCTCTTCTGTGATCATTCCGATCTATAAAAAAGGTGATCGAATGGACCCGAAAAGCTATCGTCCAATAACGTTACTGGATGTTCCAGGCAAAATATTCTCTAGGTTGGTGTTAAGAGATTTTAATGTTTGGTCAAACAAAGCAAATCAGCGTGACCCAGCACAAACTGGTTTTGTTGCGGGTTTAGGCACTGGCATCAATTTAATTACTTTAAATGCTATAAGACAACAAGCAGTTAACAAGAGACAAGCCAGATATTTTGCGTTTATAGATCTCCACTCCGCTTTTGACTCGGTCTCAAGACCAAAACTCATAGATAAGTTACTCAAAGCGGAGTGTCCTCCAACTCTTATTGATATTATTTTTGCCCTTCATTCATACACTAAGGTCTATGTGAGATTGAATTCTGAGGGTCTTCTCTCATCCCCAGTTCCAACATTTAGAGGGTTGAAACAGGGGTGCACTTTAGCATCCGCCCTGTTTAATTTTTTTATTAATGATGTACGCTGGATCTTTAGCAAAATAACAACTGATGCTCCCAAACTGAACGGTGTAAAAATGTGTGCCTTGTGGTATACGGATGATCTTGTTTTAGTGTCTAAAACTCCCAGTGGTTTACGTAATCTTTTGTCAGCACTATGCTCCTATTTTAAAGAAAATTAACTAGTAGTAAACACTGGGAAAACACAAATTGTCACGTATGTCCTGAAAGGGTTACGTAGACACTTGTTAGAATGGCAAATTGAGGGAATACCCATAAAGATGGTACCAAATTACATTTACTTGGGCCTAATTTTCGATGGTTGTCCAACGCTAGACTTGCATCTGAATAAAATTAAACATAAGCTAGTCACGACAATCCGTCAAACTCGAGTAATTGTTTCTAAATATGGCAAATTCTCTATCAAAGCTGCCATCACATATTGGAACCAGAATGTTGTAGCAACTATCATTTATGGTTTAGAAACGTTAATTGTTCCCCCAGGTTTTCTCAATTTATTAGAAGCTAAGTTTTGGCGTGCAACTTTACATCTTCCACAGTGTATTCGTGGTGTGCTGATACGCTATGAATTGGGATTAACCTCTCTAACTGCCATATACAACTGGCGTCTATGTGCCCTATTTCGCAAATGTTTGTTATCCCCATGTGATAAATCCACACTATCTTCCATCTCTAGCTATTTGCTTAGCTCCGCAGAAAAATTACCGAGACATTGGTCTTCAAAAATCTTATCAATTATGGTGAACGCTGACATATCACTTGAGCTTCTTGTCCTTCATCCGGAGCAAGCCAAGAAGAAGGTGCACATGATGGACTGGATTGATACTAGAACTCAGTGCTTAACCTACAAAGACTTTGACTCTACAATCTTTGGTCCCAAGCGTTATAAAGACACAGCTGCTTATTTACGTTTGGCACCATCTGCTGCTATAAGAACGGCCATTCTTCGGTTGCGGTTTAACATCTGGCCCACCCGTGAGGTTATAACAAGAAGAAAGCAAATCCCCTCTGACCTTAAATGGTGTAGGTTCTGCAAAAATATAACGATTGTCGAAACTTTACAACACTTATTATTGAACTGTCCTGCACTATCCAGTTTAAGAAAATTGCACTTTGTTAACCACTTTGCGTATTTTGCACAAATTGATCCTAGAAATAGATGGATCGCCATGGCAACCACCGAATGCATGAGCATAAGAATTGCAACCATCAATTTTTTAAAAGCCTTGAATATGGAATGAAATTAAGTGTTCTTTGCTTATCTCTTTCTGAAAAATTTGTATGATGATATTTTAGCATTTTGTAATCTTTTATGAATATTTTTGCTACTTGGATTTGATGTTTATGGATTTTGCTATTTCTTATAAATTGAAAAAGTTGATGTAATTTCAACTATATTCAATAAATTAAAAAAATATATGTATTATGGATACCTGCATATCTGGCCTAAATTCTGAACATAAGATGGCGTACTGGCTTTAAATAGGACCTAACTGGAACTATCTTTGTCAAAATTGTCAGAAAGTAAAAATAGGTTATTGACTTAGGTATTTAGGAGTGTGCATTTGAAATTGTGTAATTTTTTGATAATGTATACACCAGTGACTGTAAAATGTATACTTGACATATTTAGAAATATACTAGCCTCATTATTTGCTGAAAACAGCAGTAGACTAAATTTGATAAGATTGCCAAATGTAGGTACCCAACGCGATAATATAATTGCGTAAATAAGGCAGGAAAATTGACTAGAAAGTGCATTTTTTGAGTAGCAGCATACAAAATGGCCAGGATGCACGATAGCATGATGACGTCATCACACAAACATGCACGATGATGTCAATCGTGCTGCACATATAAGGAATCCTCAAAGAAACATAACTCAGCGCGGTAAGGATGCTGAGGACAATCGCATCCTGATCAACCTGTAGAAAGGTAAGAAAAAGAGACCTCGGTATAAGAAGCTCTTTTCTTTTTCTTTTTCTTTGTTAGTATAGTTTGGACCTAGCCATTATAGTTACAGTCAGAATTCTACATGGTACTGGGGCATATATAGAGCAGAACTCATCTGGACTTCGCCTCTGACTTGGTACTTGGAAAAACAAGCCCAGGAATAGTAGAATAGTACAACCACAATTTGACATAATGGCTACAATTATGTTCAACAGCTATAACCCGGCTAATTAGCTGCGCTATACCCTCTAAAATGTAACAATAACATAAAGTGTTTTGCGTAAACAAAAATGTAAAGGAAATAGAAATGTATAAACCAGTTTATGGGTATATATTTATTCAAAGGAAAACACATCATCACAAGAAAAAGGCACACAATAGAAACAATAGCTATTAGCAGATTGAAGGAACTACATTTTGAAATAAACCAAACACAGTAAGTATAAAGCAATTGGTAATATATTTACCAGAATATTTAAACATATCCAAAAGTATTTATAAAAATCTTTTTAAAAAACGTAACAAAATAGTAACTGTTTAAAAACACTTTCCTTGCCAGATTCGCTCAAGAAGAACCATGGAGATGATTCCATGGGGAAACACTTGTTGGGAAGAAACAATGAAGATAAAACTGGTGTGTGAAATTTCAGAGAAATCAATGAAGACAAAATTGATGTGTGGAATGTGATAGACACAATCAGTGAAGACACAACTAATGTGATCAATCAATGAAGATATGATTGATGTGTGGTATTTGACAGATACAACCAATGTGTATAAACATTTAGTATAAAAATCTACTAAACAATAAAAATAAAAATAAACGTGCATGTGTATATGATTTGTGTACATGAACTGCTTTAATGGCTCAGACCTGATGAAAAAAGTTACTGTGTATTATTGCAACGGTCACAATATACAGAGCCCAAGCATACTGACAACTAAGCCAAGACCAAATTATAGGGACTCGCCGAGGAACAAAACCTGAATTGACCTGAATTCTTTAGTAAACAATTATTTCTGATATATGTTACTTGTTGCAATTGAATGTACTGCATGTCGCTTGGTGCGTTTTAATGTATTGCATGATGTTTAATTTCCACAAATGTATTTCATTGTTTGTGACTGCACTGGCGCATATACAGGGGATTGATGCATTTCAATGTATTACATGAAAATTGTTCCCACCCCAGACACAGCTAACAACTGCCAGTTTTACTGCCAGTGATCACCTCTTCCTGAGGAACTCTTCCCCTCCCCAGTCTCTGCATGTGTACCCAGCTGTTCCCATCCTGTGACCTCCTCCACCCTTTTCTGGCACTTGGACAGCTGTGAACATCAGGGCATCTACTACAGCACTCCTGGGAACAGTTTCCTGCTCCCCCAAGGGAGGCTGCCTATGCTACACTGTGTGATTCCCGCCCCTTCCTCCCTGGACTCTTGGTCGGTGAGGAGAGCCCTTCCATCTCCTTTCTTTGCTTTTATCCCCAGATGTTTGTCCACCTTTCATGTCCCTGCCCCCTTCCTCCTTGGTCCCTCCATACCCTCCCTGGGACAGCTTGGAGGAGGGGGCAGTGCCTGCATGTGTCAGCCTACTCTTCCTGTGAATCTCCACCCTTTTCCTGTCTCTTGGAACACAGTTATGGAGGGTGGACCTGTGCATGTGTCATCCGGTTTCCCATGATTTAACTGAATCAGACATGTCTGAGGGAGAAAAAAACTGAAAGTCATTTAAACGGAAATAACTTTGTTTTCTCACCCACAGACATGTCCATTAACTCGCACACTCTCACCCCCTTACTTACCGTTTGGCGACACACTTCGCTGTGCGCTGCCAACTACTCCATCCCTTTGCGACCCAGTTCCATTCCCTTACGTGCATGGGAACCAGTGCAGCAGGATCCTTTTTTAAAGAAACTTTCTTTTTGACCAGGCGGGGGACACCCCCGCAACCTCCGATGACATTTTAACGAACAAGAGTATCGGGGACACCGCCACTTCCCTTGTTCGCTAAAATGGTACAGAGTGGTAGATGTGTTCGAAATGTGAGGCTGTACGTAATTACGTACAGCCAAAATTCGGACAAATCTACCATTCCGTTTTTTTTTCTCAGTATTTTATACGGATTCCGTGTCATCCTACACCCTGTCATAATCACTGCCCCCTTCCTCCTTGGACCCCGTCGGCGGGCTTTGCAGTGGTGGAGGACCAGCCTTTTAAGTGGACAGAGAACCAAGGCTAGGTCTCTTTTTTTTTTGGCTGCAGTGCTGGTTGCGTGAGTGGGGGCAAGGGAGATAGCGAGACCCAAGCAGGAACACTTCTCCCCATCCAGCCTACTCCCCTTGCACCCCTTCCTCCCCAACCTGCTCTCCTCTGCTGCTGCCTCTCTTGCCCTCTGCCTCTTTCTCTATTTATCTCTCTGTTTCTCTCTCTGTCTGTCTCTCTCGCTCTCTCTCTGCCCCTCCCTTTCCCTCTGCGCTGCTCACTCTCTCTGTGCCCCGCAATCGCTGTCACTCTCTGTGCCCCTCCCTCTCTTTGCCCCTCACCCTCCCACTCTGTCACTCTCTGTGCACCTCACTCTCCCTCTGGTTGTGCCTATCCAGTATTCCTCTCATCAGTGCCCCTCCTGGTACCCGCAGACCAGTGCAGACAATCATCCCTGTCTAGGGCCGGGAGGATAGCTTGGCGGCAACACATTTCCTTTTGAAACAAGACAACGCATAGCAACACAGGTTTGAATCCTGGTCTCACGCTTAGAAACCGTCTCCTGCATTACGTGCGTAGCATACTCTGCTGGCAAGGGCCTACTTCCCTGTCTCTAATGAATGTGTTTCCTGATTTCTGCAAAGGTGTTGGTGCCTTCTTTTGTGTTCTTACTTTCTCGGGCAGCCTGCCTGTAATTGACAGAGGGGGGGCCCAAGCCTCATACACAATGCACACCTCACCGGGTTCTGTTAATTTCCTGCCCCAAAAAGGTGGCTCTGTCTGGGGTCCCCCACACGACCTTCCCCATTTTGACCCACCTTCCACTTCCACAGAGGCCTTAAATGAAATTCCATATATTGCATCTGGTTTTGTATTTTATTTTATTTTTGTGGTGTCTTATATACAGGGGCCATATCACACAAGTGCTTCAAGTTACCAAAGTCATCTGGTCGCGGTCGCAGCCAGGATGAAAAAGTATGTACAGATCATTGACATTTAGTTAGGGTCAGTAAGCACAGAGTTTCAAGGCACAAGAGACTATCTTCCAGAATTGCTAAGGAAACATAGAGGGGATGGGGAAACCGGGTGGGCAGTGAGAGGAGCGATGAATGGAGGGCAGGGTTGGAATGAAATTAGGTGCAGTTTACTGAAGAGGTAGAAGTGCTATGGACTCTGAAAGGGCAAATCAAGTAAGTGATATTTTGGTAAAAGGGAGATAGAAGGAGGGAGAGAAGTGGTGGCAGGGAAAACGTTACCCAAGGTAAAAGGAGGGGGAGTAGGGAGGAGCATCTGAGGTGCCCAAGTGCTTATATAGGTGAAAAAGAGGGTGTCCATATGAAGGAGGGAGGGGAGTCATACCGGTGAAAATGTTAGGTGTATGAAGAATGAAGCAGGTACTGTGCTAGTTTCGTGATTAAAGGTTGGCTGTGACACAGTCTTTCGATAGTTTTTTGAAGGTGTTGAATTTGGCTTCTTGTGAGATGTGGTCTGGTAGTGTGTTCCACGTGGTGGGGGCAATGGCAGAGAATGATTTGCCTCTGTGTTTTTGGTTCCGAAATTTGAGAGGTGTTGGTTTCGCCTTATTTGATGACCGTAGGTTTCTGCACGGAATTGCACTGGCAAAGTACGGCAAAACCAAACCCAGTGGAATCCCCCTGGTTAACTGGCCATGGGAACATGCATGCATTTCTGCGGCAAAGCTACTGTGCGTTACGGGTGTGACCACAGGCGTGCGGTTGCATTATATGCCATAGTACTCGGAATCCATAGTAGCGTGCAATAATCAAGCAAAGCTGCTTTTGCCAAGATATTTGTCCCCTACGCCAGGCTCGGAGTGGGCCTTTTAGTCTTCAGCTCTAGTTTTGCTCCTACTGAACAACTACTTCTCAGTGTCTGCCCCAGGACCGTTTGAATTATCTCAAAACTTCTGCTTTCACTGTCTACTTCTGAAAGACCCCTTGTGTTACCCCTATCCCTACCAAGTCTTATTTAATCTCTCCCCCACCCCCAACTCCGGATATTTAGGGTCTATCTGGTTCACGTGCTACCGGGAGTGGGGCGGGGGGTGGGGGGATTTAGGCTTAGAGGAAGGTGCTTATGGGGAAGTGCAGTGGAAAATGAGTGGGAACCAGGAAGCTTTTTAAAGATGTCCTGCTTACCAACATAATCCCAAACAACAACCTGGCAGCCAATTGAAATGCAGAGGCGCACAGAGGGAGCGCTGCTACCCTAAGCCGAAGGAAAAACAAGGCTGCTGTGTTTAGGCGCCAGCACAATGGGCCTGTTCCATGTCTCCAAATTATCTTTATTGATATTGCTCCTTTTGTCGAGAGAAGCCACTACAAAGTACTTGACAATTATCCTAATTAGACTCGCTCCAACACAAACATGCAGGTTACAATTAAAGTGATTATTTCAATTATGTAATGAAAATTCAAACAGAAGCGTTTCGAGATGTTGTTTTAAGAAGTAGTCAACACCAATCTGGTCTCTAGGGAGGAGGGCATGCAAAGGTTTAGAGGCGCATGCGTGAATGGACCAGAGGGCATGGCCAGCTCAGGTCCCTGATGGAAAGGGATGTATCCATATGGTTTAATGGAGTGTAGAAGAGGCAGACATATGTTCAGTACCTGGGAGGCCTCTAATGACTACATAGCAGCCCATGGGCGATGTCAGCATTACTTTCTCGTTCTGACCTCACAGCTCACCTGCTATAAAAACAAATACCATTTATGTATTCATGTAATCTTGTTTTTAGAGCATTGTCTACAGAGATGTCTTTATGGGAGGGCAAAAGGGACAAACTTGGAGGGTAGGGGGACACAGAGCTGCCTGAACTAAAGAAGTCAATTTCCATTGTTGACCAAACATAAATAGCACACGTCAGGATATTTTATGTCTGCTAATGACGAGTGACTTCTGATTGGATTGATTCATGCTGTAATGTTTTGTGTTAACTAGTTTGTGAATTCACTACAACACAACTCTGTTAGCAATCTCAACTTTCTGGGGAGATTATATTGATCATGTGCAATAGCCAAAGTTGAAATGTATATTGATAAATGTGAGTGCTGCAATGGTCCAGAAGATAGCTCAGTGTGTTGAGCGCTGCCTTATGTGCAGAAATCTGTGGTCATATGCAAGATTACAAAACCAAATTCCAGCATGGCCGACTCAGCCTTTCCTATGTTTGTTTGTTTGTTTGTTTATTTATTTGATATAGCGCGCAAAACCCAGAGGTAGCAGGGTGCAACAGAGAACAGAGGAGTAAGTGTACATAAAGACTTGGTTACAGGGTAGGAAACAGTTGAATGGTGAGCAGAGCATTACATTACTTACAGGGTCTGTTAAGTAGGCATATATACAAATATACATACAGTATTGTACATTTAGCAGGTCAGTATATATACATATATACAGTGAGGTAGGCTAGGTGCAGGGGCATTGTTCATTCATGGGATGGTTGGAGCGTAACCAGGTGAGGGTGTTTCGGCTAAAACTGTAATAGGATTGGTCAGTTCTGATGTTGAGAGGGAGGACATTCCAGTGTTGGGCTGCCATGACAGGGAAGCTGCTACCGCCTGTTTTTTTCTGTCTGAATTTGGGTACCTGTAGGCAGTAAGCGTTGGTCATCCTCGTGGGTCTGGTGGAGGTTCTTTTTATATGAAACTATGTCTGTAGTTGATAAACCTTCATCTATATGAACTTTGTATTGTAGCACATGTCCTGTTATCAGCAATGCACCCGCACCCGATAGCGGTTGCTATAAAAACAAACATAGTAACAGTATGGTGAACGTCTAGAAATTGGTTTCTTCAGACAGGTGGTTGTTCAACCTACGCAGCCACCCATAATGATGAGCATAAAGTGTTAGTCTGGAGAGGTGATTAGGTAGCCAAATTCAAGACTCTAGACCCAAAGCATTCCTTCTCGTATTTTGCGTTGCCAGCAGATGATACTGTCATCCTGGAGAAATCATCTCATATCACTGGCAGTACTGTGCTGCCTTCTGTGAAACGGGGTTGCCTTCTCACATGCTGGTGGCATTCTTTAGCCCATTACCTGAACTTTCTTTTCATATGGCCCATTTGAGTTGAAGAAAGAAGAAAGAGGACCAGATATCGCACGCCTCTGGTAAGCATATGTTAAGGATTTTTCATTTGACAAAAGAAACGGTTTCCATTTTTTGCTCAATTCAAAGGTTTATCTACCTGTTCATAAATAATTTCACAAGCCTGTGTTTTGGGCATATTTACAGCTTTGAAATACAAAAGAGAAACCCAGAAAAACGCTTTTAGGATCACATCATTTAGAATGCTTGTACTTCTATACTTCCCTTGATGGAGACAATGAAGCTAGAATCATCCCCATTTTGCATAATATGCTTCTATAACATTTCCTTTTTAAATTGTCAGGTTCGGTTATGTGACTTGTGCACTTTCCAAGTCAATTCTATAAAATTGAATTCTTTTAGTTAATGGTAGGAACTGGAAAAGAAAGTGGTAAATTGCAGGAATTGCTGAGTGGGCGCAAATCTCAGCTTTACCTCTAAACCAATGTGTGATCCTAATCTTATTTAATCTCATATTGCCTAAAATGGCAAAATTGCCAGTCCAGGACCCTTTCAAAATTATCACCTTTTAGAGTGATTTCGTTTAGAGGGTATGATCTCCAAAATAGCCTCGCTCATGGTTTCACTGGCTTTAGTGTTGCTTCTAATAGAGAACATTTATATATTGCACACCACAACCGCTTGTGTCTTTCTTCTCTAATGGCAACGCCAATTGGTCTCCTGTACCCATGCTTGAGCACTTTTGAATCCTCTGAGGCAGCTGATCTGAGTTGTCTGTCTATTCTGGGTTATTGCACTTTCCTTATTCATCTGATTTGTGTCCTGCGTTTATACAATGGCCGGTATACGTTCCTCCTGGCTGCTATTGATGACACGTGTCCTGTACCTATGCAAGAACACAAGGCCCCTTGTCGTGGACTGCTAGTGTTGCGCTTGTAATGCCACTTGTTTATCATTCTGATTACAGCACGAACGAAGAGGGCAATGGGACTGAAAGTAACCAGGCTTATTCTGATCGCTGTGAGGCAGCATATCAAGCTATGGGTTGTGAGTGCGATGAGGGGAGCTCAACCAGATATTCTGCATCCCTACATTTTTGGGTTTGGTGGAGGGGGGTCCAAAAGGTGTCTGTGGCCCAGCCCCAAAGAGGGCCCTGATTCTATTAACCTCTTTGTGGCCACCTCAGACCACTGAGCAGGGATGGGTGACAGATAATCTAACCCGCATCCATGTGCAATTGGATAGGCCTTATGTTGGGTGGCCATTACTCCAAGAGGTACTGGGGTGGTGCGCCCAGATGTGAAGTGACACATGATGTCAAACTGCCTCCCTCTGGGGAAGAGCAGCTCTCCTGTTGGTTTTTCAGGTCTTCCCAGAATTGCACGTGGCATCAGTGAGTCTTGCATTCTGCACCTTCTGCCATTCTGATAGCCTCTTAGCACAGGTTTCTGCCAGCGAGGGTCCATGGCAGGGTAGTGGAAGCAAAGGTAGAGCTAAGGTGGGAACCCTGACGTGTTGATGAGTCCTGATGTCTGTGTGACGGTGGGACTCTGGGTGAGTTGGACACTTAGGTTTCGTGTTGCCACATTGACCCATGGTATGATGCTCCTTTGCCTACTAACAAGATTCATCCCTACTGTACATTAATAACTTATTACATTTTATTCATTTCTGAATTGATAGTCACAGGGGGATGGATGTGTTCAAAATTCATATGAGTATTTTACACATCTAGAAAGCTACTATAGAATTGGACCAGAGCAGGTATCAGTAGTAGACTAGTAGCTTGAGACTGGAGAGAAGAGCCTGTTTTCCCAAAAGTATGTTTTAAAAAGTTAGCAACAAAATGATACAGTCAATAGAGATGGTTGAAGGCGGAGATGAGCAGGAGAGATCCAGCTGTCTGAAGCGGTGAAGAAGGAAGTGTGATTCCACCCTTTAGCTTTCCTCTGTTTGCCTATTGGCTTCTGCAGCCTGACCACAGAGGAACCAGCCTAACGTGTTGAAATAGGAAGCGAGGGAAGGGAACAGTTCTTCGCTTCCCTCGCTTCCTATGCCAACGGAGGGCTCCAGCAGATGCGTGCACCCAGACCCGGAGAAATCACCAGGTAAGTGACACCCCCCATACCCCCTCATCACAGTGAGGCCGCGGGGGTGCCCTGCACCCCTGCGGCCTCACCGCAGTTATATTGTTGTTAATCGGGCCACCGGTGCAAAGCCGGTGGCCCAACATTGTATTGCCCCCCCCTAGAGTCATGAGGCTGCCGGGGCACTTTGCCGACCCCGGCGGCCTCGATTTCAAATGTGCCCCCCCATGCCCCCTCATCACGATCTCACCGCAGTAATTTCATTTATGCTGGTCGGGCCACCGGTGCAAAGCCGGTGGCCCGACATTTGTTTAGCATTGGGGGGCCGCTCCCCCAGACTGACGAGGCCGCCGGGGCACTGAGGCCACCCCGGCGGCCTTGCTTTGAAATGTGCCCCCCCGGCCCCTTTGGCTAAACAAAAAAACTATTCGGCCCCGGTGAATAGTTGACAAACTATTCGGTATCCGGCCGAATACTAATATGCTATTCGGTACAGCCCTAATCCTTACTGTTCATGGCCTGTAAGAATGTCATTGTATTTTCCCTTGTTCCCTCCTTGCCTTGAAGCGCTTTGAAACACATTGTGTATAGGTGCTATATAAATAAACTATCATATCATTTCATATCAATGCTTTGACGCCAAAGATCCTCCCTTCTCGTTGAATATGAGCCCACCCTCTCGCCTCACTGATCGATTTCGATCAGTTTCCCATTCTACTTCTATGCTGATGACACCCAAATCGTCTTCAAGGAAACCCCTGCTGCCACGAAGGACAGCATCCACCATATCCACCATGACCTATTGGGGATGTACATCTGCCATAAGCCAATGGGCATTCGCTTGAAAGCAAGAAGACTGCAGTAGTGCTCCAAAACAATATTAGCCAGCAACCCGCTTTCTAGGCACATGCATGCCAAGCACCTTCTCCGCTCTGCCAAACACAATGGAAACTATGGGCTTCCACCTGGGTCTTTTCCCACCATCACCCACTAGGTGACCTGGATACAGAGCACTTTTTGGCCCTACAAACGCTAAAAGGAAGGGTATGTATCTTTCCTCTCCTCATAGGATAACTGTGGTGAACTCTTGTTCATGTCAGGATGGACTATGGCGCCCGTCTCAAACTTGGTCATCCACAGTGAATCTCTGGTTGACTCCTGAGAGTAATAAATCTGGGTGACTACCCTCAGGACTCAACCACAGCACACATGCATGTTACCCAATTCAGGGCTACCAGTGGTCAAGTGTAGCCTGTCCAAATAAACCAGCATTGCATAATTGGGAAACCACAGACTTGCTTCCCCTGTCTTTATCCTGACATTCCAACACTGTACCCATTCCATTATCCTATGCTGAACCATAGACTCCTGAAAGACCCCTGCCCAAGCAAAGCCAGACCTGGTGTCATTAGCAACACCTTGTCTGTCCATGGAGCCAGCCTCTGGAAACAACCTCTGTCACACTCCTGGAGTATCTCACAACTCCTCCCTGACCATGGAAGCCAAATGCAGTTGACCCCTCCCACCTTGGTTGGCACAGGCTCCTGATTCAGATTAACAGGTTACTTCGAGGCAGCCAATGGGAGGAAGAGGACTAGGGAGATGTTGGTGATAGGGAAGAGGGCGTGGAATGAGGGTAAGGATCTTGCGTAGTCGATGGGTATTGGGGAATTCTCCTGCTGCATCTGACCTCCTAATACCAGCATTCAGTCCCTTGATCAGCTTGAACACACTCCTTCATTAGGTGTATGCTCACATGTAGAAGCAAACATACATCGAGTCAGGACAAAAGTGGCAAGCAACTAAACAAGCAACAAAGCACCAGGAAGCCCTGGAAAAGCTTCTACATAAGCAGTACATGAGCACACGTACAAGAGACAAGAGCGTACTCTCTTATCACTGAACTGCTTCCTGAACACAAGAAAACATGGCAGAGCATAGCATTAAGCAAAGAACTACTGTTGCAGCACAAAATGAACATTGCAATGTTCAGGGACGTCATTTTACCAAAATGCCAGGGTTAGAGGAAGTGACATCACACGACCCTTGACCCCTGATGACATCACAGGAAGTGATGTCATTTCACTCTGTCCCGAAGTGATATCGCGGGAAGCGATGGAACACGACCTTTCGCCTGTTGCCAAAATAGGAACTGGCATCACATAGCATTGTACACTACAAAAAATATGGTTACGATATCACTATAATGTGATGTACATTTCATACAAGAATGGATCGCCATATGTATCGTTAAAATCAGTGTATATAGGGCCATATTACTAAATTACTGTGAATGCAAGCAGACGTCCATAACCAAATGATAATGATGTGTTATTATATAGCACTTACGCTTAAGCGCTTTATATAGAAAAAATGTACACCCGATATCACCCAACCTGTGTTGGTACTCATTTATCGACTTCTGAAGGATGAAAGTCTGAGTTGAGGCATTTAAGAACAGACTAAATCAGTGATTCACCCCCTGAAGTGTGCCTGAAATAAACCTTTGATGAGTCTAGCAATTATTGTATAGAATTCCAGAAAGACACATCATTTGGTATTCCTATTCTTTCTTATTTAGGGTCAGTGCTGAAAGTGTTAGACTTGTTTTTCTTCTTTTTTTTTTAAAGGGGCCTGAACAAGAAAGCCAGCCACTCCAGAAGTAAAGAGCCACACGGTGCTGGCCAGAGCCCTGGAGCTTAATACCCAAAAAAAAAAAAGATTTTTTTTCTCTTTTTTTAAGACAGAGGTCGCAAGGGAGTCCACAGAGGTCGCAAGGGAGACTTCAGAGGTTGCAGTTGCGGCCTCTGGCGACCCCCAAATGACGTCTCTGACAATGTTCATAGTCCCTGTCCTAAACAGATCCGCTCCTTAGAGCATTCTTTTGACTTGCTGAGCAACAAAGAAAAGAACGTTTTGTATGCCAGATGAAATGTTCCTGTTTAACTCAATAGCTTTCCAGAGTCTCTATTCCGGCCGTAGTCCTTCCTCACATGTCCTCCCCAAACACACACCATGACACAAACGTGGAGCACTTAACTGAGGCCTGGGCAAGCCGACTGCCTCCTCCCCAGGCTCTGAAGATCAAGCCTTCAGCGGGACGAACCCGTGGTCTGGGCGGTGCAACCTCATGCACCACGAGGGAATTCTCCTGGGTCCTCCTCCTCCTGCCATCAATAGTGGTCCTGCCCGCACTGCACCGGCCCGTGCCAGATGTCAAAATCACCAACAAGTAGCACAGGCCGGGGAGGGGCTTTATAGGCAGTTGGCTTGTGTTTATGCACGTGCATCCATGGTCCCCATTGCCTCATGGGAACTGTAGTGTCCTGGTCCCTGCGGACGGCACATGAAGCCTCAGTCCCCGCAGCCACAGAGCTAGCCACTACTCCTCTTTTCCTCACACTCTCAGCCCCAGAGCCATAGGCGACCTTCTAGCTTTCAGAAAGGTCACCAGAGCCTCGCTATTGCCACTCGTTACCCCTTGGTCTCTGTCTCCCTCAAGGGTTGCTTTCTGAGCCAAGAGACCGCCCAGCTGTTTAACCTTGTACTCTAGAGTTACACAATAAGGTGAGATAGCCGGAATGATAGCTAAGGGGCAACACGCGTGCCTAGGGAACAGGACAAAGCCATTCAAGATGGCTGCCACGAACCCTGCTCAAGGACGTAGAATCTGTAGGAGTCTGCCATTAAGCGCTATATACATAACAGTACTGCCAATATAACTAATGCACAGCAAAAACATTAGTAAAGAATCGACCACTGGTTCCGGAAACGAGTGCTAGATCAGCTCACACGTTTCTCCGTCACTTTCTTTACTTGTTCGCTTGTTCCATGGCAGATTGTTGAAAGCCAAAATTGCAGGTTTAAAAGTTGACGTACTTTAAAATTAAAAAAGCCCCTTGCAGTCGTTTTCCCTCTCAAAGGCACTTTGCTGCGTCACATCTTGGCAGCCATTGTGAGAAAGGGAGATTGACAAGCTTCCTTTAATTAATTAATCTTTTTATAACACGCTTAATACTGGTGACCAGCCTCTTAGCCCGGGACCGGGATTCAAACATGTGTTACTCTGTGTTGTCTTGCTTCCAAGACACACACGTTGCCCCTAAACTATCCTCCCTTTGCTGTTTTCATTGTGCCCATCTATTTTTTTTATTGTTGTAAATTGCAGTGTAGTTCATGTGCAAACGTATTTACCAAACCTCCATTGCCCTTGAGAGAGTGCTATAAATGTTATGTTTATGGGCTAAAACCATAACACCCGTGGCTACAGTCTGCACTGCCAGGGAATAGTGCCTCGGACCTTGTTGTTGTGGCAGCAAACCTGACAGCCGGAGATTTAATCTCTTAATTCTCTGTTTGGGTAAAACACATAAGTGAAAACTTGCAGTGGGTAGGCAGTTAACCCTTCTAAAGTAGACTGAATACAGAGCTTTAAGCGGGATAAGAAATCAAGGGGGGCTCTAACGCACCTTGATGCAATACTTGGGGGCAGGGCCTAAAAATGATCCGCAAATTTCAAGTAGCTAATACACCTTTGCCCCCGCCCTTCTCGCACACAGGTGTTGCCTGTTTTGCTTGATTCTTCTACCCTGCTCCCCCTCCCCCACCTCCAGCCTACTTCTGCAGGAGTCTGTCCTGGTACATTCTGGTTTCACCACCTCCGTCTTGTGGCTAATGCTGGATTTGACTTTTATGGACTTCATTGATTCACGGTGAGTCACCCTTTCTCAACTCTCATGCTGGACTTCCTTTGCAACTTGTACTCATGTTGGCCCTGAATCATGCTGTTCCCATCTTCTATATTCAAGCAAGAAATAGAACATGAAACCAAACTATATCAGTGTGCCATGCAACCCCTCAGTTCATGTAAAGGAAATCCATGATTATGTTGTACTAATTAAAATCATTGTAATGACAATACATTAATACAATGAGTTGCACAAATCAAACAATGTATTTTCTAATAATTTCCCTTTCAGGTTTGAAAACAGCCTAATTCCAAGAGCCTTTAACTGATGTTGTATTTCTAAACATGGCTGAAAGTGACATTTACTGGCTTAGAGGAGTATCTCCACTCATCTTTTTATTGACCTTACTGTGGGGAAGAAATCTGTTCTGGAAAGTCAGTTTGTGGAGCTCTCGCATAGCCCTGGCTCACGGGCAATGTTTGGAGACGGCCAGCTTCGGCCCACTTAAAGCCCTGCTTTAGTATGTTTATACCACAAGACATGTCAATGTATTTCCCAGCAAAGAAGCACCACCAAATACATTGGAATAAATCACTGTGCTTGAAGTACAATTGGAAGAGGTTATAACAGTCCACGTGGTCAAGAGTGCAAGGCTTTAAAACGAGCATAAGCATGAAAACTATTGACATTAGGTCAGAGACCCTCAACCCCACCCCTTAGTGTGGGTTGCCAGCATTCCGTTAACCCAGAAGTCTGCATCCTGCGTATCTCCAGGTGGTTTTCACTACAATGACCCTTTTCAGTCAGGGTTGATAGTTTTTTAAATGTAAACATCTGAAGAGCCAAAGGTTTCAAACCCCTGCTTTAACCAATTATTGCATCACCCTGTTGGCAACATCCTCTGCTCTGCATTATCAGTTGCTAAATTCGAATAAAATATTGGTTGTAGTAATTAATAATAGAAAATCAAAAGTGAGAAAAGGATTTAAAAAAGAAGCAAACAGAAAAAAGAAACAGGAGGAAGAGGTGCGGTGGTTGGAGGATGGAAAAGTGTGGCGCTTCATTTTAACAATAAAAGGAAAACTTAAAAAAGATAACTAGAAAGACAAATGGCTTCAGAGTAACAGAGGAGGAAGGGGTTGCAAGCAAAAATGGCGTAACCGGTGGGTGCGAAATAAATTAAGGGTAGGACCGGAGACGGAAGAGTGGAATGTCAGGAGGTCAGCAAATAGAAAAGCACTTCAAACATAAGAAAAACCCGAACACAAGAATTGGGCCAAGACAAACAATAGGTCAAAGTTCGAACTTAGTGGTAGAGCAAAACCAAAGCACATAAAGAGGTGTATTTTCCAACTTCAAGACCTCAAGTTGGCATGGTGACCAGGCAGTCTTAGAAACAAATTGACTGTATCACCTCTGGCCTGGCTGTCTTTTAACAGGTAGTCCAGGATAAAAAGATCCGGCGATCTAATTCCCCATCAGGACATGTCTCGGGGGCACCACTGACTCGCTTCTAATGATATTCGTATATAAAGAACATTTCTAGAAACACAATAGGCTGTTCAATTTTTAGAAAGCAAGTCTAAAAAGTCAAAATAAGAAAAACACCACGGTACAAATACTTCAAAAAAAGTGGGTATACTCTGACATATTCAATGGCAATAAGTGGCGGGTATTAAAAGAACGGAAGGGATGGCAGAGTGACAATGGAGGGTGGGTGGAAGCAGCCATAATGTTGCTCGGAATACAGGCTTAGATCAGAAGTTTCAGCTTGTGTTCCGAGCAACCTGATTGGTTGCTGCCCCCGCCCTGGGTGCTAATATATAAAATGGCCCCTAGGCTCAGATTTCCTCTTCTCCACTCACTGACCTCCTAATATCTGATCAAGCTGCAGAATTAAAGGGATTTCTCTCTGTCCTTTTATCTCATCTTCCTTTCCTACCTGTTACAGGATTCCCTCAATCGTCTGTACAGTTTTCCCAGGCAGTAAAGTATTAATCCCTCAATGGGTATAATCTGCCCACATTTTAGAGGTTTATAAATGGCTATGAAATTATACATGGGTAGCTATCAGCTATGTCAGAGGACTGCATGTTTTAGACTACATCTCCCATATGCCCTAGCCAGCATAGTCAATGGTGAGGGCTAATGGGAGTCATGGTATCTGGAGAATTGCATTTTGCAGTCCTCTAAACTACGGCGATGTATGCCAATGAGGTGGTTCTGAGGGACATCTGATATCAACAAGGCCAAAGCTGCAGTTGTCTATAATGAGGTGATATTAACCATGGAGTCGGGCCGACCCTGTCGGTAACATCACGCCACGCAAGGTAAGGGCCCGAGCAATGCAAGGGTTCCTTAGCAAGGGCAACAGTGCCGTTACCAAGGATCGGCCTGCTGCCGAGGTTAATAAAACCATTAGTCCCCATCTAGTTCTGTGGAAATGAGTCTCGACAGGTGGATACCTGTGTTTCTGATATATGTTATTTATTGCATTTTAATGTATTGCAGACCTGTTTCTTATTTATATTACTTGTTGCATTTTAATGTATTGCATACCTGTTTCTTCTATATATTACTTGTTGCATTTTAATGTATTGCATACCTGTTTCTTCTATATATTACTTGTTGCATTTTAATGTATTGCATACCTGTTTCTTATATATATTACTTGTTGCATTTTAATGTATTGCATACCTGTTTCTTATATATATTACTTGTTGCATTTTAATGTGTTGCATACCTGTTTCTTATATATATTACTTGTTGCATTTTAGTGTGTTGCATACCTGTTTCTTATATATATTACCTGTTGCATTTTAATGTGTTGCAGACCTGTTTCTTATATATATTACTTGTTGCATTTTAATGTATTGCATACCTGTGTTCCTGATATGTTACTTGTTGCATTTTAATGTATTTCATACCTGTTTCTTATATATTTTACTTGTTGCATTTTAATGTATTGCATACCTGTTTCTTATATATATTACTTGTTGCATTTTAATGTGTTGCAGACCTGTTTCTTATATATATTACTTGTTGCATTGTAATGTATTGCATACCTGTTTCTTATATATATTACTTGTTGCATTTTAATGTGTTGCAGACCAGTTTCTTATATATATTAATTGTTGCATTTTAATGTGTTGCAGACCTGTTTCTTATATATATTACTTGTTGCATTTTAATGTATTTCATACCTGTTTCTTATATATATTACTTGTTGCATTTTAATGTATTGCATACCTGTTTCTTATATATATTACTTGTTGCATTTTAATGTATTGCATACCTGTTTCTTATATATATTACTTGTTGCATTTTAATGTATTTCATACCTGTTTCTTATATATATTACTTGTTGCATTTTAATGTGTTGCATACCTGTTTCTTATATATATTACTTGTTGCATTTTAATGTGTTGCAGACCTGTTTCTTATATATATTACTTGTTGCATTTTAATGTGTTGCATACCTGTTTCTTATATATATTACTTGTTGCATTTTAATGTATTGCAGACCTGTTTCTTATATATATTACTTGTTGCATTTTAATGTGTTGCAGACCTGTTTCTTATATATATTACTTGTTGCATTTTAATGTATTTCATACCTGTTTCTTATATATATTACTTGTTGCATTTTAATGTATTGCATACCTGTTTCTTATATATATTACTTGTTGCATTTTAATGTATTGCATACCTGTTTCTTATATATATTACTTGTTGCATTTTAATGTGTTTCATACCTGTTTCTTATATATATTACTTGTTGCATTTTAATGTGTTGCAGACCTGTTTCTTATATATATTACTTGTTGCATTTTAATGTGTTGCAGACCTGTTTCTTATATATATTACTTGTTGCATTTTAATGTGTTGCAGACCTGTTTCTTATATATATTACTTGTTGCATTTTAATGTATTGCATACCTGTTTCTTATATATATTACTTGTTGCATTTTAATGTATTGCAGACCTGTTTCTTATATATATTACTTGTTGCATTTTAATGTGTTGCAGACCTGTTTCTTATATATATTACTTGTTGCATTTTAATGTATTGCATACCTGTTTCTTATATATATTACTTATTGCATTTTAATGTATTGCATACCTGTGTTCCTGATATGTTACTTGTTGCATTTTAATGTATTTCATACCTGTTTCTTATATATGTCACGTGTTGCATTTTAATGTATTGCATACCTGTGTTTCTTATATATGTCACGTGTTGCATTTTAATGTATTGCATCCCTGTGTTTCTTATATATGTCACGTGTTGCCTTTTAATGTATTGCATGAAAATTGTCCCTACCCCATGCACAGCTAACAGATGCCAGTTGTATGGCAAGTGAATCACCTATTCCTGAGCAACTCTTCCCCTCCCAGTCCCTGATTGTGTACCCAGCTATCCCTACCTGTGACCTCTGCCACCCCTTTCTGTCACTTGAACAGCTGTGTTCATCAGGGCATCTACTGCAGCACTCCTGGGAACAGTTTTCCTCCTCCCAGAAGGGGGCCTGCCTATGCTACACACTGTGATTCCTGCCCCTTCCTCCTTGGACTAATGAGAACAGCTGTGGTCACCACAGGGGTGGATGAGGTGAGCCCTTGTATCTCCTTCCTTTGCTGTTGTCCCTAGATGTGTGCCCACCTGTCATGTCCCTGCCCCCTTCCTGCTTGGTCTCTACATCCCCTTCCTGAGACAGATGTGGAGGTGGGGGCGGTGCCTGCATGTGATAGCCTACCTCCCTGTGAATCTCTACCCTTTTCCTGTCACTTGGACCCTAGCAACTATTTTGACCTCCTGCAAAACTCTCCTCCTCCCCTTTGGAGGGGGGAAGTGACAGCTGAGGAGAGGAGGGGGGGTTGTGCCTTCATGTGTCATCCTACACCCTGTCATCCTGTCCCCTTCCTCCTGGCACCCTGTGGGCAGGCTCTGCAGGGGTGGAGCAACAGCCTTATAGCTGGAGAGAAAACCAGGGCTAGGTCTCTTTTTTTGGCTGCCGTGCTGTATGCATGTGTGGGGACAGGGGAGCTACAGAGACCCTTAGAAGGTACACTTCTCCCAGTCTGTCCTACTCCCGTTACATCCCCTTGAGCCCCTTCCTCCCCAACCTGCTCTCCTCTGCCACTGCCCCTCTCTCTCCTCTCCCTCACTCTCCCTCCCTCTGGGTGTGCCTATCCAGTATTTATCTCATCAATGCCCCTCCTGTGCGCACAGCCCAATGCAGACAATCATCCATGTCTAGGGTGCCTATCTTACTCTGCTGGCAATGAGCCTACTTCCCTGTCATGATATGAAATTATATGATATGTCATTTATAACGCACCTGTACACAAGTGTTTCTAGGCGCGATAAAAATCTGTTTCCTGGCTTCTGCAAAGACGTTGTGTGCCTTCTTTTGTGTTCTCACTTTCTTGGGAAGCCTGCCTGTTATTGCCTGCCTTTTATTGCCAGAGGGAGGACTCACACACCTCACTGGGGTCTGTTAATTCCCTGGCCCAGAACGGTTGCTCTGCCTGAGTCTCCAACACAGCCGCCCCCATTATGGCCTGCCTTCCACTTCCATAGTTGCCTTCACCGGTGCTAGTGGTGTTAATTTATTTTAAATAAATGAAACTTCCCGTTTGCTGTCAAGGAAGTCCTTTTCCCATGTTGATGACTGTGAGGTCATCAGTATGTAAAATGGACCTATGAAAAAAAGGTGCTAGTCAAATGGTCGACAGACAAATGGTCGACACAATTTGGTCGACAGGATAAATGATCGAATTTTATTTTTATTTATATATATATTTTTTCGGTTTTCGTTTAGGGAAAGAAAGGGGGTTTTAGCAAAAAAAAGGGGGCTGGGGGGACACCCCCCAAAAAAGAAAATGTGAAAAAAAAAAAAAATTCGATCATTTGACCTGTCGACCTTTTGGTGTCGACCATGTCCACTTATATTCGACCAATTGACCTGCAACCTGAAAAAAAGACTCCATTAGCTCCTATGTAGAACACCACAGAGCTGCTAAGTGGTGAAATGGAAATGGAGAAGGGAAGGGGTGCTGGCTGTCCAGACAGCTTGGAATGCAGGCTTGTACCCTACAGAGCAGCCTGTGTTCCGAGTCTCTTGATCAGCCGGCGCCTACGTCACTGGGAACACCATGATGGAATATATCCACATAGTCCACATAGTTCATAGCTATCCATCTATAATTTTATTTTGTATATGCATCACCGCTCCCCTCCTTCCACCACCTATATCCCCACCCCTCTTCCACTCCATGTGATGTCCCTTATGGACCAGCAAGGAGGGAATCTTACCTGTAACTCTTGCTCTTCGGTTTTGGAATATTCCCAGTCTGAGAACAGGAATAAGCAATAGCCTATATGAATCTATGTAATATCCAATGCTGGAGATCCATGATACACAACATAACACATGTCAATGTTCCTCTCCTCTCGCTCCACAGCGACCGGGAAAGGGAAATACATGGTTACTCTGCCCTGACTTCACATAGGAGAATACAGCCTTCAGAAAGAAAACTCGTTGCTAATGGTTTCGCACAGTATGACCTAAATTACAAACCGGGATACGTTAAAATAGCAAAGCATCGAAAAACACACGTGTTAAGCGGAACACAGCGCTTCACCATGTGGGTATCAAACTGAGTATTTAAGACAGTAGGCTGCAACCTGTGGTACTACAGTTATTTTGGACTACAATTCCCAGTATCCGCACCCTTGCCCATGCTGGCTTAGGCTCATGGGAGTCATAGTCCAAAACATCTGGAGGGCCCTAAACTGCCAACCCCTGATTTAAGATGCTATGGACTGGCAGCAGGTATTGCAGCTGAACAATCCCACGCTGGACGCATATGAATAAACAACTGGGCATATTCGATGAAAACGTCAATGAAACACCATGTCCTTACTGTTGTGTGAAACAACTGAATTTGATGATTTTATAGAATAGGTTCTGTGCTGTTCTATTCCACTGGATTGATAGGCCCCTGGATTACATGCAGAACTTGTTTCATAATGCTGACCTCCACATGTTTCCTCTAATGTGTGCTTCTTCAGGGCCTGAGCTATGGAATTTTATTAAAAGCAATAGAGGCAAGACTAGCAAAAAACACAGCAAAACAGGAGAGAATATCCCCAGTGATCTGCAAAGAGGTCATTTGGGGTCACCTAAAAAGTCTGGCAACTTATATAACCAATGTTAAAGCTACTTTGATTTGGAAGTGCAAAGTCTGATGATTCGCATTAAAAGCTCGTCATTCAATAAATTATGCTGGTCAAGTGGCACAGCGAGTAGAGCGCTCGCTTTGACATCGTGCAGAGCCTGCTAACGCAGGTTCGAATCCCGGCAGGGCCAAACGCAGCCTTTCATCCTTCCGAGGTCGATAAATGAGCACCACACACCGTGGGTAATAATAAGCAGCGCTCAGATACCTGAGGGTTCGTAGCGCTATATAAATGTGAAATTATTATGCTAATTCGGTTATTTTCATCTTTCGCGCATCAAACTGGGAAAGTGATTTTAGCATCGATGTGACTTTTTTCAATGTTACATCTCCATATTCATTTTAAACTGTGCAGATAGTCCAGTCAGTTGAGCGCTCGCCGTTGAGATCTGTAAGCACCACACTGATGATGCCCAATGAGGCTGAAACATGTCTGGGATTCTTTACGCATCACAAAGAAGGAATGTGATTTGTCAGCTCCAGCTGGACCGACCCTTTTGGGGTACAACCAACCCTGATGTCCATTTACGAGTCTGAAAGCTGGGAACAAAAGACTGACCTTGCAGATTCCAAGCCAAGAAGGCCGCATCGGCAATGTCATCCTGGCCCACTCCTGATCAATTTCAGTAGGATTCCTCACCCCCGAACTCTACCTCTGCTGTGCTGCCACCCACCTCCACCCCACCTAACTGCTGTGCTCCAGTGCACTCTTCCATTTTTCTTCTATGCAGCGCCCCCTACAGACCTACATAGGGTAGGCGGCTGTCTCTGTGTAGCCCTTAATGCAAAGGCGGCCTTTAAGGGGGGCGGGGCGCAGAAACGGCAAATGTGTAATGTGTCCCCCTTTCTATAATGTCATAACAAGCTAAAAATCGATGGGAAGGGAAGTTGCCCCAAGAAAATGCCAGTGGATACGATTAATTCAAAGCTTTGATTTCTTCAGTGTTGTATGAGATCGGTGGACAAACTTTTGGTCACATGTTTGAATCCCGGCAGGGCCGACTCAACCCTTTATCCATGTGAGGACTGAGCCTTGTTTTGGGTGGGTGTCTCAATAAAAATAACTAACTTTCATTCTTTAATTCCGTGTTGTAAGCGCATTACAACATAGTTGCCAACATGACCCATTCCAATATGTAGGTGCTTACACAGTTCTGTTTTTGCTTTGCATTCTGGGACGTGTGGTCCGAGTTTTATAGTGGGAAAGTGGAACTACAAGCCCCAGAATGCAAAGAAAAAAACAGATTTGGAAAAACACCTACAGATTGTAATGGGTCATGTTGGCAATTATTGTACAATGGACAAACCAAAGCAACATGGTAATTTGTAGTGGTGTGGGATGAGCAGAGAACTCCATGTAACTGCTACACCGTGGGCTTGATTCACAGTGTTTTTCAATGTGATTGCATCATTATAAAGCGCTTCTGTGAATCAGACCCCATATGTCCAGCGCTGGGCTGTCTTCCTAAAACCCGCTGTAATCTGGCAGTCTGGTTCTGGTGTCACGAGTCAAGCCTGTTATTCCCAGAATGCATTGTTCAGTAACAGGCACGACTGGAAGCAAGGTGTCCCAGGTGACTTTTATTGATCTGGAACCAACAGGCACTGTGTTTTTCACTGCAAGCAACCATGTTTCCACCTGTCTTTCCACCATAGCACTGGTTGTGTGTCATTTCCTGTAGAGAAATGTGACTATTTTAAGATGTTCCTCTTCACATTAATTACCTGTAGCAGTCTTAAATAATCCTACCCAGTGGAAAGAGCAGAATGTAATGCTACTTCATTGCACCCAACCCATGATTTCCGCAGATTTCTTTACATTTCGCTGGATAAATAAATATTTGAGCATTTTGAATATCCTCTTCAAATGGCTGGTCTAGAAACCGTCAATGAAACTAGACAAATCTCATGAAAACACTCCCTTGGCTTCAAAATGTGTCAATCTTCTGAACTCCAGCGGAACGACCACAATGCACTGGAGCTTTGTAATGCAAGAACTCTACGCAAAATAAAAGGTGAGTGTTACGCTCACCTGGCTCCCACAGGGGCGTCGATCGGACCCGGACAGCTGCGACCTCCTCCAACGTGAAGCGTAGTGCAGAGATGACAGACTCGACTGAACCGCCTAATCTCGTCTGCTTGACCCGTAGAAGTATTCTCCAGCAAGTGAAGAAAGGGATTTAGCCACCCGTGGATTTTAGTAATGGCAGCCCACTGTTCTCCCTACTAATCACCACCGATATTCACTTTCAGTAAGCTCACCTTATGTTTGTAAATGATGAGCTCTCCATCCTGCGTGAAATGCAGGGGCGCGTAGATACCAGTTACTTCACTGGTTTGAAGGCGTTAGAAGAGTTCCGGATGAATATTGACTCCGAGGTTCCAGGCGAGAACCCGTAAGTATAAAGTTCAAAGAGTTCAATATGTCCGATGTTCACTCTTATACATTCCTTTCTTGTGTTGCAGCTGGGTCCGGGAGATTGTCTTGTGGCAGCTGATGGTGTTCAGGTAAGAGTCTGTATTACCCAACACTGTCCGGCAAAAGATGCGTGTGTTTAAATTGCTGGTTTCTCTCTCCTTACAGGTGCGGCGTAAGAAGTTGCGGTTTGTTACTGAATAATGCCTCCGGTTGTTAATCAGGTAAGTCTATGGTGGAGAGGTTGTAATTGTTGGCTCTCTCAGCTCACCTTATGTTTCTTTTGTCTCCTAGATGGTGGAATTCGGTGGAGAAAATGATGGAGGCTGCGCCGGATCGAAAAATGCTATGAGGACTGGTGAGTATGGCGCGGCGTTGCAGCTGGCGATGCAACGCATGTAGAATAATGTCTTTTTCAGTTCGAAGACGTGATGATCCGGAATTCAGGTAAGGATTGAAATAATATCTGTTTTCTAACCTTTCCTTCTTCTTTCTTCTATTGCTAGGAGCTCTGGATTCGAGACGGGCGTGGCTGAAGACTGGATGCTGACTGCAGGCGCGGTGAGCGTCACGCTGCTGGATGCAGAATAACGCGAAGCATGTGCTGCTGTTTGGGCGTGGTTTAAATAGCCTCCAAAGTAGTTCCAGGTAAGAAGTCCCTAGAACCACACCCGAGTAAAAAATAGTCCCTGTAGTAAAATAGTCCCATCCAGGCCTCACGTTGGCTTGGATTAATTTGCAGCATGGTCTGCATGAGGTAGGTAAAGTCTATGAGCCTGGCGCCTATGGCGCCAGGACTGATTTCTATTATGAGCCTGGCGCCTAAGGCGCCAGGACTGAACCCAGACAGCCCCCAGCCGGGGCTGCTGGGGTTTTATTAAATATCTGGATGCCTGCTCCCAGGGCTGATGGGCTTGATCCGGATGCCCGGGGGTAGGCATCATGACAGTGAGCACCTTTTATTCCCAGCAGAGCGGGCACTTAAATGGTAAACTCTGACATGCATGAAATGAAAATGATGGGACCAACATAGAGATTAAATTATACCGGCATCTGCCTAAGAAATGGGTGAGAATTACGTATGGCTTTACAATTACGGTTTAACCCTTTGAGTGTTCTTAGGTCGCATAAGTACACCCGGCCTAAAGAAGCTGTCTCATTTTGCAGCAAGACATATGTAAACCTATCATTGGCCTCACTGAAGGAATTGGTCTGGGACACCATTCCCCAGAGGCTTGAGGACCAAACCCGAGCTAGCCAGCTAGCCCTGCAGTCTTCAAGATCTGCGCCCCCTTCTGTCACCCATAAGCGGTGTTCCTGGAGGCATGAATAAGTCAGAGGAAACAAGTGATTATTTCTCGAGCTCTGTGATGTAACAGCCCAAACCTGATGGCTGCAGTCAAGCACTGTCCACATGAGTATGCATGTTAGGTTATCTTGAATCTGTTTAGCGCCTCCTGCCCTAGATTATGGTGTCGAAGCACTTTTCGCCTGTCAGATAGGCAAAGGAGGAGAATGATAGAAAATTCAGTTGTACTAGGAAGAAGCAAAGAGGGGTCGTTTTGTTTGCGGTCTCCTCCTCTCCCCTTACAACCGCCCCATTCCTCCAATGGAATTTTGAAAAAGTCCAATTAGAATTCAAGGGTCAGTCCAATCAAAAAGCCAATTACGGCTATTCTCTGGTTTAACTTATTCTGGTAAAAAGCAACAAAAAAAACAGGCGTGGTGGTTTCACTCTGCCTGTAATTGGTTCTAGTTATTCTCACTCTGCCATTGTGCTGGTTTTAGACACAAGGGCAGGTTCATGTACCTACAATTCTGTGGCAAATGCATATTTGTTCAACATTATATGTATCTGGTCTGTCCCGGAGCCTAGCCTGTGCAGGTAAGAGTCTGGTCAGGTAATTGTATTTATTTTGTGTTTATTGTTCACCTGTTAGGCGCTTATACAGGAAGCAAATACTGTTTCAAAGCGCCCACAGGTTAACAGGGAGGGGACAGAGGAGGATAGATAAATTACAACAATGTTAAATAATTGAATACAACAATATAATAAGAAACAACGGTGAGGGGAAGACCCACCTACTATGCCTTGTGAGTGTTCAGAACGTGCTGGTGCAGGGGGGAGAGGGGTATGGGATAGGTGCTGTGGGGCTCATGGAGAGCAGCAGGTGAAGTGCTATGAAGAAAGGTAAGTGCAACCTTCAGTGGCGGAGGGTGAGCCGAGGCAAGTGCAGAGGATAGACAGCGGCAGGGAAATAAGGTGTGGGAGGTCAAGGCCCTGAGGATGCATAAGGGCCCTGCACACCAGTCAAGCTACTGTGTGATTAGCAGGGGAGAGAGGGAGGGAAGGAAGAGGCAAAGAGGAAGGTCTTGAGGCTTTTCTGGAACTTTAGAAGGTCCTGCTCAAGACGAAGAGGGAGGCTGTTCCAAAGAAGGGAGCCCGCTGAGGAAAGTGATTGACCACCTGCTCTCTCTTTAGTGAACCACTTTAAACACAAGGAGTTGGTGCCAGAGGAATGTAGGTGTCTAGAGGGGGAATATTTAGTCAGAAAGAGTTGCAGATAGGGGTGTACATCACTCGCGTGTCAGATCCAATTTCTGCTCCGCCATTGGCTGGTCTTTCCGATGAACTTGTTGTGGTGCCTGGGCGAAAATGCATACAGTTATGAAAGTGTACATTACTCACCCCTCCTCGTCTCTGTCACCTTCTGCTCCTCACCGCTTGTCGCTTCGGGAGGCTGTGTGGCTTCCGCCGGCAGGCTCTGAACCACTCTTCTTTCTTCACTACCCCTGGGTGGTTTCTAGAAGGAAGAGCACACAAACAGGTAATGCCAGTGTAAAGAGAGAGAGAAAGTCAGGATCAGGGCAAGAGATAGCTAAAATTCTAAGGAAGGCATAGGAAGGAAAATGTGGTCCTGTGGATTACAAACATGTTACTGTTAGGGCGAGAGTGGAGCCAGATGCAATGAGCAGGGGGGACAGTGTGCATTATGTGCTCAGGAGGTTTCCTACTTGAATAACTATCACAGACATATTTAAGCCATAAAATTGCGTGGTCATTCGCATGATCCCAAAATGCTCTTTGCTTTTATGCAAATCTATTGGATTCAGTTCCTCCTATAGGTACCCCCATCTGTATTTAATTGGACTCCTTGAAGAGATGGGGGGGCGTGGCCACATCACTCTGAGTACCCCGGCTTCCCCGCATGGGGGAGGAAGGATGGGTTCCAGAATAAATGTCGTCTATTACGAGCACTGGTTGGACTGGAAAACTCCATGCGCTCCAAAGGCATTAACTCTCTGGAAAAAAAAAGGTCTGTTGCCCATGGCAACGACATTCAACAAAACAGTTAAACAAATAACAATGTTTTAAACTGCCACAACCACCATGGATTTCCCCTGTGGTTGTGGCCGGTTAGGTGAACAACTCCCAGCAAACATTTCTCCTCGTCTGTTTCACTTGTACAATACTCCCTGCTTATTAAATATCACAATAATCGTGACATATTTGGATTCGAGTCACATTATAAACAAAACCAGGGCACTTTCTTCCGACACGGCACTGGTGTGGATGAAATGTTAAGTAGCAGGACATAGCGGCCCAGGCAGAGCGCTGCGTAAGCGGGGAGTTCTGGGCGCTATTGTAAGCCTCGCTCGTTAACATTCTGTTTTTGCTACTTGCAAGCAGTGGTCTATTGTGATATGCCACCCACACTAAGGGGGCAGAGCCATCATGCGATAATGCAAACGGTATCCTGCAAGAAGCATGACACACCAGGCCACTATGTCAATCTATTGGGTGGTGTGCTATGGAAGGTCTAATTTGGACTCATAATAATAATAGGAGAATTGTAGATAGCGCTTCATGCAAGACTCCTGCCATTTCTAAGCACTGTAAAAATAGCTGTTACCATTGCCCAATGTAATGGTACTCACTGTATCAACCTCAATAGGACGAAGGTTTGAATCAGTCCTGGCAGCATTCACGTTTGCAAAGCAGTGCTTGGCCTCATGGAAGAGGGGAGTGCTTAACCCGTGAACTATTCTTCCGACATACGATGGTTTGTATTACACATAAAGCTTCCAAGGCGCAAACAGATATCACTGTAGCCTTAACGATTATGGCAGTGGCCATTATCTTGGGATAACTGACCACTTGCCCAATCCCACTGGGGGTTGGCATAATCTCAGTAAGGTAATGGCACGGATTTCCAATACTGTGAGGTGTCTCACCTCAATGGAAGAAATTCCATCAAGAAATTATTCCTTCCCATAATGTTGCTCCTTCCTTCATCCACTTCCTCTAGCCTTTAAGGAACGCCCTGCCTTGCCCAGTGGTAGAAGTGTACCGAAAAAAGTAGTGGAACTATGGTCTCGACAGGGGAGAGGGTAGGTGGAAGCAGAGTGCAACATGTGACAAGGTGTTGCGTCCGGGGCATTTCAATAGTCTAAGTGACTAGCAACTAAGACTCCTATTACAACTTTACACCTTCACAGGGACATGAATGGACAAATCCTCCATATAGAATGGTTAATATGGTCGTAAAAAGTAGAGGAATGGTAAACAGAAAAAAATAGTAGTACTGGAACACCGCTCCTGACCGTTCCTGCTCTCTTCGATCACTGGCCTTGCCACTACGTGACAACACATGCAAAAGGGCCGTCTGCTTGAGAACCGGCCTCTCTCGGCGCCACCGAGCAGGTGCACCTTAGTGTACTGAGCAGACTTAACCGTGCAATTATCAGATTAGGGTGCTTTTGAAGCATCTAACCGCCCCAAACCTCTGATCCCATTACCATAGCGTCACATGAGCCTCTTAGGGCTTTATCCCTATAGATTATGTAGGTGGCTGTGCTAGACAACCCTGATTGGCAGGCCCTGGGAGCTACACAGTCTAAAAATACACTTTACATGTATTTGGATTTCAGTGAGGGACAATCCCAAAGGGTAGCAGGTCAAACTAGTATGGAGAAAAATAATTGATACTAAAATAACGATGACAAAATAAAGTATACTATACACGTCTTCAAATGGATATGTTTTGGGTAAAAAAAAAAAAAAAATTATATAAAGTTGTTGCTGTCGTGTTCCAGTGAGTTTTGGGGGTTTTCCTGCAGAGAAGAGAGTCTGCTTTAATATTTACATCACAGACACAGCCACTAAAAAATTGCATATTTTGTATGCACTCTTTTTTTCTGTTTCTAGTTATCACACTCCTACCAAGGAAATGTGGGAGGCAGGTAGGGCTCAGTCGGGGGAGGCGACTGGGCATTGCTGGGCTGTCGTTCTGTGAATGTATGCGTTTTACCCAGATGGAAGGGGGCTTCTCTGCGTCACTCTCATTTAGCAGCGCAAGCCTCGACCTCTGAGCAGAGAGCCTCCCAGGAGCACAACATCCTACATGCATCTCCCACATCTGAACCGGTGCTTCATTTGTGGGGGTGTTTGCCAGGGCTCGGCCCTGGCACTTATTTCTGAGCCCGGCACTTATTGTCTCAGACTCAGTTTGATTATGATGTGGTGTGTTGGCGGCTTTATTATTTTAACTGCCAGTCACATTATAAACACCTATTGACTGAGAGCAAAATGTAAACGATGATCGTGTTTAAAGACACACTTAAACATTTGTCCCATGTCAAGACACAAAAAACATTTGTCTGTTTAGTATTGTCTTTTTTGTTTTGTGTGCGCCGTGAGGCCTTTGGGCGATTTGGCGCGTTATCAAAAATTTAAATAAATAAATAAGAAACAATAAGTATGTTATTGTATGTGTATGTGATTGGTATTTGTAAATCACACATCTGCCGTTGTGAGTACATCCATCAACCACACTAAGCCGGTGGGAGTTGCAGCTTTAACCCCACATACATAGACAGCAGTGGGTGCGGGCAACAGTGGGCGGAGAGCTGCCCTTCCGGACGTGTCATGGGTGTGTTAGAAAATATTTGAGCCCCGGCACTTACTCTTTTACAAATTAAGCACTGATCAGAACCAACAAAACACCAGAAGAAAGGGCACAACGGGACACCCTGGGCAGGAAAAGGGGACATGGTATGGAGATGGACGGCCCTGCACAAGGTGGCGCATTTATTGGGGTCATTTTTCTGCAGTATTTTCAAACCCCTCCCCAGATAGACCTGTATCTTGCTGTGGCTGGATCAAGACGCCCATTTTTCCAGGATATTCTTATTATGGTATTTATTGAGTGCTGACCTACCTTCGGACGGAGCACTTTGCAAGTCATAGGGGAGAAGTACGTAGTAGTACCGGAAAGCAGAGATACAAGAGAGCGGGGAGCTAACAACGGTTCAGCGGGAGGATGGGCAATTTGGCAGAAAGGGATCTACAAGCAACCAGGGGAGGAAACTGGGCGGAGCAGACCGGCCAGTCTCCGTTTAAATGGGATTTGTGTGCGGACCTAGGTGTTACACAATTCATGT
Organism: Ambystoma mexicanum; assembly: GCF_040938575.1. NCBI lineage: Eukaryota > Metazoa > Chordata > Amphibia > Caudata > Ambystomatidae > Ambystoma > Ambystoma mexicanum. Next base: position 127,036,532 of record NC_090923.1, on the reverse strand, counting down.
GTCGGGATCCCGGCTGAACCCGAACCACTGGCTTCCACGGCTGGTGCCCAGAGACGCAGCTCCCCCACTTCTCGCCGGTGAGGGGTCACAGAGAACTACACGTAGATGCGGAGGAGGAGAACTCATTGGCCGACTAGAGAAGATAACCAGCTGCCAAATTAGTATCCCGCTCTCTGTCAGAATGAACCGGTTATGAACGGTTTCTACTGAATCCAGTTGTGTCTTATGGGATTTATAGATTGTGGGCTATGCATGCTCAATGGAAAAACATATTGTATAGTTTAAATAGAAATTATAATAAATAAATACACAAGCAAGCCATTAAGATGCTTCTGAGACCAACTGGAATATTCACCATAGCATTTAATACTCTCAAAAAAAACCTTTGGTGCACCTAGATCGGAATCTAAGTGATTTTACCGAACCCAAAGGTTTGTGGAGACCCCCAACAGCCCCCCACCTTACCCCTATATATTTTTTATATACTTTACCCCCTCCCCACATATATGTATGCTGGAAATTGGGGTTCGAACTTTTGGGAGTCGATCTTTTTGGGTTAGGTAAAATTGTTCTAATCCCCTGGATCCAGACAAACGCCTTTGAAACTTGAATTTCCATCATCAACACACACCTGGTGGCTGTGGCACGATCACTTCCTGGGTTCAATGCCTTTCTTGGTTGGTCATCGCTGTTAAGGCAGGGGAGTACTCACCCCCTAGGGGGGGCAAATCAACGAGTCGACAGGTACCTTAGGAATGCCCGCGTACCTTCACCAAAGGAAGGCAGATCTGCCCTATGTAGAAAGGGGGAGGATTGGACACGTGGCTGGTGGTTCAGAAAGGCTGGCAGACACCTGCCCGACCAGATGATGGCCATGGTCCTTAATGGAATGGCTTTTCACTCACTCTGGACATTCAAGTTGGCTGGTTTCACATGGGTCTGCTCTGCCCTCTATGGCAAAGGGAAGGATCGGTCCACGGGCTGGTGGTTCTGAAAGGCTGGCAGGGCTGGGGCAGAGTCGGGTACCTGCCGCCGTTGAAATTCACAATCAAGTGGGATGTTTATTTTATCAGTTTAATGGACAGTTAAAAAAAATCTCATGAAAGTCCCTGGACCCTGAAGGTAGCCTGTAAACATCAGGTAGATTTAGAACCAGGGGGCAGCACCCACGAGGGGCAGAGGCTGATTTCTCAGTAGTCCTGTTAGCCTCTGCATGACCCGATGTTTTCAGAAGGATAGAGGCACACATTTTATTTACACCTTATAAGGCACATTCACATCAAAGCCTGATAAGCGAAAATGGCCTAGTAGGCAATAATGATGCAATTAGGCTGGCGCTCAAGTGACGGCGTCATTAGCTTGCGTCCGTTTTCGAAACGGGTGCTCTTGTAAATAACACATACACAAGCTCCTGCCCCACTGACCTATGCCCACTGAAGCCCAGCAGCACCAAGAAGCCGCGACTTGCAGTAGTCTCATGGAGCGTTTCAGCAAATGTGCCCATCCCCCAGCGGCGACATTTTAAGGTAGCAGATAAAGAGACAGCGGCTCTGGGGTGAGAGTGCCACACACACAAAGCAGCGGCGGGGAGAGAGTCTTCCCACAGAAACAGTGGATGCACTGCTCGGCCCCAGCTCCGGGTACAGCACTGCCATCTAGCGGCCGGATCGGAAAGCCGTGTCTATCTTTTCCCCTGCCCACCAGGGATATGGCCACAATGGCAGGGTATGCTCTCTTCTCACTTCAAACAGGCACATTTGTGTTCAAACTCTCACTGGCCCATAATGCCTGAAGGGCTGGTCCAACATGCTCGCGGGGACAATTTTCTGGGTCAACATAGGCCAGTTTAATGAGACACTACACTGTACCGCTGATAGTTTTGACAGGTGTTATTTACCCAAAGTACATTACAAAGCACTATTTGCAACACATTTTAACAAAAAAACCTTGGATGGTACTCAAACACGAAAAAAAAGGATTGCCATTTGCGACTGTGGTCCACTTTTTTCGGGGTGCCTTGGCCTATTTTGTCACCCAATCGAACAGTGTTTGCGTCATACGTTTCTAGATCGTTATGATATGATATAATATATGATCGTTTATTTATATAGCGCCTATACACAACGTGTTTCAAAGCGCTTCAAGGCAAGGGAGGGAACATGGGAAAATACAATGACATTCTTACAGGCCATGAACAGTAAGGATGTTAAATTAACTATCGTACTTGGCCTGACGACATTTCAGATAGTGCAAGAGCTAAGACATAGATAAGGAAGGGAGGGGGCGAGTGGGAAGGAAATGGTTACAGACAGGCGACTACCGTACTAGGCCTGATGACATTTCTGGTAGAGCCGGAGAAAAACAAAAGGTGAGGGAGAGGGGTGCAGAAAGGTAGGGGAGGAACAAAACAAGTGACTATTGTACTAGGTCTGATGACATTTCAGATAGTGCTGGAGGGGGGGGACAAGTAAGAGGAGGGGGAGAAGACAGGCGAGGTTGCTATCATACTAGGTCGAGGGACAATTCTGATAGAGTAAGTGCAAAGAAGAAAATAAGGGGAGGAGATAGGGGAAGGGAGAGGAGGAGAGTCAAACAGTCAAAAAGAGTGGAGAAGCAAGAGGAGAGAGTGAATACAATTGCAGATGTTATGTTAATATCTCTTTTTCCATTTTTAAAATGGATTTTATTGTTTAAAGCACGGACCTAGCTCAAATTACCCCTGCCACCAGCTCAAATTAGGAGAGAGGTCAATAGTAATGGCAAAAACGTACATACCGGGCCTGATTCATGGAACTTTTTGTGTGGTGCAAAATGACTGCACCGCCAACAAACACCCTAATTCAGAGAGCGGTGCAAAGCGTATTTCTGCATCACAGTGCCAAGTGTATTCCTGCAGTGCAAAGTCATTTTGCACTGGCGCACTGTGACTTTGCACCAGTACAATGTAACTTTGCATAGCAAAAATACACTTTGCACCGCTCTGTGAATCAAGATATTTTTTGGCAGTGCAAAGTCACTTTGCATTGTGCTAGAAGTTCCATGAATCAGGCCCACTATCTTTGTAGTTGATGCGTAGCCCGCGGCCAGACACATAAAGGATAGGTCCAGCAGGACGATTTGGCAATTGCTCTTTCTATTTGCGGCCCTTCATCTCCAGCTGTGGGGCTTTAGCCCAGAATGAAGACATGGACAGATGTTATGCACACTTCACACCGGGAAATGGCATGTCTGGCGCATTGATGATTCCAGTTGAAAGCACAGTATTGTAATCTACAGGCTAGACCAATTAAGGTAGCAGTACTCAACCATCACATGTCAAATGCAACAGTTTAAGAAGCAGCTCACGAAGCACGTAGAGGATGCAGTGCTTGCTGTGCTCGGATGCAAAACTCATTGGGGCACTGTCTATATACATGACCTGGTCTTTTTAGAATTAATCACAAAGTTATTGCAACACCGTGGGCCTTGTATTGTGTATGTCTCAAGGCAGAAAGTCTTTGCGGCAGTTATGGTGCTTCTCAATTGCAAAGTGTGAGCTGAGGTCGAGAGAGATGCCTATATTTCAAGAGCGGGCTGCAGTTTATTTATTTTGGGTATTTGGGCTTTTTTTGGGCACTGACCTAGTTTCCAGAAGCAGCGCAGTGCTGGATATCAGAGGTTAGGGGGCAATGTTACAACAGGGCTATGTTACATTATATATAAGTGTCAGCAGCTGTAATTAGGGGTGTGGTGGCATCAACAGGGTGTTAATCAGGAGGCCATGGTAAAGGCCCAGGCTAAGTGAGGGCGTCTAACAAAGTCTTTCAATGAACGTTGGCACACTGCGCTGACTTGCAGAATGTATTGTCTATACATAATTATCAGGGTAAAAGACCCATATGTATAATATTCTTGAAACACTATTCTCCTTGATCTCTCCGCGGCCTTCGATACCGTTGACCATCAGAAGCTGCTCCACTGTCTCCAAGGGTCTGGAATCTTAGGCATCCCTCTGAAGTAGTTTTCGTCTTTTCTTTCTGTTGGGGTTTATTAGGCGGTCACACCCAGCTCAGGGAGTTCCTTTCCCCACAATGAATGTGGCACACAATAAAGCACTTTTAGTTTTTGTTTGGTTAACTGTGGTGAGGACTCCAACCCGTCTCGCACCCAGCCCCAACAAGTACCCAGTGCCACAATGGACTAGGGACCAGGCTTGTGTGTATTCCAATTAGATATATTTATTAATTTATTTCAACCAGATATCACAAATAGATTAACATCAGGCACCAATGCAGTGGTAACACAAGAACAAAATGACTTCCGTAAAGCGCCAACACAGAGCTATGCAGTCACAATTATTTCCTTTTAAATCACCCACCAATACAGAAAAAGAACAATTCAAGATGCACAGTGATTGCAGATGGGGTTATACTTTTCTCCCAGCATCCCCCACCCTCCAAACATCAATTAGACTTGACTCCTGTGAGTGGAAGGCAGTGGCAGAGAGTGGGACCTCAATGGGAAAATCGGATTTGGGGTTTAATCACAGAGACAATATGAAAGAAAGAAAAGCAATGTGAAAATGTGTTTTGCCACACCTAAAAAGAACAGGCAGGGCTTTGGGGTTTTGGTCAGAGCACAATGGAAAAATCGGTTTTGGGGAGTTTTAACACAGTTGCTATGTGAATGAAAGAAATGCAAAAGGAAATTTGTTTTGCCACACCTAACCAGAAAAGGCAGGGTTTTGGTCAGAGCACAACGGGTACAAAGAGGCAATTTTGTTTTGCACCTTGCATATGCAAAGACACTACCAGGCTTCACACTTCTGGTTAAAAATGAAGGGGATAAATGGGGAATTTCTTTTTGCACCCTGTGCACTCATGTGGAAACAGGGTTTTGGGATTGATTCTTTTTGCAAATCTTTATGTCTATACTGGCTCAAAACACACTGGGAAAATATTGTTGGTTTCCAATGCAACAATACCCATCATGTGATCACTATAAGGGAATTAATTGATTTATTTTAATTGAATATTTTAGGGATTTATACAGACAAACAGGACATTTTATTGATGGGGAAATAACTAGAACAATACTTGAAAAATATGGAGCCTATACAATCTATGGCTTTGGGGTAGTTTTACTTACAGGAGAGACTATGAATGGGCATCAGGGAACATCAGGGCACCGCTGGGACACCAAGCAGGGTCAGTAAAGGATCTCCTCTGAATCCTCCAAGGGGTCCCACTCAGCTTCTATGTCGCCTGGTTCCTGTCTCCAATGCAAGATTTAGGCCTCTCTGCTGGGATGTTGTTTGCCAGATTTCAGCAGCAGATTGCCTCTCAGAATTAGTGGGAGAAGTTTAGTTCTAATGCAAACTAATCTATAGGGCAAATGACATCACAAACGTGTCTGCCATGATTCTAGCGAAAGGGATTGGGTGATTATCACTACTCACCTCCTACCTGTGTGCTGATAGGGCAAGGGGATGGAGGAGTGATTTGGGACAGCTGTGGGAGGAGAGAGCTTCATCATCCCACTTTGACAGGTGGGCCCAGTCATGTTTTGACTCAAAAAATCTCTCAACATAGCAAGTACCCTAAATTTCCAAATCTTTACATGTATGAATATAATTTTAATAACTACATTTTAAGGAGAATCGGATAAGGCTAGTCTGAAGTCAGCACGCCCTTCCTATGCAGGGATACAGTTTTTCTTCATTTGCTCAGAAGCCATATCAATGAAAAATGTGCCACTTTATAGTTTCCATGTTACTTATTACCTGCATGCTCACACCGACTTTTGCATCTCTCAGAATCAAGAGAAGGCCCAAATCACATTTTCATTAATAAGTTTAGTTATGTTTATCACACCAGAATAATTTTAGCATAGTTAAAAGGAGGTGACTGTCACCTTTAATAACAGTGTGGATTGACCATTGTGAGATGTACGCTACCCGTTATTATGCGATAAAATGTATTTCTTCAATTTAATCAAACTGCAGTTTCACCCTCTCTCACTCCGGCCCTCACCCTTGCTCCTCCAGTTTCATTTTTCCTTGGACATGTGACTAAGCAGAGGCTGGCTCAGGTTTCTGTTAGCTTACCCCTTCAAGGCCTGTGAGCAACACTAATGGACTTTTTATGGGACTTGTGACCTCAAGAACAGACCTGGCTTTATCTTTTTGCACTGTGTTTTTTTAATCTAAAAAGTGTATTTATTTCTTATATTTTTAAGTAATGGTCCTGATTGACGATGACAACCAGGCCCCTTCAGGGCAGCAGAGGGAAGGTCCTGGAGGTTAGTTTCATATTGGGAGAAATTAACGTTCATGTACCCTGAAAGCAAAATGGCCTTTTTAAACTCACACACAATTGCAATTTGAAAAGTGACATCTTATAAAACACACAGTTTCAAAATATGTGCTTATTACTTCTGGATTGTCCATGTGGATAAGGCTGTTATATGGGAACACCATATTCAGGTCTAGTAAGCATATCTATTATTTTATTTATTTTACCTGTGATGGGCTCCGTTTCAGTTTAGCTGCTTGGAGCACAATCTGGTATTCCATTGAAGATACTGTGCACTGTGGTTTCTTTATGTGTAAGTGCAGCTCTCCCTGGATTGTCAGCCCCATTTCTTTCTTTTCCTTACTGAAATGCCTTACGCATATCCTGGCGCTTTTGATTTTTTCCAATCCACTTTCTTTCCTTGTCTGACATCATAATTTCTGTGCTGGCCTTATATTTCGGGGAGCATTCACAAATGACTCTGGCCTCTTCATTTCTGGCATCCACTGGCTATATTGCCCCCCACATTTCCAACTGGCTTCAAACAGTCTCCCTTCGTTCACCTCCCCCCTTACTGCTCTCAACTGTGGGGTTTCCGAGGGATCTGCCCTTTCTCCTCTCTCCTATTTAATCTATATATGCGGACCCTGGCCAATTTGATTACCAGCCATGGGGTACACTTTTTCTCCTATGTGCATGATATGCAGATTCTTTTTCTACTCAATGTCCCCTTGACTGACCACGCCCCCAAAAATTGAAAGATTGTTTATCTGCAGTTGGGGTCTGGATGGCCAACAACTTGCTTAAATTAAACAGAGATAAAACTGAGATTTTACTTGTCAGGTCCAAATACGTAGGACAACCCTGACCCTGTGTTTACTGGTCCACCTCACTTGGTCCCTGCCCTGAACCCTCCACAGCAGTCAAGAGCTTAGGGGTCAAAGTTATGTCCTTGTGCTCTAGAGAAGCTCAAGTCTCGACTGTCTGCCGATCGGGCTTTAATAAGCTCAAAATACTGAAAAAAGTTCTTCCATGTCTTCCGTTGGAGTCCAGGACTAAGATTGTGATGGCTTCTGTTATGGGCTCCCTCGACTACTGCAATGGTATCTATCTTGCCCAACCTGAGGCCCTGCTACAATGACTGCAGATCACCCAAAACGCAGCGGCTCGCCTCGCCCCGAAAGCCCCCAGACTTGCTCACTCTTCTGACCTTCTTCAACACCTTCACTGGCTTCCTGTCAAGAGCCGAATAAAATTTAAAAGCTTATGTCTCATCACCGTGCCACTCCCAATGCAGGGGCTGTGTTTCTTCTAACCAGACGTGCACCTTATAAACCCAGCACGCTCCCCTGCTCGGCCAATCAGTCATTGCTGAACATTCCTAGATTCCGGAGGGCCAGAGCAGGAGGAAGATCTTTTACGGTACTTGCCCCCACGGTCTGGAATGCCCTGCTACCAGAGATCCGCAACACTCCTGGTTACCTTCCTTTTTGAAAACATTTAAAAACTCATCTGTCTTAACCTGCGGGGTCTGTAGCCTCCTCTATCTCCTCAGCGCTTTAATGCCTCTTGGTCCTTGCTTACGCTCTATAAATACCCTTATAATACAATACAATACAATACAGAGCCGACACGTGTTTCGACCCACCAGGTCTTTTTCTAGGTGATGTAATAATTGGAAAGATTCCAAAGATGCAATTCACTAATCTTGTGCACACCTCTAGATATTCAAAAGCCTGAACAATTATAGTAATATATATATATTACATTGGTATATTGCCTCCCACTAATTTCAGATGGCAAGTCGAGTCTGGTTCCTTAACAAGCCTTTCAAAAACGAATTTATCTTTGGAATGTTTCCAGTAATTACATCGCCTAGAAAAAGACCCGGTGGATCGAAACACATGTCTGCTGTTTGTTTCAAGAACATTGTACATAGGGGTCTTTTAAGCCGATAATTATTTATGAACAATACATTCTGCAAGTCTGCGACATGTGCCAACGTTCATTGAAATTCATTACTGTCAGAGTTGAGTAGGGCACTGCGACTCAACCTTTCGCTGACACCCGCTGCAGACTTATCTGTCATAGGAAAATAGTTGTCTAGTCAAATGTTATAGTATACAAGCGTAGATGGTTCAGAATCCGAGTGCCCCTTGTTTTATTCATATAACAAAGTCTCTGGCACCATTAAATGTAGGCATAGCCCGCTCCTGCAGCGCAATACGTCCGAGGTGCTTGTTAAATAAAAAATGAACGTTAAATGCTAACACGAAAGATAAAGATGGCCGACACCGAAATGGAAACAGCAACTCCATGTCAGTTGAGGGAGTCGCAGTCCTCTTTCCCATTCTATGCTGTAGATTAGGCAGGAAGGGAGCAAGAAGAAGCACAAGGAGAAGGGAGGCGGGACAGGCCGGGCAGGCTGCACAAGGCACAGACGCTGCAAAGGAGCATGCGGAAAAACTCCTGGTGAGGTGAAGGGAAGTCTGGGCATGTGCGGGAATGTGAACAATGGCCGCATTCCAAGCAATCCGATTGGCTCTGGTGCATTCCAAGTCATATGATTGGCTCTGGTGCTCCGACTGGATAAAAATTAACAATAAGTCTCATTGATCCTAGCTCTACGCTTTCTATTATCATTGCTAGCAGACCTCCTGATAAGAATGTGGTTGTAACTCAGGTTTCATGGGTCTATTGCAGCTGGGGGTTTGGCCAGCCAGCTCTCATATCTCTTTTCAGATGAGAGGCACTAGGCCAAACATCTGCATCCCTGGCCTCTCAGATGTTTTGGACTACGGCTCCCATGAGCCCCCTCCTATACCTACAATGGCCATGGTTGATGGGAGTTCTATTAAAAAAAAACCTAGAGAGCCAACTGTGGCAGAGCCCTACACTAGGCAGAGGAATTAATATTAAATCTGTTTTGTTTTCATCAACCGAACAGGGTACATGTCTGCAGGTCCCAGCATGCTCACTGAATGATCAGGTCATGTTCCCCAGGGTCGAGGTAGAAAAGTTTGACAACAACAGTGCCTTCTGACACTGTTTGCCTCTGTGTAATGGGTGGCAATATTAAAAGGCTGACACCTTTTATTTGTGATGATGAGACAGCGCGAGTGCAGTGCATTTGGTGAGTCTTTACATGTCAGGCTTCCAGGGATCTCTTTAAAAGAGTGAGTGAATGATAGACCGCTGCCCTTGACTGACAGCGGGACTGTAAATATACAGGTTATGCAGACAGGTCATCACTGCAGACTGGAGGAGTCTGGAGCGAATGCTGACATATATGTCAGATAAGAATGGGAAAGGGGGAGGGAGTGGCAGATGTATTGGGCTAAATGCACACAGAAACTATAGCCCCTGACTAAGGACATTCTTGGGGGTTCCCTTTTTTGCCGCCACCATAGCCCCCCCGGATCCCACTCCACCACTCTGCCTTTGTTAGTTAAGCACAATATAGATTCTGTCGTGGCTGAACCATTTCTAACGCGGGCCGAGGTCAGTGTATGCTGCTTCCCCAGACCTCTGGTCCCTGATTAGTTGCTCCCTCCACCATAATTACGGCCCCGTGCCCCGGCAGCACTCTGTGGCTGCTCCTTCTCCCTCTTCCGTGTCCCTCCCCCTCCCGCCTCCCTCCAGCCCGGATTGGCTGATTTGCCTTCAACACTGGCTCCTATTGGGCCTCCCACCATCTCAGCTGGGCCTACAGACCCGCTGCACACGCTCGACCTGCATTTCCAACGGGGGCCGAGGTGAGAGTTTGATGCTTCCCCAGACCTCTGGTCCCTGACTAGTTGCTCCCTCCACCATAATTACGGCCCCAAGCCCCGGCAGCACTACGTGGCTGCTCCTTCTCCCTCTTCCATGTTCCTCCCCCTCCCGCCAACCCAGATTGGCTGATTTGCAGGCAACACTGGTTCCTATTGGGCCTCCCACCATCTCAGCTGGGCCTACAACTCCCACTTCATAACCCCACCCACCATCCCAGATTGGATCGCCAGGCGGCCATTGCTGGGCCTACCAAGGCAGCCCTCTGCCTGTGCAGCCCCACAGCTAAGGACCCCAAGGCAAAGGGCGGCTCCTACATTGGCGGCTCCAGAAAGTGTCTGCAGATGTCCGCAGGGGAACAATGAAGCCAGCAAGGAACAGACACCAACAAAAATTGTAAGTGTGGCATGGGTGCGGTGTAGAGCAATTATTCTAGTCCAGAAAGCCTCTGCCACTCTACCTTACCTTTCTATAAGATAGACTGCCATAGATTTAGACCATGCATACTTTGAGAGATTTGTGAACACCAGCCTAAATCTATTCATGGCTGGACTATAAATGTTGCCTTGCATTACAAACCAAAATACTTGCCAATATTAACTTGTGCGACACCTAGAGAGAATGGTGAAGATTAGCCTGCCTCACATTTTAGACAGGTGTAACTATGTTAGCATGTGCCACACTTGGATAGAATTCTTAACTCTAGCCTGCGTCGCTTGTGGATAGAAGTGTGAATATCAGCATGTGCCACACTTGGATAGAATTTTTAAATGTAGCCTGCGTCGCATCTAGATAGGATTGTGAATGTTAGCATGCGCCACACTTAGATGGAATTCTTAAAGGGATGGTCTAGTAAACATTTTTATTTAAAAAATAGATTGGCAACATAAAAAAAACTACTAGCATTCTCCGTTTTAAAACTTCCTATGTAAAATTTTGAGCTATTCAAGCTCGAAATTCGCATAAGCAAGCACATGGGCGCATCCATTTTGTGAAATGGAGGCCCTCCTGTGCTGGCTTTTGCTTTTGCGGCACTAATGAAGGAAAAGCCAGCCAGCTGTAGTAAACAAAGGCTACTGCTGGGTGGCTTTCCCTTCATTAGTGCTGTAGGCGGAGGACGAGGACCGGAGACCAGAGCAGGAAAGCTGCAGCTGAATCTCGGTAAGTGCTATTTTTTTTTTTTAAATAAGCACTAGCTGCAGTTTTTTTTCTAAGTTTTCTGGGCTGGAGGAGCCCGGAAAACTTAGAAATAAAACCGCAGCTTTAAAAACGTTGTATTTATGTTTGCGGTCGCTTTTGAAGTGACCGCAAACATAAATACAATGCTATTGTGTTGGAAAACGCTGCGGTTTTTCTTTCCAAGTTTCTCAGGCTCCTCGGAGGAGCCTGAGAAACTTGGAAAGAAAAACCGCAGCGTTTTCCAACACAACCGCGTTGTTTCTGCCTGAATCTGCTTTCCCATTTGGGGTTCTCGGGCTCCCCCGAGAGCCCCAAATGGTAAAGCAGATTCAGTCAGAAACAACGCGGCATTGCGGAAAACAACCCGTGGGGAGCCCGAGAGCCCCAAATGGTAAAGCAGATTCAGGCAGAAACAACGCGGCATTGCGGAAAACAACCGCGTTGTTTCTGCATGAATCTGCTTTCCCATTTGAGGCTCTCGGGCTCCCCTCGGGGAGCCCGAGAGCCCCAAATGGGAAAGCAGATTTAGGTAGACAACGCAGCATTTAGCATTTCCCATTTGGGTCTCTCGGGCTCCAAATGGGAAATCAGCTGTAGGTAGAAACAATACGCGGCATGTAAACATAACCGCGTTGTGTTTCTGCCTGCTGTGGCTTTCACTTTGGGTCTCCGGTGCTCCCCTGGAAGCACCGGAGACCCAAAGTGATAGCCACAGCAGGCAGAAACACACGCGGTTGTGTTGGAAAACGCTGCGGTTTTTCTTTCCAAGTTTCTCAGGCTCCTCCGAGCCGGAGGAGCCTGAGAAACTTGGAAAGAAAAACCGCAGCATTTTCCAACACAATAACGTTGTATTTATGTTTGCGGTCGCTTCAAAAGCGACCGCAAACATAAATACGTTTTTAAAGCTGCAGTTTTATTTCTAAGTTTTCCGGGCTCCTCCAGCCCGGAAAACCTAGAAAAAACCCCACAGCTAGTGCTTATTTTAAAAAAATAAATAAATAGCACTTACCGAGATTCAGCTGCAGCTTTCCTGCTCTGGTCTCCGGTCCCCGTCCTCCGCGTACAGCACTAATGAAGGGAAAGCCACCCAGCGGTAGCTTTTGTTTACTACAGCTGGCTGGCTTTTCCTTCATTAGTGCCGCAAAAGCAGAAGCCAGCACTGGAGGGCCTCCATTTCACAAAATGGATGCGCCCATGTGCTTGCTTTTGCAAATTTTGACCTTGAATAGCTCAAAATTTTACATAGGAAGTTTTAAAACGGAGAATGCTAGTATTTTTTTTTTATGTTGCCTATCTATTTTTTAAATAAAAATTTTTACTAGACCATCCCTTTAACTTTAGCCTGCGTCGCACCTAGATAGGACTGTGAATGTTAGCATGTGCCACACTTAGATGGAATTCTTAACTGTAGCCTGCGTCACACCTAGATAGGACTGTGAATGTTAGCATGTGCCACACTTAGATGGAATTCTTAACTGTAGCCTGCGTCACACCTAGATAGGACTGTGAATGTTAGCATGTGCCACACTTAAATAGAATTCTTTACTCTAGCCTGCGTCGCATCTAGATAGAAATATGAATTTTACCAGAATTATCAGGATCAGGATACAGACCCCACTAACCCAACCTTCAAATCTCTGCACACTCAACCACATAAAACTCACACAACCAATTCTCTCTGAGCAATCCGCACGCACTTTACCACACCGCATGAACAACACATAAACAGTACCTACAGCACACGAAGTCTCGCCCGATCCGATACTTGCACCAAAACCCAGCACTCGGTGTATACCGAGCTGAAGCCGCCAAGAGCACACCACCTCTCCCACTCTCCTAGTCCCGCTCCACCCGACTAACCCTACCCGCCCTTCCCCTTGTTTACAGATCCCCCAGAGCACCTGGGGACCATTTCAATTGGTGACGGTGTGCTATATAATTACCTTTAAGATACCATAACATAACATCTGCACTGCTCTGTCATTTCTAGACTGGAGCACGGGAAAGACTACAACCCCCGAACTAGAAATCTTATTGGTATCCAGGATTGGGGGGGTCGGGGAGGAGAGCACCCCTGACATGGATTCTGATTTGCAAGCTCCATGTCCATTTCACTGCCTTTTTGTAGATGGAAGCATGCCGAGAGGGGAGCAATGCTCTCAGTGGGAGTCCTGATGCCCATGGAAGCACCAAGGCTCTTTTGGGAATGAAGAGAACATGTTATGACATTGACTCCGACTGATTACATTAAAAAGCACATCAACTTTGTCGAATAAGAAAATCAGAAAGGTCCAATTATATTGGAAAAAGGGCTTCAGACAATGGTTCCGAAGCCAGACTACTTGGTGATCAAGTACTCCAGTCCAAACCATAGGTGTTGAGGCTAGAACTGGCAAGAAAAACTATTGGCAAGGGTCCTTGTTCAGCATACCTCACTGGCTAAGAGCCCAGGAAAGCAGCCACGATTCAAGCATTATGTTCTGCAAAGTGTGTGCTACGCAGGGTGTGTACCCCCTCATTTGTTCCTTGGGAAGTGTGTTGATTCTAAATATAGGAGTGTCTAGCTATGTTCTGGAGTGTCCCTTACAGGCAATTTGAGTTGACTCACTTCTCAATGAACACCTGAGGACGAGCCCCCAGACGGCCCAGGGCCATTGTACACAGTTAAAGCTGCAGAAGTTACGTGTCGAGTGTTCATTTACTTGATGTAGCTATTAGTGATTGGTATTGCACCCATCATGACGACGCCGCTACAGGGCGCCTTGTGGCCGAGTCGGGGGGAGTGATGGTAGGGGATGGGAGGGAGGTAGGGGTGTAGAATGATGGCAAAAGGCAGGGGAATGGTTGGCAACTAGTCTAGCAACAGCAATGCCTTGCATTGGGGCAGGTTTCCATTGGTAGGCACAAGCTTTTTCAGAGCGTGATAAGTATGATTTTTCCAGGAACATTATCAGGACACCACTCTTTCTGTAGTCTATATGTGCATTCAGTGCAGGTTTAATACTGCAGGTTTAGGGAGAACAAGCGCTATAGTTTCATGTGTGGTGCAGGGAGCAATAGGCCACGTTTCCTGTCTTGAAGCTTCCATTTCGAGTATTGTCCTGATTATGGCATGGTTTTCTTCGATTCTTATGGATGGTCTGTGACAAACCAACTTCGGGGATCACCCAGTGGTCCAGGGATGAATATCGGTTTCTAAGCCATCAATCAGCCCGACACCTCTAGTACACTAGAAGGGATCGGAACAGATTGGAAACACAAGCAAATTATAAATCTCCTTGTCCAATTTTGGTAACGTGGACAGAACGGCAGGCTCATCTCCGCGAGGTCAGACGTCGTTGGTTAGTTGCAACACACCAAACATATGATTATAACCCAATGATAAAAGGAGTGTCCAGTCAAGGTTGTATACAAATATTACTTTATTATTATCACAAAAGACAGTTCTAGCAACACTACGAAATACAACCCACCCTGGAAAGGAATGAACAGGACAGACAGTTTGAAAGAAGGAAAAGGGTTGCACTCTGGATACTGACAGGAGGGTAGTCAGTATGATTAATAACCACAACAGTTTAAGGTTTCTAAGCTTTAGTACAAAGGGAGCATTGGGTCTTTTAATGTCTCCAGGGGCCTTCTGGGAAGGACCATGGGGACAGGACCACAATGTACCATGTTCTGAAGGTGTTCTTGATGATTTCACAGGGTCGAGTCTGCTTCAGTGCACTTTGCAGGCTTCTGTGACAGAGTTCAAGATGGGAGTCAGCTGAGGGTCTCAACCGTGAAGACGGTTCAGCAAGCGAAGCTGGAGGAACGGCTCCAGGCTGGCCTACACAGCAGCTCAGGGTTAGGAATAGTTGTCTCAGTGCTGGTCGGAGGTCCTGAAGCACTGGTCAAGCTATCTTGGATGGCTTTAAGTGACTGCAGTATAACAATGGTCAGCATTGCATTCGGTTGCGGCTCGAGGAACTCGACTGGCTCGGCGAGGCACTTCTCCTAGCTTCTTCACTGGGCTTGTGTCGTCCTTTAAGGAACATGGCCCAAAGCTGGGGAGTGTGTTGCAGGCAGCTGCATTGTCCTTGGTTTCGGGTTCAGAGACTCTCTGGCACTTCCCACCTTGGAAACCTGCTGGAGACCCTTGCAGGACATGCTGTCTGCTGGCTGGGTACAGGTTGTGGGGCTACTGGAGGGTCCTCTGGATTCAGTATCTCCCCCTGTTCCTTGGCAGATGTATAGGGGAGGGATCTTGCTTCCCTCTTGGAAATCCTGAGCTTCCTTCACTAGCGGAAGATGTAAGGTAGACTGTACCTTCAACAAGGGTCCAATGATGAGATCTTCTTGCTACTCCTTGCAAGGTCTCCAGATGATCTGCCAAAAGCGGGGCATGGCCCTCTTTTAAAGCCAAATGGACCACAGGGATTGGGGTAGGATAAGCCTACCTTAATGATCCAATCCTTGGTCCCAACCAACAATCTCCTTTATGCATAAGGTAATAACCAGAGTTTTTTGCAACATAAAAGGTAAATGGGTGAAATCATGTAATACTAAGTCCTACCTATCTTCTTGTCTGTTGCGGATCAAATGGTCCCTCTGGTTAATTAATCGCTTCTTGGTTCCTGATTAAAGCGGCAGGTCTCCCTTGAAGCTCCGGTGAGACCAGACGCTCTGGTTCCTGCAAACAACATCCTTATACCTTATGAATGGGGTGCCCCTGCGGGGTGAACTACTGTAAACACGCAGTCCCAGACATGACAGCTCAGTCAAAATTGATCGTGAGGGCAGGTGCTGGCTTCAGGTTCACACAGTGCATATGAAAGGTTGTTGGGGTTTCCCGTCTTCTTTATTATCTTCTGCAGCCAGTCCCCATGTGGGCCTGTTTGAAGTACACTCTATTTGTATGTTAATTATGTTAATCACTGCCACCAGCTACAGGCCCCAACAAAAGGACAGGGCGGATCTATGGAGCCTTTGTCAGTTAATCAAGCTGGCCATGGCAGAGGGAAGGTTTGGTCCTCCCCCTTCTAGAGATGCATCGTGTACTCCTCCTGTTATATCCTAACTAAATATGACAGGGGGACAGTGCCTGTAGGCTTCGTCCACCTAAACTACACATGTCTATGCGTATGTCATGCGGTGAGCATAAGAAAATGTGTGGGGATTTTCTGGAGGTTGATCTGCAATCATAACATTTAATTTACAAATTTAAAAAAAGCTTAGACGAGCCCCCCCTTGCGGATGATTGAATTCCTCACATACCCCCCAGCCTCAACACGTGAACCACTGGGGGTCTGGTTCATCATGAAGGTGAAAGTAGCAAGCTGAGGCCGTCTGCATATCGATTCCATGAGCCTGGCTTGTTAATGTTAATGTTAATGTTAAAGGTCATTTGTACCGCGCACTATCACCACCAGAGTGGTCCCCTGGCGCTCTGGCGGCTCTGAAAGAGGGAGGGAGGGGTGGGTTAGTGGGTGGAGGCTGGAAAAGTGCAAGATTGCAGTGATGTGCTGTTGGCAGCCTCAGCCCGGTGGTTCCGTCGGCTGGGCCTGGGGTGTATGCGGCTGGTAGTCGTCGTGTGCTGATGTGCGAGGCTATGTGTGTTTTTTTGTTTTGTTGTTGCAGTGTAGTGAGGTTCGTGCGGTTTGCTGCGCTAGAGGTTTGTGGTTGTGTTTGGTTTGGAGTTTGAGAGGTGTATGCAGAGAAGGAAATTGTTAGTGGTATTGGTTAGTTTGCATCTCTATCCTGGAGTGGACCGGTTGGGCTCGTGTAATCTTACATGACGGGATGCTTGTACACCCTGAGCCTCAGGAGGTACGTGCCCGTTTTTGCATTCAAGGCCATTTGAGGATTTATCTGTCCCCTCCGCCCGCTCCCTTAATAACCTTGCATGCTCCTCACCCCCTCCACATGACTAGCGCAGCTGCTAGTATCCATACTTCCGATTGATCCATACTTACAATTCTATCTAAGTGTGGACATGCTAGTATTCACAATTCTATCTAGATGTGGAAATGCTAACATTCACAATTCCATCTAAGTGTGGACATGCTAGTATCCACAATTCTATCTAGATGCGCCGCAGGCTAGTATTCACAATTCTATCTAAGTGTGGACATGCTAACATTCACAATTCTGTCTAAGTGTGGACATGCTAGTATTCACAATTCTATCTAGGTGTGGACAGCCAACATTCACAATTCTATCTAGATGCGACGCAGGCTAGTATTCACAATTCTATCTAAGTGTGGACATGCTAACACTCACAATTCTGTCTAAGTGTGGACATGCTAGTATTCACAATTCTATCTAGGTGTGGACATGCCAACATTCACAATTCTATCCAGATGCGACGCAGGCTAGTATTCACAATTCTAAGTGTGGACATGCTAGTATTCACAATTCTATCTAGGTGTGGACATGCCAACATTCACAATTCTATCCAGATGCGACACAGGCTAGTATTCACAATTCTAAGTGTGGACATGCTAGTATTCACAATTCTATCTAGGTGTGGACATGCTAACATTCACAATTCTATCTAGGTGTGGACATGCTAACATTCACAATTCTATCTAAGTGTGGACACGCCAGCATTCACAATTCTATCTAAGTGTGGACACGCTATTATTCACAATTCTATCTAGGTGTGGACATGCTAGTATTCACAATTCCGTCTAAGTGTGGACATGCTAGTATTCACAATTCCATCTAGGTGTGGACATGCTAACATTCACAATTCTATCTAGGTGTGGACATGCTAATAAGGGAGGTAAGATAGAGTGACAGGGGTTTTCTGGAGTAGAGTGATTGCTCTACTCCCCACCCATGTCACACTCACAGTTTTTGTTGGTGTCTGTTAGCTGCTGGCTTCCTTGGCGTCCTCTGCGGACACCTGCAGACACATCTTGGGGCCGTCCTTTGCCTCGGGGTCCTTCGCCGCAGGGCTGCCGGGCAGAGGGCTGCCCTTGGATGTCCTTGAAGTGGTGTATGGGGACCAATCCGGATGGAGTGGGCGTGTTGGGAGGCGGGCAGAGGGGAACCAGGAAGCGAGTGGGCTGGGGAGAGGGACCACGGGCCAAGTGCGCTATGGTGCTTTTAAGCACCTATGCAATATTGCATTGCAGGGTTTGGGGAGGAGGGGGTCGGGAGACTCCTTACCTTGGCCTGGGTCACTGCAAATGACGGGGACGCCGGCTGCAGACCCTCGCTGGATGTCCATAACTAATCCCTTTAGGGATGTGGCCTAACGCAAATGATTAGGGTTCTCCCCTTGCATGGCCGTTAACCATCGAAGAGGCTGGTGGTCTGTTTGGATAGTAAAGTGCAACCCAAAGATGTAGGGTGTCAGCCTCTTTACTGATCACACAAACACATTTGCTTTCAACAACTCCCCTTTCCTTTTTAGTCAATTGTCTACTGATGTAGGCAACAGGTTGCTCCACCCCTTGAGAGTTCAGCTGCGCTAACACTGCTCCAATCCCAAAATCACAGGCGTTTGCCCAGGGTCATTTTAACAGTTTTTGGGGCCCGGTGCGCTGAAGCCTTGGAGCCCCTTTGAATCCCATGTCCCACCTCTTACCCTCAAAACCCATTCCCCCCAAAGCCCATGTCACCCCCTCCCTGTAAGCCATGCCCCCTACCAATCTGCAAAATAAAGGGATTACATACCTCGAGTCTAATTCAACAGATACTTGTTTAGACTTTGAATGGATTATCTAGTTGTTAATTAAATTTACATATTACACATCTCTGTGACCTGCTTCCCCCAGAGGATGCTCTATATTAAAGACACTTTCACTTTGATTTGCACAAAGGGAACCAGTACCAAGTCGTCGCCCAATGGTAACATTGATCTATATTAAGCCAGACCAGATGATTCAATACCCAGGATCCTCCGACTAGCAATGTACTAGAGCCATGCTACTGCTCTGTGGTCTTACCTTATCACGGTCTCCTCACCGAGGATATGGGGAAATAACCATGGCAGACAAGTCCAAAACAAAAAATGCCGGAACAAATATTATGGAATGAGCAAATCTACAGCAAGCAGCGGACATGAAGCCATAGTGATATGATATGATAGGTTATTTATGATGCACTTAATACCCAGAGGTTTCTAAGTGCGGACACAGGGATCGAACCTGCGTTGATCCGTGTGGTCTTGCTTCCAAGGCAAGCACGTTGCCCCTGAGCTATCCTCCCGAAACCAACAAAGCAATTCATTGCCAGCCCTGTAACTGGTAGAGTCCTTGACCCCAGGAGATACATTCCCTTTCTTGAAGTTCAATGTGATCTCTTCTGATGCACAGTGATGAGCAGCATGTAAAGACATTGATGAAGAGGAACTTTCAATAACTCTCGTAATGTTGACAAATGCCCCTTTTTCTTACGTAAAATCCCATTTTAATTTGGGCTATTAGGTGGTGCCTGCACTTTCTATAAACCGAAAATATTAGAGTTCAGCTAGGACCCAAACACTTAATGTTGAAATCCAAAAACATACCACGGAGTCATCCCGTGAGAAAAGTGTAACCGACGAATACATTTGGCATTCCTGAATAAAACCAAGTGGGATCTTCACAGGTGGGAAAACCAAATTCCCATCTATGTACACGTTCCACAAACAGTTGCATATGTGCTGCTCCAACACCCTCGCTGAGCGCAATCATTACCAGTCACTGTTACAGGGCTGCCTGCATCCCTTGTCTCCATGCAAATGTCACTGAACCAAGAGTTAAACGAGCGTGCACCTTTGCAAGTTACACAACAAATGGGTGCTGCCATAACCCAAGTTGGTGGCCCTCATTTTATCGTCTTCCGATAAAATGGGCCTGTCAGTATGCACTAATGACCTTGACTTTAATGCACTTGGTTCGAGTTTTTCCACTTAAGATGTGCTTTAATGGGCAAATGTTTCCATTATCTTCCGTACCTTTAAAGGATGAAAAGATGAGCCGGCCCTGCCTGTGTTGGAACCTGCGACTTGATGGTCCTGTCAACACCAAGCAGCCATTTCTATAACACTCCATAGAGACTGATAAAACGCATAACGCTTGAATTAAAGGGACTTCTAATACGCTACTTAATGAAGGACAAGGTGCCATGCTCACCCAAACAGGCCGTGATTAGCTCGCTCTCTTCTCTTTTGGTTTGTGCTTTGCAATCGGGGCACACATACAGTAAGTTGCTGCAGAGTCAGACAGGGGCATACAATTGTCTCAGGCACAAATGAAAAGTGGTCCAGTGTCGCAAATTACATTGCCATCCCTGAGTAGTACTCAAGGGCAAGGTTGTTGGTAAAAAGTGTTGCAAATTCTTCATTTCAAAGAATATTTGTTTCCCTGCCGTGGTCAAAACTACTAGCTGCATATTAAAGTGACTCTTCCAACTGTCCCACTTTCACAAAAAGAATAATTCACAGACAGTAGCATGTGCCTGTAGTTCAGTCGTTGCTTATTACCCCAAAGGCCAATCCAAGCCTGTCTCGCCTCTCATCCAATTTTAAATTAAGGACAACTCCCAGATTGTAATCCACAGTGGTTTTGTTTCTGAACACATACTGTGTGCCAAATGTTATCTGGAAACCAAGGGTTAAACTCTGAAGCAGGCACGTTGACCCACTGTACATAGTTTTTAAATGTATTTCGGGAGTTGAGTTAAAGCAGATGAGATGAAATGTATCGTACACCTTTCTGCAGCATTCCCACATCCCAATTAGACCTCACATCCATTTGGTAACCTACTAATTAGCTCAAGCTCACAAAATAACTAGAATTCCCTCTCTTCTACCAGCTGCCCAGTCTTTACCCTATTCCCGTGCCCAGTACCCGGCAGAAGCAGACGCTAATACCCTGCCTGCTAATTACAACCACAGCAATAGAGCCAGGGCTGGCTGTGTACGGAAACACTCAGTGCTGGTCCCACTGACACATATTTATCGGGGCACTTTAAAGGGGGAAAAGGGTTTGAAAGGAGTGTATACATGAATATTGCATTCTCTGGCCTACATACCGGCGCGCTCTGCTTCCTGTTCCCCTCCCCTCCCCCTACCTGCGCCATTTAGAGCAATGTGAGTTTAGTCATCGGTTATACCTGAGACTCCCTGATGCCTTGCAGTGAACCACATGGTCCGTATGGACAAAGTAAAGCCTCGAGTCGCAGGGATGCCAGTGCTTCAAAACAAACTTTCCCAGATCACAGTCTCCTGAAAGCTAATCACAATGTTCGGCCTAGTTTGTACTCAGAACACATAGCACACCAGATCAAAAGATTATAGAGAGCTGAAAATGCAATGCTGCTAAGAGCCATTCATTGTGCTGGAGACATTAACAGGACCTAAACATTGCAAAGACGTTATGGTGCACTGCACATCCCTAACAGCGGCCTCTCAGCTGCAGGAGTTACACTTTGTTAAAAAATGCGAGGTGTGGATGGAGGCAACATCTGCGAGTGTCAGAGCACAGGGACTAGAGCGATACATCACAGGCATGGGTCAATGACTCAGCATAAGTCCCACAGTTAAAAGTCAGGTCTGGACCTGAGTATCGATGGTCACACAGGGTGCTGCGGGTTTAACAGCTACCCGAGTAGGGTGGAAGGGTCAGGATGTGGATGGCGGAGGTATGGCATACGTGTTATATTAGATCCGATCTACCGGAGAGAATTTGCACTAAGCTGTGTGTTCTCATGTGGTGGGGTGTCAGTCATATTCCTGTAGTGCATGGAGGTGGTGGGGGCACCCCATGCACTAGGGGGCACCTACCAGAGCATTTGAATTTGCGTCCAAATGAAGGCGCTTCTCTGACTTTCTCCCTTCAAACACAACTCCACTCCCTACAAATGCATACAAACCCAGAGCATGCTAGACTGTAATTGGAGGACTACACTACAACTACAAGCCAGAAAGCGAGAAAGCAATGTTTATGGCCTCAGACAGGGTCATGACTCAGTCCTGATTGCTCAGATGATAAAAACTGGTGTCGAGAGAAGTGGAACTGTTTTGTTTCCTTATCCAGTTCACATCAAGGATTAGTTTACCCCTGAAACTACTTAAGTAAAAAACGGACAGAGTGCTTCAATGAACATCAGCCCCTTCATCTATATTGTTTAATGCATACCTTAGCTCATTGTTGCTACTGGCCCACACTTTTAGGTTAAACCTCTTTAATTATGGTGGGGGGGGGCGCAAAAGGGACACAGACTGCAGCTAAACCCACAAGGCATTTATTTTTTTTCAAAATCATTTGACGTTTCGACTCCCTTTTCTAAATGAAAAGTTACAAACCCCAAAGCTCGTAGTGGCATGCGTGTCTAGTTATTGCTGTTGGATGAGATGGAACGTGATAAACCCTACTCGTGAAGCCAAGTATTTTAGGTGACAGCCGAATCTAGTACATTGTCGAGTGGCACTAGAGAGAGTCCATGTAAGTTTGTTTGACGGACACGAGTGATGCTTTCTGAAAATTAGGAACCCCATTTTGATTTGACCTCTGTGGCTCAACCACATATCAGCAACTTCTCATTCAAGTGACGTTGAAGCCCCATTCTGCTGTCTGAGGACCGATGCCAAGACCCTGGCAGCTTCTGTGATGTTCCATTTCTGATCAATTAGCGAAAACCCTGGCAAGGACCTCCAACAGGACTCCCTTCTGATGGTTTTCCTTATATTCGTCAACAGTCCCATTTTCTCTCTGCTCTGCAGAGGCTGTGCTCCCCTTCACCTCATCGCTGTCACCACCTGCCCCACTAGGAAAACAGTTGGGATGCCAAGCAGGGACCTACAGAGGGTTTCTCTATGTTCATGTGCCAGAGATACTGTGGAGCAGGATCTGCACAAGCCTCAAACATCGGCTGTGAGCCGAATCATCCTGATTGCATGATCTGCTTGTCTGCCTGCGCTGTGTCTACAGGCACGGGGTGAAACTGCTAGCAGACCCTGCATGCGAGAGAATCGATAGACACAAGACAGGCTATCATATATCCATTAATGGGAATGAGGCCCTTAGTGTTGTTATTTGCCTTCCTCTGCCTGTGGTGTTGATGAACAGAGTGCCAGGTGACTGCGGTGTGACTTGTTTCTGCTGTGTGTTGAGAGGAATTGGTGCTTACATCTGTCATATATGGACCACCCCTTTCCTATGTCACTCTTGATGCATCCTCCTATTCGTTAAAAATGTCCCTGTGGGTCTTAGTGCTGGCCAAAATGGGGAGCTTCTGTCTACATAGTTACCTGCAGAATTTATGGGAACCAATAGTTTATTCAAGGTTTTTCAACTACTCAATGTGCCTCATTGCGAGTTCTGCGGTGTGGGTAAAAACTGATGGTAATTCCATTACGGCCAATTTCCTTTCAGTAATGGAATGGCTGCCATTTTTCTCTCACCACCAAACTACAAGTTTTAGATAAAAGTGGCAGATTGTTCTCCAGAATAGGCCACATGTCTCTCACTGTAATTCCACCAAAACCCCCATGGAGTCCTATGGTCTTTAAAAATGAGAATTACCACTGCACTTCCACCACTTGTAATCCTGTGGTAAACTCAGGGACCAAGTGACGGCCGCGGTAATTGAAATTGGTGGTATTTCGGTAGATTTATCACTGAATTACAGCCAAACTCATAATGAGGCCAAATGTCCTTATATATGACAAGCTCAGGGTGGAAAAATGCCAAATTTGCCACTCTGGTCTTGAACAGGATCAACTCTAAAAGCAAATCCAGATGTGAGGCTAGTGGTTGCAGCCAGAAGGCTCCATAGATGAGAGGATCCCAGGAAAGTATAGCAGAATCCGTGGCAGCCATTTGAGATTCTATGGGAAATTCTGTCAGCCCCCAGTCTGTAGGATTTAAATGTAGCCCCAAGAACAAAAGGAAACTGCGTCTGGCAGGCTGAGGCCTAACAATACAGAAAAACATTCCTTTACTTTGACAGCACACTGTTGACTGGCAGACCAAAAGGCCAGGATAGACATTTCAACACTCCCAAATGCACCAACAGTTTTGTCAGAAACAGGAAGACTAAAATTAAGTGTGCCATGTAAGCAAATGACAAGGCAGAAAAGAAATGAGGCCTACCTTCCATTACATGATATTGAGACACTGAGATGCATTCTTCCCAAAGAAAAAGCTGCCACGGAAATGAATATATTTTGCAGCTTGAGTTGAAAAGAACTGCTTAGAGAGGAAGCTCCCTGGCCTGAACCATTCAAATGTATATTATAATGTGAAGTTCAACATTGATGGCCTGATGCAAGTTATTAAAGCAGGCCTCATGTGTAAAGGAATTGCATCATTCAAAAATACCAGTTTTCTGAGCATGAGGAAAAGTTGTGGTTAACCCAAAAGACATTTCTCTCATGAGATTCGATGGCACAGGACTGCTTACCTTCCCTCATCAGATGCAAGGCTCAGGCTCTGCTCTTTTCTTTATCTAAAAATTCTCTTTGAAGCTCATAGAGCCGAGACAGGGATGGGGTTTGTGTGCTGGACTTAAATTTTTATGAGGTGAATGGATGGCCGCTGTTAAAACAAAAGACCCAGCTAATGGAGGTGAACTCTGAATAATTCCCCAAAATCCATGTACATTCGTGGTCGCTTCCTGGGCTGACTGACATATGACATGCAACAGAAGACCACCACATGATGACAGGAGGTGGAGCATGCCTCTCTGCTGTCTAAGATAAGTGAATAGATGGTCCATTAGCGAGCGGAGAAAGAATGTAAATGACTTTATAGCAGGCAGGGTCAACAATGAAACAGATGGCTGGACCTACATCTAAGTGGAGAAAAGAAATATAATATGTAATTGAACTTAAAATGATGCATATGCCTTGAAATTCCCATTGGTGCTATGCCGAAATCAGAATTCTGATTATCTCTTGAACCATAATTTGCACAATAATGGTTCAAATATCATTAAAAAACATATGAGAAGATCTATTTGTTGAGACAACCTTGATAGAAATTCAACCTTGGGATCTAAAGTTGTAAGCTGAAATGTGATGATAGATTCCCAGAAAATGTCATGAGGTGGAGATTTGAGGAGATGATAGCTTACTGAATTAGATATGTATAGACAATCTTGTGTTGATAACTGTCATCTTTGTTGAATACATTACAAAAATCTGCCATTCGAACTGGCAACATTGTGCCAAAATGAGACACATTTCATTAAATCAGGCATGATTAGACCATTTTGGAAACATATAATTTGTGACTCTTATTTGTAATTTCCATTTTTTTGCCATGTTGTAGTTTTTAGTCATAATGGAAGTGGTAAAAAAAAGTCAATTTCAAAGCGGTGGTGTTATGATTCACAGGAATGATGTCTTGTAACTAAAGGCGTCAATCATTGTAATGAGGGTGGACAATGGATGTCCAACCAGAATAGTTAGTTAATCAGCTGGCACATCCTAATTTAGATAATTTGGGGAGTGGTTAACGATGGATAAGGAGATGCACAATGAGAAAGGGGGAGAGCTGTCTGATATGATCCGAGTGGGACTACTGAAAGATTGCTGGAGAACTAACATTGCCTGGGAGGTGGAGGAAGCCAGGGACAGACAGACAGAAGCTGGGGTCCATACAAAGAGAGGCAAATCAAGGGGATTGATGCTGGAGGCTACCCATGACTGAGGCTGGAGTCTAACAAGATGCCTGTCCATTCCCCATCATATGATCCTAGAGGTAGTGGCTTTTCAACCCAGAGATATTCTATGGAAGTAACCTGTACAACTAAACCAAGTCTTCTGGGGATCTGTTTGAGCTAATACATTCCCCTTATTTAGTGGGTCGGGTATGGAAGTAGACCCTTAGCATTTTCTTACCAAGTAATAATTTGTTTAATTCCACTATAGCCAACTGATACAGGGTGATTTTGGTGCAATTCGAAATCAACAACATTGCTTACAGTATAGATACAAATATAGTCTGTTAAAGTAATTGGGTACTCCTATTTCTTTTTGTCAACCACAAAAATTCCCTAAAGGGAGTGGTATATAAAAAACAAAATTCCCAACTGCACCCTAATCCCATACACTGCCTTAAAGTAGTGGGGTTACAAATAATAAGTGAATATCTGGGGTTGTGGCATAGAAAAGTATCTTTCACAAAGTTAAACAGAGTGAAGTCAATGATGTAAAAGCACCTCTCTGCATAAAGTGAGAAAGTGACTTCTGATCGAAGAGAGATTTTTCATTGCATAGGGGTGAAGTAAAAACTGTTACATATATATATAACTAATTGTAATTGTAATAATTTATTTGTAAAGCGCTTATACACAAGTGAAGTGCTTCAAAGCGCTTTAAGGCAGGAAGGGAACAAGGGAAAACAGTAGTCATTCTTAGGTCTTGAGGTTTCTGAATGATCTAACAAAATTAACTAGTACACTAGGCCAGAGGCATTTCTACCAGTACAAGTGCATGACAGGAGGGAAGGAGGGAAGGGAGGGGGAGAAGGGAAGAGCAACAATCGATAAGCTGCCTTGCAAGGCCTAACGACTTGCCAGATATTACAAGTGCATGACAAAGAGTGCAGCGAGAAGAAGGGGGGAAGAGGAGGAAAGAACATACAGAACAATTAAATACCCTGCTAGGCCTGGCGACATTTATATTGAATGATGATAGGTCATCATCAATAATGCGCCTTTGCACAAGTGTTTCAGGCACAGCCAAGCTAGGGAGGGAAGACAAAGGGAGCACAGGACAAACGATCTTGTTAGGCCTCGTGCATTCAAGGTCATGCAAGGGCGCAGACAGGAAGTGCGAGTAAGGGTGAGGGGGAACAAGTGAACCCAGTCGATCAGCGGCATGGGTTAGGTGCAGAAGAGGTATCCTCTTATATGGTGCATATTACGAGTGCAGAAGTGCGAGGCAGAGTGCAGAGGCCCAGAGGCAAGTGTGGGACTGGTGGGGGAGCCTGGGACATGTGTGGCTCTGGAGGTGCACCAGGGTTTAGTCAGCAAAACTAAGCAGAGATGTGGAGGAATGCAGGAGAGAGGGGGGTTACAAGGGGAGAGGGAGAGAGAAAGAGGAAGAGAAGAGGAAGGTCTTGAGAAGTTTCCAGAACTTGAGGAGATCCAGCTCAAGACAGAGAGAGGCAGGGAGGCTGTTCAAGAGTGAGGCAGCTGCAGAGGATAAAGTTCTACTCCCAAATCTCTGTTTGGAAAAACGGCTCTCACCTGCAGAGAGTTGGAAGAGGCCGAGCAGAGGACTCTGGAAGGGGCGTATTTAGAGAGAGAGCCTTGTATGTAGTGCGGACCCTAGCCCCGAAAGCCTTGTGGACTATCCAGAGGGACTTGAACTTGATCCTTGCAGCCACTGGGAGCCAGTGGAGAGAGAGATTTCAGCATTGGAGAGATGGGTTCCTGGGCTTGAGGTCAAGGATAAGTCTCGCGATTCAGTTCTGGATAAGTTGAAGAGGTCAGAGAGTTTAAGTAGGAATATTAAGAAAGAGACTGTTGCAGTAGTCCAGTCTAGAGAGAACCAGGGCTCGGAAGATGCTGAGCCTCCGGGGGAAAGTGAGAAAAGGTAGAATACCTCTGAGGAGGTGCAGCTGATAGTCAGACTTTTTAGAGATGGCAGAGATGTGAGAAGAGAATGAGAGAGTGGAGTTAAAGATGACCCCCAGATTTTTTGCCTCACTGGTGGGTGAAGGCTCAGGGCCAAGGGAGGCCGGCCAGAGTGCAAGTGGGAAAGTGGGAGCAGGGGTCCTAATGAGGACGATATCTGTCTTACTGGCAAAAGGGATGAGCGAGGAGGAGGAAGTGGCCGAGAGTAGCCTGAAAGAGAGCTGTGTGTCATCCGCATAACATTGAAAGTTGGATGTGAATGAAGAGATCATGTGGTCCAAAGGGGCCATGTAGACATTGAAGAACCAGGGAGATAGATTGGATCCCTGGTGAAAACCACAAGTAGAGAGAGTGATAGTGGAGAGAAAGGACCCAAGTTCCACCTGGGAAGAACGAGTTGAGAGAAATGACGCTAGCCATGCCAGGGCCTGCTCTGTGATGCCCAGGGCATCACACAGATGGGTGACCAGGATGTTGTGGTTTACCGTATCGAAAGCAGAAGAGAGGTCAAGAAGGATGAGGACAGAGGTAGAGTTAGAGTCAAGATTTGAGATCAGGTGTACAAAAGAGCAATTTCCATACCTCTGGATGCTCTAAAGCCAGACTGATGGTCATGGAGACAGCCAACAGATTCGGTGCAGAGGGTAAACTGAGAGATTGCCAGCTTCTCCAAGAGTTTGCCCAGGAAAGGGGTGATAGGGATCGGGCTGCCGGAATGGAAGGGTTGGCAGAGGAATTTTTGAGCAGATGATGCACAAGAGAGTGCTTGAGAGAAGTGGGGAAAATTCCAGTGGCGAAGGAGAAGTTGCAGAGTTCTGCCAAGGCCGGAGCGAGAGAGTCAATGTTGTCCTTGATGGTTTTGGAAGGGTAGGGGTCCGCCTGTTTGGAAGAGGCTTTCATATACCAGAATTGTCCGGAAACGTCCTCAGGTGTGACAGGGGAGAGGAAGGAGAGAAGAGGGGGAGGGCACGGGAGGAGGCAGCCGAAGGGGGGCGTAAGGGATGATGGTGCGTGCGTGGGTGCAGAGGAGAGAGAGGACAGGATGTCCTGTGTTTTGGCGGTGAAGTGTGCAGCCAGGGCCGAGCAAAAGGCCTGGGTGGGGGCACTAGAGGAAAAGGCTGCAGTAGGGCTGGCTAGTTCCTAGCAGACTCTGAAGAGTTCAGCCATGTTGTTGGATGCCGCAGAGATACAGGCTTGAATATGGACTATTTTCTTGAACCAGATGCAGAGTCTGTATTGCCTTTGCAGAAGGCGGCAGGTCAGTATTTCAGAGGGTGCACCTGAGGATCCCCATTTCCATTCCGCTGCCCTGCACTTGCGTTAAGGTAAGCCAAATCAGGGTCGTACCATGAGTTGAATTTTTGGTAGGCTTCAGTCAAACCCTCATGACAGGGACGAGGATGTAGAGAGTGTTCAAAATGGAAAGGTGAAAGTTAGAGAGTCAGGGTGGGAGTCAGCCGCAAGAGTAACAGGAAGAGAATAGAAAGAGGCAAAGGCAGTAACTGGCACTCTTTTCATGGGTTGGGTGACCTTGAAGGTGGGAGGCAATGCAGGGTGTGCCACTGTTAAAGGTTTGAGGAGGGAGTCAGGATCCTGCTGGCACCCCCACGGCCCCTCTGACAAAGTTAATGACAAGGTGAACGGCCAGAAAATACTGCAACCACGCATTCTATTTCGGAAAAATTCCTAATGGTCCCATGATCTATAATTATACAGAGAGGTACCCACTCAGCCAGCCATACAGGCCAAAGGATATACAGATCTATCCATGCATGGGAGAAGATCCCGATACCATGATTAAGGAATCCTTTATGGGCACACTCGACTGAACTACGAAGACTTGAATACATGAAGAACACAAGCACAAGCACACTCCTATAGTTAGAGGAGAGATACATATACATACTTTCATTGCTTTTACTATTTTTGCCATTAGCCAAATGCAGCAACACACAAACCACAAGGCACAAGAGATTAAGATGCTTAAACACGATTAACTCAATGGAACTGCAGGAGCACATATGGGACCTGACAGAGCCAAGTGTGACTAACCTATGGAGAATATAGTATAACGTGGACAATGTAGAAACTGCATTATAAGGTTTAGGAAAATTACAGAAGGCCTGAAATCATTAAGCAGGAGGTGAGCTGAGCTGATACAGGCTGGACAGAGAGCAAGACGTGTGAGACAGGACCCGCAGCCAAGGTCAAGAGATAGGGAGGACATTCCAATCCCCAGACGGCAAGGGAGCAGCTACAGAAAAGGGGAATAAATCCTCCTAATTCTGAGCTGCGAGCTCAATTTCGTGGTCTCCAGACACATGATACAGCTGAAGCAGACAATGGACAGTGATCAGTGGTGGGAAAGGGAGCCGGACCCACCAGAAAACAAGCACAGACAGTGACGTTTGTTTTAACGTTGGGGCACATTCTCATGAGCAGAAAGGTGGTGCACACAAGTTACAATACAGACACATACTCGTTCTCAACACCTTGAAAAGCTACACAGCGTGCTCAGAACCATTTCGGGTAACAGGCCTGGGGAGGTCAGCTCTAGCCAATCACAGTGTAGTACCCTAGGGGTGGGTGGCAACGCGAAAGAGCCAATGGTAGGCCCACTACTCTGCAGCAATGTAGTACGTTCGATTTTGGGGTAGAGACAGGCCAGCCACCTGACATGCGAGAGCCAGTAGAACAATACATATAGTTTATCATGTTCCTGGCGGCCAATCATGAGTAGCGATAGGTTTGACGCATTTGTTGAACAAAAGTGACCTGTGAGCCATTTACTGTGTGACATGCTGCAATCTTTCTGAGTTCTTGTATCGATCCCTGTTGGTTTTGTCTGTAATAAACCGCAGTTTGAACTTGCCATTGACTGAGTCCTCCATGTATTCTGGGGGAGGGTGTTGGGTCCTCCAACTCCGCAAACTGCCAGTATCGCTCTGGCATACCTGGGCATTCTCCCCAACAGGTGCAGTAAGCTTCAAGTGAGAAGAGACAAGAGAATGATCAGTCCAGGAGAGTGAAGTAGTGAGAGCGATAGAGAGAGGGTTGTCTTTGGAGATGAGAGCATCCAAGGTATGGCCAGCAGGGTGCTTCAGACCAGAGGGTAGAATGGAAAGAGAGCGAGAGAGAGAGAGAGAGAGAGAGAGAGAGAGAGAGAGAGAGCCACATAGGTTGCGGAAAGGTCCTGGAGAGTCAGGAGAGTCAAGATGGATGTTAAGATCCCCCAGCAGAAGGAGTTGGGAGGAAGAGAAGGGAAGTAGAGAAGATGCCAGGTCAGCCCATTCCGAGAGGAAGAGGGTGGACTGGCCTGGTGGCCGATTGAAGGTGGCCAGAGTAAGAGAGGAGACAGGTGAGAGAGAGAGCCTGCAGACCAGGCATTCAAAGGATGAATAGGGCTGAGTGAGAATGATGGAAACAGGGAACCACGCAGCAAAGGTCAGGGCTACTCCCCCTCCTGGCCTGTTGGGTCTGGGTTCAGAGAGGATCTTGTAGCCATCAGGGAGAAGTGTGTCAAAGCTCGTGACAGAGCTGTCCTTAATCCCTCAGTGAGACCAAGAACATCAATGTCCAGGTTTTCAAGGAGGTAGCAGATGTCAGAGGAGTGATTGACAGCAGAGCGAGAGTTAAGCGTGGCAACGTGGAGCTGTTTGCCATTTCGGAAAGACTTACGAGGGCTGTGCAGAGGACAGAGGCCCTCCCCGATAAACCGTGTGAGTGCCTGCGAGATAGAGGCAGGAAAAGGCAGAGGGGCCAAAGATGACAAATATATTAGTGAGGAGAGTGCAAGCAAGGAAGCCTGCAAATGTGTTGTTCTTAAATGTTTGTTGTGCTATAACACTGCTAGCATTGCCAAGTCAGCAGGGAGATTAAAATAAAGAGCGCAGCGCATTTCAAGTTTCTTTTTACCAACAGAAAATTGTTTTATGTCATTTAAAGTAATCCCCATGCAAAGTATATTGTGAAGTTAAATTGTTCTGTCATGTCTAGTGAGCCGCTCAATTCTGTACATTAAGCGCAGTTTGTGAGTGACCCAGGTGCTTAAAGTATTATATAGACCTGTGTTTCTATGTAACTAGTGTGGAAAAGAACCCAAGAAACAAAACTCTACATCTTGTTGGGGTAAAGAGTCTGTGATCTGTTTTCCTAAACAAACCAGTGTTTTCAATTTGTTTGACAAGTGAATTGTCAGGAAAGAAAAGCATTTGGGCAACAGAGTGAGGTGGCCTGTCTTTTGACTTGCACAAATATTAATTTTCCTATTAATAAATATATATTCTTTCTACACACATGCCTGATTCTTGGCTTATCTATGACACGGGGTGAGGGATCTATGTGGTAAGATATGGTTTATAAACAAGGCTAAATTGATTTAGATAATAGGTATATTGGTGTTGTACTTTTGATTGGGGGGAAGGCTATCTCCTTTCATTAATTATTGCCCTATAAATATAGCCCACAGATCCATTGCCATGAAAGATTCCTCTCTTTGCCTGATCCCTCTGGTATCTTCAGGCTGGCCACAGTGCTTCAAGAGAGGCAGTCAGAAGAGAGATCTAGCTACTTTAAGGTTCAATGCAAAGCCTGCATCCCACAGGGTTAATTTCCATGCTCAGACAGAGGTTTGATTTCCCCCTGACACCTCTTCTCTGAGACTAGAGGCCGACCACCTGGTTTTGCCTTTAATCCACTGCAGGCCTGCGTTACCAATCAGAATACTTCATAGGAGCCATAGCAATGAGGAGGTTCCCTGAGAGTGCCCCTCATGGCCAGCAGCTCCAAATATAAAGCAGAGTGAAGAGCAACAGACTCCCCCTCCTAATGTCCAGTGACCAAAGATTGGCATCGACCCATCCTGGCAGGAGCAGGAACATTTGAACTTGCTACAAGATCAGAATATCAAATATAGTTTTTTTTAAAACCTTTGCTGATTTAATTGGCAGCGGTAGCCCCAAGTATGGAGTACTGACTGACCATAACTGATGGGCCATATGCAGTGATATCTCACTGCTCTAATTAAGCCTGAGGTATGCACTGATCATAACCTATGTACCATATGCAGAGCTATCTCACTGCTGAATGAAGACTGGGGTACTGACTGATCATAACCAATATATCATTTTAGTCTTTTGTTTTGTATTTCTGGTTGAACATAAACCTTTATAAAATACAACAAAATAGGGAGAAATCCCTTTATCACTTTGTACAATGCTTCATTTCCCCTTACACGCATTCCTGAATCAATTAAAACTACTGAAAGATATTTCACAGTATCATCAACAAAACAGCGTACATTATTCCAACACCAGAATTCTTTCCAGCAATTACATGACTGCCAATGTCATTCTTACATTAGTGCCTATTAGCATGATGATCCACCATTCCTTAGGTGATAAGTTTCCCTAGCAATTGGGTTCTGATCTTTGTGAGTTTCCCACATTCTGTCAATAGATGGAATGTGGATTCGTTGGATTCTTTGTGTTCACAATATCTGCAGAAGGCCTGTTCCTTGACCAATTGCTTTCGAAAGAATGAGACTTCTTTAGATGGTAGCACGTTTAGTCTTAGTTTCAAAAACAATATAGAGGTGCCGGGAACTTGGCAAGATAGCCTGGTAGTTTGTTTAATGTTCTTCTTTCATGGCTCAGATTCAGGGCAAGTTTGTATTGACTCCTCCGATCCTATGTTTTAATCCATTCCTGTATTCACAACTTGTATTTAACCTTATACTCACTGGTAACTAATGTTTCCTCCGAGGTCCCCAGATCTTTGATCCTTCCAGCATATCTTATTTTCCATTCTTTCAGGAAATATTCAGATCCACACTTGGTCCCTTTTTTCACAATTTCGAATGGTGGGAGATGGTCAGACAGCGCATTTCCTGTACAGTTGTAGTATCTTCCATAGTACCAGTGAGCCCATCAATTGCAGGCCCCACTCATAGCGGATTGTGCTAATTGGTAGACTCTCCGGTAGACCCAGTAACCCTTTCCAGAAAAGACCTTCTAGGAAATCCAAAGTCTGACATGGCAGATTCAAGAGTCCTTCTGCACCATATGACGGCACTGGAATTATCTTTTGCCTGTAGAATATAATCAAAGTGGTCATAGTAAACTTTCTGTAGCGTCTGTGTATAACCCCTGCATGGGCTCTCAGTTTGGCTGCTTTTTCTCTCAGGATCTCTACCCAAATCTTCTCGTTGACACTCTAATTTATCAGGACCCCCAAGTATTTGATTGAGTTGATTTGAGCTATTTTTTCTCTTCCCACATGCTATTCAAAGCTTTTGTCAGCCTTTTTGTGGGATGTGTTGAACAGGAGCATTTTTTATGTACTCGTATTTATACGCAGATTGTTTTCGATTGTAAAAGCCCAAAATGTACTTAGTCTTCTTTGGAGACCTATTAGGGTCCTGTCAATGATCGTCTGTGTATGAAATCCACGGTATTTCCTGATTTTGGATCTTTTGTGGAAAAGTTCTGATTGATGTCTTATAGTCTCTGAGCTCGGATAGGTACATATTGAATAACAGGTGTGCTGCACTAAAGGACACCCCTTTTTCAATCCTCTAAATGTCGTGATACTTGCTGAATATATCACTTGCTCTGACAGATGTACTCGCACCGATGTGCCAGAGTAAAGAGCCCTTATGGCCTCGATCAGATATTGGAGACAGTTCAAATTCTTTAATTTAGTCCACAAACGCTCTCGGCTTATGCTGTCGAACCCCTGATCTAAGTCGATGAAGGCCATATATATTGGAGTTGTGTTACTCATTCCCTTTAATGTCAACTGGCTTAAGAGAAATATGTTTAGATGGTTCCCCACTCCCTTTACAAATCCCGTCTGCTGCTGATCCATTCTCCCATTATCCGTTGCCCACGTTTTTAAGTTTTCCAATAAAAGGGACACAAAAACCTTCCCAAGGACATCTAGAAGAGCTATAGGGCAGTAGTTTGTCGGATCCTCTTTGTCGCCCCTCTTGAAAATGTATACGATCAAGGCTGACTTCCAAGATTCCAGCATCTCCCTCTTCTTTAGAATCTGTCCAAATAATACCTCGGCAAATACTGGCCAGTATTCCGGGACTTCTTTCAGCATCTGGTTTGTGAGCCCATGTAGGCCCGGAGCCCTAGAGGAGTTCAGCTTCTTTATCATGGTCAGGGTAACTTCCTTGTCTCACATTAACGGCCATGGATCAGAGACCTCTACATTTCCAGCTTGTTTCCCAACATCTATCTTATCAAACTGTGTAGAAAAATAATCGATCCATGCCGATTCCGAAACTAGATTTGTTGTTACTGCCTCTTGTGGAACATTCCGATGTTATTAAGCAATTCCCACAAATTGCCGGAATTTGTTTTACAAATAAATTTCAGCATGGTCTAGGCATCAAATTGAGGTCTAAGTACCTTAGAGGCCTTCAGACAATTTTTGTAAGTTTGCCTTTGTTACTTGATGTTTATTTTGCTGTCTTCCCCACCCATCTTTTTATATTTCCTCAAGCCCGCTCTTAGTGATCTCTTGACAGCCACCACACCCAAGCTATATTTATGCATTTGGCTGAAGCTCTCCATATCACAACTTGATTTAATTGACTCAAACTTGGTCAGAAGCCAGGCGTATTCAATACCACATCCTTCTGTTTCGAGATGTTGGACGAAATTCATGATGATCCCTGGGACATCTCAAGATTTTACTCTTATTCGATTTCTCCCTTGAGAACTTGAATAGGACCCCCTAATCTTTCTGGTTGCATTTCTATTTGCCTTTTGTATTTTATTTCCAGGAGTTTGTGGTCACTACAATCCTTGCCTATCACCTTTAGACTCTCAACCTGGGACCACATTTTTCGGGAGACAAACCAATAGTCTAAATGAGTTCTCTGCTCTCCCCTTGACCACGTGAATTGTCCTGGGATAGCACCCATAAAATACCCGCTCAGCATCATGAAGCCTCTATCACCAAGGTTACCCGACCAATGTCGCACCTGCTGGGAAAGGGACTCTGCACACATCGGAAGCCCCTCAGCATTCAAACATCTAATGTTCAAATCGCCACATATTATTACACGTGGGTTTTTCCATGTAAGATACATTTCGTCCAGTAGACTTGTTACACTGTGTAAAAACAATTGGTCTCCCCTCATAGCAGTGTTCCAATACAAGTTAAAAAGCACCATTGTTTCCTACTTATCTTCTATCATAAGGACTTGAATGTAGGGAGAGAGATCATACACTCTCTTTACGGTGAAACCTTTTCCTACCCTTACCAATGTCATTAAGCCCGAATAAGGTCTACCGGTAGGGCCCTTCATAGCTGGATTCAGGTAGCAGGTGTACCCTTCACACTAAGGCTTAGATCTTATCCAGGCCTCTTGAAAGCAAAGAATGTCATACTGCCCCAGTCCCAATTTTTCATTGTTAAATAAATGCACAATCCTCGAGTGTTCCAGGATGCCATCTTAAGGTGTATCCCCCCTGGTGCATCCTGGCATTAATTTCTCTGTGAGGGAGCCAGGGCAACTGCCAACCGCAACCATTCTTGTGCCCTTTGTAGTTCCTCCCTTGCAATGCTCTCGTTCTTTGATACTTGTCGTTTGTGGTTTGCTATATTCACTGCAAAATAAAGTAGTGATGGCTGGAAGGTTTTGAATTAATCTGAACCTCTGGCATTCCTCTTGACAACCCTCCAGACCATCGTTCTTTGCCTGCCAAGCCATTACAAAAGGGGAAAGACCATATGCAAATCAGGCTTGGTCCCACCCCAAAAGGGGCAGTCCAGCCAGGACTGCTTGGTCACATCCCTTCTGCACGAGACCACGAGGATCCCCAAACATTTTTCAGCCTATTTGGGCCTCATCAGTGAGGAGTAGCTTGGGTCTCTAGGCCCAGCCGGCATGGGACCCACGTCTGGGCATACCCGTCACACTCAGGGTGACTATAGCAAAACATAAGAGTGATAGCTGGAAGGGTTTGAATTAATCTGCACCTCTCGCATTGCTCTGGGCAACCCTCCAGACCATTGTTCTTTGCCTGCCAAGCTAGAGGTTAAGATTAATTCTAAACCTTCCAGCCATTACCTCTTTGTTTTTCCTTTGTCACCCCGAGTTATCTCACTGCACGATGGAAGTCTGTAGTGCCCACTGATCCTAACTGAAGAGACGTATGCAGAGATATCTCACTGCACGATGGAAGTCTGTAGAGCCCACTGATCCTAACTGAAGAGACATATGCAGAGATATCTCACTGCACCATGGAAGTCTGTAGTGCCCCCTGATCGGAACAGAAGAGACATATGCAGAGATATCTCACTGCACCATGGAAGTCTGTAGTGCCCACTGCTCAGAACTGACGAGACATATGCAGAGATATCTCACTGCACCATGGAAGTCTGTAGTGCCCACTGATCCTAACTGAAGAGACATATGCAGAGATATCTCACTGCACGATGGAAGTCTGTAGAGCCCACTGATCCTAACTGAAGAGACATATGCAGAGATATCTCACTGCACGATGGAAGTGTGTAGTGCCCACTGATCCTAACTGAAGAGACATATGCAGAGATATCTCACTGCACGATGGAAGTGTGTAGTGCCCACTGATCCTAACTGAAGAGACATATGCAGAGATATCTCACTGCACCATGGAAGTCTGTAGTGCCCACTGATCCTAACTGAAGAGACATATGCAGAGATATCTCACTGCACCATGGAAGTCTGTAGTGCCCACTGATCCTAACTGAAGAGACATATGCAGAGATATCTCACTGCACCATGGAAGTCTGTAGTGGCCCCTGATCGGAACAGAAGAGACATATGCAGAGATATCTCACTGCACCATGGAAGTCTGTAGTGCCCCCTGATCGGAACTGAAGAGACATATGCAGAGATATCTCACTGCACCATGGAAGTCTGTAATGCCCACTGCTCAGAACTGACGAGACATATGCAGAGATATCTCACTGCACCATGGAAGTCTGTAGTGCCCACTGATCAGAACAGAAGAGACATATGCAGAGATATCTCACTGCACGATGGAAGTCTCTAGGGCTAACTGATTATAACTGAAGAGACATATACAGAGATATCTTACTGCATGATGGAAGTTTGTAGCGCTAACTGATCATAACTGATGGGACATCTGCAGAGATGTCTTTCTGCATTTTTGAATCACTGTAGTGCTAACTGATTATAACTGAATAGACATCTGCAGCAATGCCTTACAGTATCGAAGTTTAGAGAACTGAGTGATTATGACTGAGGGGAGATATGCAGAAATGCCTCACAGCATTGAAATGTAGAGAACTGCGTGATCATAACTGAAGAGACATATG
The DNA here is from genome assembly GCF_040938575.1 of Ambystoma mexicanum. Lineage (NCBI taxonomy): Eukaryota > Metazoa > Chordata > Amphibia > Caudata > Ambystomatidae > Ambystoma > Ambystoma mexicanum. The sequence continues at coordinate 126,998,406 of NC_090923.1, read as the reverse complement.
CAGGGATATCTCACTGTATTGAAGTCTAGAGCAATGAGTGATCACAATTGAAGAGACATATACAGAGATATTTCAGCACATGATTGAAGTCTCACATGCCGACTAATCATAACAGATAGGCCTTGTTAAACATAGGCTCCCTAACATAAAAAGAGAGAAAGAAGTATTTCTTGTATGTCTGGGCAGGGATCAGACGTAACTGGTCTAGGCGCACCTTTTGGATTCCCTTCTCAAGGCTGAAGACTGTGATGGAGCGTCCCTTAAGGACACACAATTGACCAATTTAGTTTTCTAGAGTATGGAAATTCCTCGGTCAGACTCAGAGCTCCTCTTCCTTGTTCTTCTTTTTTCTTGGATGAATTGGGTACCCTTTCTACTCACTTCCTGCACTCATTCTGCTTCCTGCCCTAGAGAGGGACCTTATACTAGGCTACGGCCTACGCTCTCAACATTGCTTGGGCGGGAAGGGCGTTCACCTGATCACTTGCCCTCCCAGAAGCCTTTATATGGCAATCGCTTTTCTGACCTGATCCGGACCCTGGTTGCACATGCTATAATTGAACAAGTCTCCTCAGTAGCATTGCTGGTCACCTTGCAGCCTTTTGGAATTCGGCCCCATGCTTTGGACCTCTCAGGATCTCAAGATGCGTATTTCTCAAGCTTACACCTCTTAAGTGGATCTACTGCTGCAGAATATATGCATTTCCGATGTCTATAGCCAGAGGCATATGCAAATAACTAACCATTGGGAGCCGAAGATTGAGCAGAGTGGGTGAAGAGTAGCACTGCCCATGTGTGGTCCAATTACTTCTTCTCGTCCTTCTTTCACTAATCCTCATCCCCTGCGATTTCTGGTGTTTAGTTATTTCGTTATTCTGTTTCTCCCATCCCTCACCCCTCCTGGAATATTGTCGATAAGATTTCTGACACTAAAGAGTAAGGGGTGATTGAGGGTATACGACTCCTCTCTTTCCCCATTGTAAGCTATGTGTGAAACCAGGAACTCCAGTGGAGCTGTGTCTCTTATAGTGAGCAAGCCTAACCGATAATATGGTATTTCATCAGGATTATTTTAAATGCTGAAGGACTGTCTAAGGCCAGGCTATGTTGGTGGTAGCAGCTCGACTGGCTACATGTTCTTGTAGCTGCTGTTGGTAATATGTTTCTCTATAATGTACAACATAGATTGGGGGCGGGCTGGTAGGTCATGGGTCTTCTAGCTTGAGGGATATCTTGAACACTGTTCAAAGCATGGGATAAATTGGAAAAAGAGAAGATTTTCCTTGAACTAAAAGATTTGGAGGTTGGTGGCTCCAGTATGGGTATTAATTAGATTTTTGGTAGCATGTTTTTAGGTTTCCTTCCTGCTACTTTAGAGCTAGTTTAGGCTGGTATGGTCTGTTGAGTATTAGGTGTGTCATTATTTTGCTTTGTAGTACTTTACATTGACGAAATGACTTTGTGGGGAAGTAAATAGATATATGTATTAAGGGGTAAGGGGCATAGGTAGAGTGGGATGCTTGGTTTGGATGGGGTTAAGAGGCGGGGGCACCTCCTATTTACAAGTAAAGGAAACATGGAGAAAGAAACCCGAAGTCGTTTTGCCAAAGCAAAGTATTCTACTAAAACAAAGCAACTTAGAACCGAGTATTATGTAGGGCCACTCACTGACACCCGGGCTCATCAGGAGTTCTGGGCAGCCATTCCTATTTCCTGTCTATGTAGCAGAAACCATTTTTGAAAGTGATGAGAAAATATAACTGTGTACATTTTTTATTGTATATTTTGGTTCATACAAACCTTTATTCACAACCAGTAAACCTCAATAAATAGAAATCCCATAAAAAATTCATCAGCAAATTGTAACCTACATATCATTATTCCTTAACCAATAAGCATCAACGATGCAATTTGTGTGTTTCAATGTGTTCCCAGATTTGGATCCCAACCAGAATGAGCTTGACATCATCACTGTTCATTAAGCGACTACAGCACACATTGGTACTCATTTAAACCAGTGCTATCAAGACAATAACATACAAAATACTGGATCACTATCTACCAAAACATAAAGGAAGCTTCCAACAACAGCGTTGTTTCGCCAAGATGGCGACGGTGTTGCACTCCAGGAATATTTATCTAAGTCCCCCATACTTTCTAATGTTGCTGATTCACTGATGCATAGTAGCACATAGAGCCATAGAGCCGTGTGCTTCTCCGGGTAGTGATGCATCTGGATATACTCTGGTATGGCATCAAAAAAGTGAATGTGTTTGTGGTATTCAGAACATTGATAAGTGGGTAAGATTGGCAACAATAGCTTCAGACAGTCTTGTCCAAAACCACCACACCCACAGAAAATAGAGTTAAGCGGTTCTTATCTTAGAACAAACCCAAGGGAGCCACCATCCGAATGCCATATGTTTGATAACCTATCCGCTCGTCCTTTGCCCAATGCTACCATAGATATCAGACTCAGACCTATCTGCACCAATTCAATTGACTTTCTTCTGGGTCTGAGGAAACCAAACGCCACCCGCCAACAGTGGACTTCTAACTAGTGTAACCAAGTGATGTTTTCAATTGCCCATGTTAAAGAGAACCGTGGCCTCCACCTTGCGCTCATACTCTGAATATCGGTGGAGGTATAAAGTACCCACTATTTGTAAGATAACATTGCTTGGTGGAAGGCATCATTTTAAAACTTTGTTTTTCTAATCAAGTTTCGATATTCTCCCATGACGTCCTTGTAAAAGTGACCCCAACATACTAACAACGTTTCACTGATTCAATTATTTGCCAATCTAGTGGCTATTGAAAAGCGCACAGATCACATTTGTACTGAAAGTCATGGCATAAATCTTGCCTGAACCAGAGGCGACGCTAGGGGGGTCCTGGTTGGGTGGCGGGGAGATATAGGCCCAGTTTTTTGATTGTAGTCCCGGATAGATGCTCAGGAGTGCAACCAAAAGGCTAGCTAGCCCCAAGTCCCGACAGCCCCGACCTTAGCGTAGCCCTCAATCTTTCCCAGACCTAGCAACACCCCTGGCCTGCACTTACAGATGTTATTGTGGTGAATTGATGGGTTTCTTTAATGGCTGGTGCATAAGCAGGAAGTTTCCACTTTGTGAAACGTCTTCACTCACTTCCGGGAACTCAGCAGGGGTGAGGGCCACACAAGAGTCACTGAACTCAAATCATGGTCTTCACTGTCGAACTCATGCAAATCATCCATGCTCATGGTCTAGACCCAACCCTATTGTCCATCCCGAATAGATGTCATACATGTGTCCTACAGGCGGGGAGCATTTCCTACAACAATACATCACACACATCACGCCTGCGCTGAAAAGACCAAGGCCTGGCCACATCACCAGAGCAAACAAGAGGTCCATATCCAACACAGCTTCCTGGCAGACATCCCACAGAGAAGAATCTGCTGCCAGACTCAGCATCCACTAGCACAGGGGTTCCAGATGTTTCAGACTACACTTCCCAGTGTATCTGGCTATTGACTATGCTGGCTAGGGAGGATGGGATCTGTAGTCCCAAACATCTGGAGAGCCAATGGTTGCAGACACCTGCACTAGCATCGCTATGTGCCCTGACCACATTCGCATGTGTTTCACTGGGATGCCTTTGTTGCCTTTTCAACAAATGCCTTTGTTCCACCACCTTGAACCTACATATTGCTAGCTTCTGTTTCTCGGAACCAAACGTCTGCTTTATAACAGCTGGCTATGAATGTTAGCATGAAAGAGAGGCCTGGTTAAATGTGCCTGCAGTCACTTCGTGTAATGACAATTCATTGCACGCCATCGATTGAACCCTTTGTTCTCAAATAGTTGATTTGTTTTAGTTGGGGCCCATCCCCCAGCACAGAATGGGACATGGGCATCCTCTGGAATTAAATAGATCCATTAAAAATCCCCCCCCCCCCCTTCTTCGACCTTGCTAGGACTCCCAGGAGTTGCACAAATGAGGAATAACCACCTATTCTTCCATACTACAAAAGGCCAAGGTTGGAGTGCTGGGCTGCCAAGGTTTCATGCCCTAAAGCTTTTATGAAATTAATTTCTGCAGTCATAAAAGGAAAAAAAGGCGCAGGCATAGTGTATGTTGTCAAGAGAAGAGTTCCTTTGATCCGCAGTTCGCTCACAAGGCCATCTCTCCTCACTGCAATTGTCTGGGTGTGTATGTTTGTGATGTTGCTACAGAATATAGAAGTACTGTGCACAGCATGGACACGTGCACTGGTGAATTCACACGTTGTCCCATGTCAGTGTGAGTGGAGGATCAAATCTCATGCATTTCTTTATTTTCAGTAGTTTGTACTGTCCCCCCACCATCACCCACAGGAGGAGAGAGCCCCAATCTTTTGGCGAGGATTGCTGCCTTCATTAGACAATCAGAGCCAGTGTTGCAGTCCAGATGTCAGCGCCTGTTCCACTCCCCCTCCTTCTTTTCCATCCAAAATGCCCCTACAGCCCCCCTCCCACCTCCCCCACCCCCAATATAATCCTCCATTCCAGAGACATCTTAGTTTAGGGGGACCAGATTTTAAAAATGAAAAAAGTGATAGGTCAACAACATAAAAGTAGGACCTCAATTTGACTGTGACTTCCATGTCTGCTCTCGCGCCATCCATTCACCATGATCTAAACCCACCAATAGGTTTTGCTGACTTTTAAGAATCTTGTAATTGTAATTGGGTATTTAAAACGCGCTTAAGCGTCGTCTTGCTTCCAAGGCAAGGGTGTTGCCCCTGAGCTATCCTTCTGGCCCCCTTCAAATCAAAGGAAGCAGTCTCTGTGGCACAAGCAGTTAACACGTGCCTGTGAACTGAAAGGTTAGGGGTATGAGCCCAGCCCTGTTAGTGTACATTTGTGAAGCTGTAATTACGCTTGTCAGGTTTATACTGTTTGAATTATCTGTTAATGTAAAATTGTTACACTCTAATCAGGGCCATCGTAAGGAATCTTGGGGCCAGGGGCACAGACTCCTTTGAGGTCCCCCTATCCATTACAAAAATAACGGGATCCAGAATTTCTGGTCATGCCGCCCCCTGCCCCTCATCGCGATCACAACCCACACCTTGATATTCTGTCCTGCAGCAATGACGACATGCATAGTGCTTGCTCCCTACAGTGGCTTGCTGCAATCAGAATAACAAACACGCATCATTTGTAGGGCATCAGTTTCAGGACCTGACGAGGTAGTCATGTTCAAGCATAGATACAAGACAGAATTGCAGCCACAGTGCAGATACAGGGTACAGCTAAGTAGTCGTATGAAAAAAGCACGCATACCCCAGCATTTAGGGAATACTCGGATTAACCGTCTCACTAAATGTAAAAGGGCTCAAGTTTGTAGACGGATTGCATAGATTGTGGTTATAACGTAGAAGCTATGGTTTTCACATGGTATTGCTATCAGCAAATAAACAAATGACTTTGTGCTATGGTGCAATATATCAATGGCCACTTTTATTGTATACAATGCAACACTGTAGCTAGTTAAACCATGAGTGGGACTTTTTTTGGAGAGAATAATCTCATAAATAAATTACACGTAGAGACAATACAGAAGTGTACAGACTGGCCATTTTGACAAATTAGGCAAAACGAGATTAAATGAGTTGCCCAGGATCACACACATTGGTTAAGAGGTGACGCTGCGATTTGAGTCCAATCTACAGTTGTTTCCCAGTTCTTGTCATACTGCAAGGTGCAATAATTGACGTTTCACTTTCATTAACTCAAATTATACCCTATTGTTTGAACAACTGACTTGAACAGTACACAAATCACACTATAAGCCAACATGACAACATTTAAAAACAAAACTTCATTGAAGCATTTTATGCAAAAGGACAATGATTCTAACTTCATTTTCACTATCACTTAGGCAAGTATGTCAGCACCACAATATTAATTCATGTAAGCTTTAAAAGCTTAATCTTGGATTTTAATGGTATTTTAAAGCTTTGCGTACACCGAACTCCTGGAATTGAGGACTGTTATTGAAATGGTACCATTGAAATTGAATTGTGTTAGAAAGCATACTGCTTTTTGGCAAATGAGCAGACCTGAAAATATACTTGCCAGAGGCCATTGACTTTTGGGCGGCTCTTTTGTTTCTAGAACCTCTTCCTCTGAAATGGTCTACATACAAAGAAACATCAGGCAATAGGCTAAACAACGCCAACAGTAAGTGGGAAGTAAAACCTTTTCACGGAAGACAGCACAGTGCTATACAGTGACAGAATATGATTTGTCCAGGATCACTGTATATTCCGCTGGCAAAAGCGAGATATGAGCCTCAACACTTTGGTACCAGAGTCTCGAATTTGACAACCTAATCACCTCTCCCTGCTGAAATGTTATGCTCCTGCCCCCCTCATTGGGGCGGGGGTGGCTGCCAGTTCTCTAGACCTGCACCAGAGTGATGCTATTTTACTCAGCCAGCTAAAGCTAACTAGTGCAGTTTCGTTGCTGTGTAGCACACTGCAAGTGTTAATATAACAAAAGTATATACACATGCAAGTTTATCAACATCGGGCATAGGAAAGGCTCGGTCGGCCTTACTGGTATTTGGTACTGTGAACACAAATGTCTGTTTGAGTTGTGCTATTGTAAATAGACAAACTGTGTGTACTGCAATGAATGCAAAAAGCATTATAGGATTAACTGATCCGAGCAAAATGTACTGGTCAGCAACAGCCTGGCAGGAGGTTTACAGCACCATAAAACATCCTGGTATTTTAGTTTTGCAACAAAATGAGCACTGACTGCTTTCAATCAGGCAACCATGTGGGATCCCCTTTTGCCCTCCCATAAAGACTATTTTTCCTGGGTGGCGATTTTGGTTTGTAGTTTTTATAAGGGGATTTAGGATGAGCAGCCCGTCAAAGCCATTTTCACATTACAAAAAGGACTTCATCAGCCCAGATTTTCAGCCAGGGTGCTAATCGTTTTTCTTATATTGGTTCCAGTCTCTGTTGGCTCGCCTCTTTCCCTTGGGCGATTCCTGTGTAATAGTATGTTGTGTTTTTACTGTGGTCTGCACGTCATGTACCCTTATTGTGACTGTAACAATAATCGAAAAAAATAATATTTGTGTTTGTTTGGTACTTTAGGACTGTGCACTCTCAGTGCTATATTGAAACAATTGTAATTTCAAAAACCACAAGACAACGCAGATCCTGGCGCTGAGGAGAAGGCAATTGGATCATCTCTCCCGGAAATACCGGAAAAAGATAAATAGATTTGCCCCTATAGGCAACACCATAAAGAGGATAATCAACAGGAGTTTAAGAAGCACACTGAAGACAATTCTTCAAAATTCAAACAAGAAACTTATAAAAATGTAAGGTATCTCTCCTGATGAATCATAGACATTACTATGGAGAAAGACGTGTTGAGGGAAGAAAGTACAGTTGTTTGAAATAATACCGACCAATGATAAATGATTGTATAACTGAATGAAAAATTCAACATTTTGTTGTATGAAATTAATACAATAAGAAAAGACTGGAATAAGTCTATGCAATCAATATAAATGAAAAACTGAAAGGAAGGATATTGTATGAAAAATAATACAACATATCAGATGACAAATGGAATAAATCTGATTCAAAACACTTAAGCTAAGCATATATGTGGTTTTTAAAATTACAATTGTTTCAATATAGCACTGAGAGCGCACAGTCCTAGGGTGCTAATAGTGTGAAGGGGCTTGGGGGCGATTCAGTCAGGCTTATCAGCTTGGGCTAGCGGAGCAGTGCCGGCCAGATACGCCGCCCCCACACCATTAATGCTTAGTTAAAAAAGCATGCTGACAATCACCTTGGGAATCTTCCCATGCATTGTGTTCCCCAGAATGTCCTTGAGGATATCACCCTTGTTCTAGCATGTCTACACTACTAGAACGGTATCAACATCGTCTAGCTATCCCATCTGCTACATGAATTCCATGAATACAACCTGAAGCAGCTACTCCATATCCAGGGCATAGAAAAGATCTCTCCAATGCTCTGAACCCTATGCTGCCTGGCCGACCACCAAAACATCAACTTCAAAACCTTCTGCATTACCCAATGATCATTCCATGGTACCATACCACAATTCTGTCCACCCATTGGTGTGAACTTGTCTCATCACAGAGTCCACAACACAAAATCCCCAACTGGATGACTGTAATTTGCAGTCTGCACCACAGCATGCACTCCCGCCAAATGAACAAAGGCACCATCATTGATCCATCGCCTTCAGGAAGGCAGGGTTCTACAAAAAAAGAAAACCAATTCCATAGGTAGACTGGGGCACCCATCAGTAGTCATCCACGCCCACTGACAATCTCAAACTATTAACCTCAATCTAACAAACCTTCCTGTCTGACACTGCATCCATCCAAATTCACCTTCCCCTGAAACCCTGAAATATTCTATTCATGCCATATTCCCTGCCCGGTGGAATCCCACCACTGGGCAGAGAAAAGCACTGTGGGGCAGTTGCTGACTCGGGAATCATCCAGTGGCACAATCAGTAGAGACTGTTGCTGAAGTCTAGCATCAACAAAAACCACGCCAAAACATTTAAACAACTTTATGCATGGACGTTTAGAGCAACACTCACAAGACCCTCTTCTAAGAAGGACGGCTTTCCCTGTCAGTAGAGCACACCCAACGAACATAAATAACCAGGATACTCCAGGTCAGGTGTCACTCGTAGAGGCGAGGCAAAACAATACATTGATGCTCCATAACTGAAAACATCTACTGAGCCTAGAATGTATCAGGAACTGTCAATCAACTTTCACCAACAAGGATCTCCCCGAAGAAAGTCCATTATTTAGTTTTAGAGCTAAACATTTTTGGGGCACTGTTCCAAATGGTTAGAAAAATCAAGAGCGTAGTGGCTAGTACACTGGATCTGGACCTGTGGTGATGAGCTTCAATCCCAGCATCTACACTTCACCAAATTGTGTGATCCTTAGCAGATCACTTCATATCTATTGTAACTACCCTGGTCTAATTGGTGCATGAGGCATAGGTTTCTGGGTTCTACGTCTCTATACTACTTTTTTTGTCTCCTTTTTAAGAAAATCGAATTTAAGTGTGTGTATTTTTACATCCGTGCACCTCTTGTCTCCTCAATTTCTATTTCCTTTCAGGATTGCATGTATGCCTTGGGACTACTTCCACTGGGTCGCCTGGTGGCACAGCTAGAACCGTGCTGTGCAGCCACCCTTCTTTATGATATATATGATATGATGTGACATTTATAACGCACCTGTAGACAAGTGTTTCTAGGCGCAACCAGACAAGGAGGGGGAAACAAAGGGAGGACAAAATAACGATCTTACTATGCTTACTATGTATCAATCAGATCGCACAAGTGCAGGAAAGAGGGAAGGGGAGAAGTGCCAGAGGGAGGTGAAGTGCAGTTAACTCACAAGTGCAGCCAGCGGGTGGCTCATAAGTGCTGAGGGAAGGGACTGTAGGGTTGCAGATGCAGACCCTTAAGTGCTGGGGAGCCCGGAGGCAGTGCAAGGGCAACTGGGCATGCAGGAGCTTGTGCCCAAGTTTAGAGGCTGACCAGGTTACCAGTGTGTGGAGCAGTCAGGTGCATCAGCAGGGGAGAGGAAGAGAGAAAGCAGAAGCGAAAAGGAAGGTCTTGAGCTGCTTCCAGAACCGGAGGTGGTTCTGCTCAAGTTTGAGAGAGGCAGGGAGGCTGTTCCCGAGAGAAGTCCCTGCTGAGGAGATAGATCTGCCCCCAACTCTCTGCTTGGAGAAGCGTCTGACCCTCAGAGAATTGTAGGTGGATGAGCGGAGAGCTTGAGAAGGAAGAGGTTTTAGAAGAGAACGTTGGAGGGTTCCCAGGCCCCAGAAAGCCTTGTGGATGATGCAGAGGATCTTGAAGTTGATCCTTGCAGCCACAGGGAACCTTTGAAGAAATGTCCTTCACTCCTCGACCTAACTCTGCCGCCCCTATGGCTCTCATCATCTCACCCATTTTCTCTAGCTGCTACAATATCACCTATCCCCTCTCTCTCATGAAGTCCAGTAAAAAAAAAGCATAAAAAAGACATTTGAGTGCAAACCCTGGCCTTCTCATCGCAGACACCTATGTCAGCACTTCCTCCAGAGAAGTCTTCACTAATATCCTCTTCTCTGTCCCCTCTTACTTTTTCTCCTTCCACATCCTCTCCCATTGCCGGTGGCACGAAGTGGAAAGTCCTCTTGGCCGGCTTCTCATCTTCACATTGCTTCGTTAATGTCTATCACACAGGCATTATCCTGATTCAGGGTCCTCAACCCAACCTTCTTCTCTTTGATTAGATCCTGACTTTTCTCATTAATTTCCTTCCTTCTCATGCATCTCCCCCTACTACTCTCTCTATCCCTCCTCTGACTGGTGGACCAAGCCCCTTTACCGCACCTCAGAAAACCTTTAAGGCAGAGACCTCCTCCATCTGGCGACTCTTAACGCCCGCTCAGCCACCAAACGCTCTGCTGACATCGGCCTCCTTCTTGAAAAAATTGACCTCAACATACTCGCTCTTACCGAGATATGGTTCAGTGCCAGCTCACTCATTGCTTTTGACTCCCTCCTCCCTGACGGCTTCAAGATCATCTCTAAGCCTCGACCTCACTGCACTGGTGGGGGGGGGTTGTCTTAATCTTCCCTGAGTGGGTTCCTGCTTCCATCTTACCCACTCAGCTCTACTCTTCCTTTGAGAGCCTGGTTTGCAAGTTGGTCATCTCTCCCATCTCCACCCTGACCATTGCTACCATTTACCGGCCTCCTGACGTCACCAACCTGTTCCTCTCTGAATGGGCTGATCTCTGTTCTTCCTTACTTTCATCCACCTCCAACCTCCTCATGGGTGACCTCAACATCCAACTGGACTCCCCTGGATCAGCATCCAGTCTCCGCTTTGTCCTCTTTCCCTCTCCATCCCCTCTCTATTCTCCCTTCTAGTCCAACCCACTTGCTGGGAACACTTTGGATGCCCTCATACACTCTGACCTCTCCCTCACCCCGCACTACTCACACCTCTCTCGTGGTCAGACCATTCTCTCCTCTCCTCCGACCTGGATCCCTTTTCCCCTCTGACCGCACCCCCAAAATCCCTGTCATCCTCGTTCACTAACATCCGCCCAATGAAACGAGTGTCAGCTGCTGCCTTCACTTCCACCTTCATCCCCCACACACCACCTACCTCAGTTTATACCTCTGACTCTGCTCTCAGCAACCTCCACTTGTTCATCACCAATACTCTTGACATTCTTGCTCGAGTCATGAGGATCCGCCTGAAACCTGCCTCTAAGCATAACACCTGGTACGACGCCCAACTGAAGTGGCACACATCAGGCTCATCCTCTGACAAACTGGCCTGGCGCCTGCTCCAAAGACAATACAGACTCTCCATCTGTGCCAAGAAAACAGACCACTTTCAGGCACGGTTTTGGTGCATCCAATAACATGGCTGAACTCTTCAAGATCTGCAGGGAAACTAGCCAACCCTTCCACAGTCTCCGCCTCCTCTTCTCATTCCCAGGCCCTATGCAACACACTGGCCACTCACTTTGTCACCAAAACTCAGGACATCGTGAACTACCTTGTTACCGGAGCCTCCCAAGAGACTGGCTGACATCCTTCCTAACTGACCACTCTTCCCAAGTCAGCCTGCACACCTTCTTCTCTCCGACTTCCTTTGCCACCTTCGGTGTGCCCCAGGGTTCTATCCTCTCCCCTTGGCTCTTTAATATCTACCTTGCTCAGCTTGCATGTCTCATCATCTCCTTTTCCTCCAACTTCCAGTGTTATGCAGACCACACACAACTCTTTCTCAAACTTCCTGTTGACACTCTTGCACCCTCCATCATCCATGACTGCCTATCTGCCATCCAGTCCTGATGCACCTCCAACGATCTCTGCCTCAACGCCTGTAAAACTGAGATGCTTTCCATCGGGACCCCTGCTCTCTCCTTCTTCCCTTCACTCTGGCCTTCCTCCTTTGGCTCTCCCCCTCCTCCTTCTGAAACCAGAATCCTTGGATTCATCTTCGACTCATGTCTCTCCCTACTCCCTCACACTCAAAACATTGCCAAGAAGGCCCACTTTCAGCTCTTACTTCTCAAAGGAATTCTGCCTTTTCTCACTTTCCCCAGAGGCTCAATGTTACCCGAGCCCTGGTTCTGTCTATGCTTGACTAATGCAATAGCCTCCTCCTGAATTTTCCTTCTTCCACTCTACAACCCCTCCAGCTAACCCAGAACAGGGCAGCAAGACTTATCCTTGGCCTTAAGCCCAGGGACAGTATCTCTACTGCCCTAAAAAGTCTCCACTGGCTCCTGTTTGCTGCACGGATTAAATTCAAATCCCTCTGCATCATCCACAAGTCTGTCTGGGCCATGGGACCTCACTATCTTCAACTTTGTTATTAAATACTCTCCACCTAGACCACTACGTTTCTCTGGCACCAAGTCTTTGTGTGTAAAGGGTTTTGCTAAACAGAGGGTAGGTGGTTGATCGCTTTCCTCAGCTAGCTCCCCCTGTGCCTTAAGCAGGACTTTCTTAAATTTTGGAAGCTCCTCAACACTTTCCTCTTTACCTCCTCCATCCCTTCTTCCCTCCTCTGCTAATCCCACAGTAGCAGTGATTGGTGTCTGGGGGCCCTTATACATCCTTGGGGACCCTGACATCCCACACCCAATCGCCCCAGCTCCTGTCTACTCTCAGCACTTGCCGTGGGCACACTCTCCGCCCTGAAGGTTTGTACTTAAACCTAACATGGCTCCAGGCTGTGTAGCATGTAACAACCCTAGCATTACATCTGTGGCTCATCTATGAGCTTGGACTCCACAGCACGTACCTCCTCTTTATTGCTGCTCTTGCAAGCTCTGAATACTCACAAGGCACAGTAGGTTCGTCCCCTTTTCCCTGCACTGCTTTAACTATTGTATTATTGTGTTTTGTAATGGGCTTCACTCCCTTGTTCCCTCCTTTTGCCCTGTGGGCGCTTTGAAACATTATTTTGCTCGCTGTATAAGTGCCTAACAAGCAAACAATGAATAAAATAAATACTCTAAGGGATATGCTACTCTGGTCTTTACCATGCAGCAAGGGATCTGCGTGATTTTTCCGTCGCGGAAAAGTCAGCGATGGAAAAGTTTGCATGATAAATATGCGAACCACAAAAGGTTCGCACATTTCCCATGCGAATACGCATCCCACTCATACCCACAACACACCCACGACACACCCTTACCCACACCCTTAACACACCCCACCATACCCCTACCCTACTTACCTTTCCTTCACGCTGTCTCCCTGCAGTGCCAGTTCCCTTTCACTTCCATGAACGGGAACCGTCGCCGCAGGGTCCTTTTCTTTTTTTTCTTTTCTTTTTGGAAGCTACAGGGGTTTCCCCCGCAATCCCCGCTCACTATACTGTAAAGTGAGCAGAGTGTTGCAGTGGACAACCCTCCAACCCCATGTCCACCCCCACTGACACACCTAAACACACACCACGAAAAGGTCAGACATTTTGTAGTCCGAACTTTTCGTGGTGTTTGTTTTAGGTCTTTTGGTGGGGTCTGAATTTTTTATAGGGTAACATCGTACAATACCTGCAGCAAGTACCTTAGAGCTCTTTCCCTCGCTGTTAGCCCCGAGCCGGCATGATCGGATGAAGAGGGAGGAATCCCTTTTACCCCCGTTCCTCCTCATCCTGTTCCAAACATCCTCCCTGCACTTATCTGTCAGGCGGGCCACACCATCCTCTACATCCTGTCCTTTCCGGTTGCCTCGTAGATGTTCCATCCTGCCACCGCCCCTATCAATGCCCCCTACCTGCCCACACTCCACCCACTACCCCCTGAGCCCAAGCGTAGCTGCAACAACAACAAAAAGTTGATGCAAGTGAATCACAGTAAATACCTGTGCCACAAAAGGCGTGCTGCAAAGACATGCCACTGGTTAATGTGCTTCTAAGCACACACAAACTACATGGCAGCACACAAAGAGGTGGAGAAGAGATGGAGAAAGACAGAGTGCAACAGTGTGGGGTGTGATACAATTTACGGTGGGAGCAGAATGAGAAATTAAGGCGAGTTAACACTGTGCGGGGTAAACAAGTTCACATGGTATTTTGGAACTGAAAAGATGAAATATCCAAATCCTAGTTCACATTGGGTCACATGGTATATAACAAGTGAAGGTCCTCCCAGATGAAGTTTTGCAGGTCTCTGAAAAGCTCCTCCAACATAACCCTAAATAGGAAACAGTATTGCATACAAAAATTTGCCCACACACATCCTGACCCCCAACCCACATTAATCCTTCACCAAGATGTTTTGGAAGTAACAGTATGGCGGTTGGAAATTAGGGGCATTTATTTTGAGGTAGTTCCTGGGATGAGTATGAAATAAAACAGCAGTAGAAGAGTGTGTTATTATAAAGCAAGTGCCAACTGAATATGTGCTGTAACGATATATTGAGAGACCACGCTGAACATAGGGAGTTCCTTCCACCCACCCCAATTAAACGAGATCACAATACATCATTTATTTGTTTGGATTCAAAAACACTATATGACTGATATAGATCCATGTGGATCCCTCCACCTGTGCCAATCGTAAGCCAAAAATCAGGCAAGGCTATAGAATTAATATATATTTATTTAAAGTATATGTTCAATAGATCTTAAGTGGTTACAGAAGCCACATTCTCTGTGACACAAACCAAAGCTTCCACACCCAATGAACTTTCCTTTTCATAATAAACAGGCAAATATGACTTGATAAAATGAAGAGTGAAAATAAAACACAGTTGTTGATTTTAAAACAAGTTACACATTGTACATTCTTACACATCGTTTAATTTCATGCACACTTGAAAATGCTAGCAGTTTTGTAATCACACTGATTTGTAAGAATACATGTGGCAAATAGCACCATATCTCCTTTTCACCTAAAGCAAGGCAAAATCATTCTGTTACCAGGGTCACTCACTCACTCTCAGGCAAGAGTGTCTATTGTTCAATTGAAATTACACTAGTTTCACTTTGCAAAGCACTTCTGCCCCCAGCACCTTAAACCCAGGCATCAGTAATATGCAGCACCCCTCTGTCTAAAGGCCAGGTCTAGGGAGTGGGGACAGTTAGGAATTATGCTTGCGGCCAAGGGCACCACTTTGTTTAAATGCAATGTGTATGGAGTGGAGACCATTGGGATTTGCGTTTTAGGATATGTATATCTTTTGTTTAAAAACTTGTTTTGGGAAATTTTCGGCATGATTTGGAAATTTTGTTTTAGGCTCAAGGACCTTTTTGTTTTAAAGGCAAAGTTTGGGTCTGGTGACAATTATCAATTTTGTTTTGTGGCAAGGACACCCCAATTACTTTATGTGACTATAAGTTAATTCCACTAGGAGAAAGAGGTTGGGGATTTCAAACTCCTCCAAACTCCCCTTGCAGCAATCTGTTTGGGAATTAATAGAATTAATTTTCAGGTAAATATTCTAATGGTCTATACAATTTTCCCCCCATACCCACTATGCAGGGAAGATATTATGGCAGGCAGATCCCCCACACACTTGGTTTCAAATGGATCAATTCTACTTACATTGGACCTCTGTTTTGGGGCACTCGGGGAACACATCTAGGCACCTTGGTGGAATCAGCTTGGGTCTGGTGATAGGCTGCTGTCAAAGATATTGCCAGCATCCATCCCTCAGTTGGTTCCCCTTAAGCATCAGCTGTGTGCTTCCCCATTTTCCCACTCCCAGGCAAACTTTAAGGCCTTCCAATTTGAAGGCCTCTCCACCCAAAATGTCTGGCAGCTGCCTCAGGATACTCCCATGTGGATTAAAGGCAGGTCCACTTCACAATGTTTAGCAGGTCTCCTTTTTCTCCCTGTCTGTCTTTCCTGTCCGCCCTTTTCCCATTGAGCAAGTCCCTTTTAACCATAAGTCCCTCAAACAAAATATTAAGATCAAGAGATGTCAACTTATTAGCCTTGAATTCTCATTGGACCTCTGCAGTTCTCTCCCCCTCCCAAGGTTCCATCCCTGTTTGCCTATAGGCCCTGGGAATTTCATGATTGAAGTGAAGTGGAGCGGTACACACCTTCTATCATTCCATTTTTTTTAGCTGTCTGCTTTTCCACTCAAAAAGTGACAACATGGCAAATGTTTACAATTTACAAATAAACATTATAATCTAGATATATTTGTGTTCCCCTTATCATGATGAATCAGTACAGCCTACTTTCATGTTGGCACATTATTACACGGGCATGCTAGGGTATTTCACACTTTATTCGAGAAACTAACATAGTTGGGAATATGAAAATTCAAATTCAAATAACTAATTAACATGCCATTAGCTCCCCAACTTTCAGATTTCTAACATTTCTGGGGAAGCTAGGATCACCTTTTGTGTTGTAAATAAAAGTCCCCACATCTCACAGTTCTTTTCTATTGGAGCCTATCCTATTCCTTTTCTTTCCATAGAGAGTGGGCGCTCTGGCCACCCTTCTGTGTTTTTGGCTGTGGGGTATGGGATGGAACCCCCCTCCATTTCGTCTCCTGGGTCCCTAGGGGTCTCCCCCGGACTCCCCTCCTGATTCTCCAGGCTGGAATGGAAGGAGGTTAATTATCTAGAAATATGAAGAAAAGAGAGATTCAGTATTTTTTTACAAAACATATTTCCCCAGAAGATAGGACATAGCATTAAAAAAACCAACATTATATAGAAAGGAATGTGACATTTCAGATAATAGACATCACTTTTTTGGTCTTCTTTTTTACAACTTCCTTCTTAACATTTCTGATGAATACCAATGAAACTACTCACCTGTTATAAGTCTCTATCCGGGATTTTCATCCTCACCTCTCATTCCTCAGATGGTTCCTCAGCTCAATTTTCATTGGGCTCCTCAATCAGTCGTAAAGATTGTCAGGGATGACAGCTTTTCAACTGATTGATGTGGACCCATTTCTCTTCCGTCTGTTCTCCTTTTGGGATGCAGATCTTGTAGGCAACAGGTAATATTGTATCTATAATTTCAAAGCTCCCACGCAGAGACGGAAGAAATTGATGTTCCTTGATCTGATTCCTTTGAAAATTGTACAGATAAACCTTGTCACCAACCTCATACTCCTTCTTTGCGGTCCTTAGATCATGATAGGCTTTCATTCCTTCAGCCGACTTTACCAAATTGGCAAAAGCGTGCGAAGGTGCTTTCTTACATTTGCAATGTACACATGAGTGGTGGACTCATTTATCAGTGTCTGCTCCTGAGTGATATTCAGCAGATACTGAGGTAACACCATTTATTTTTCATCTGGTCATAAGCTCAAATGGAGACATTTTTGTTGGAGAAGATGGTGTAGCCCTAATTGCCATCAGGACAATCAGTAATCGAATGTCCCCACTGGTACCAGAGTCAGCCACGAACTTCTTTAAGATGCTCACAATTGTCTTGTTGTATCTTTCCATCACCCACTCGAGGCTAGGCGGTAGACAATGCAGAGTTTTCTTTTAACGCCTAGAATCTCCCACATTTTCGCCATCACCTCACTGGTAAAATGACTTCTTGATCCGACCCAATCCTTTGCGGGAGGCCAAAATGAGAAAAGATGTGGTTGATCATTAGTGAAGGAGCTGTCTCCGCCTTACAATTCGGGGCAGGAAGACATTCTAGCCACTTTGTAAACAAGCATGTTACAGTCAACATGTACTTGTTTCCTCTAGAGGAGAAAATCACTGGCCTGAAGTATTCGACTTGCAAATCTGACCAAGGCAGTGTCATCCGCATTTTTTGTAGGGGAGCTCTGTGTGAGAGTGAACTGAGTTGGAATTGGGCACAAACAAGAGACCCTTTTAGGTAAACATCAAGGTCCTTGCCTATGTGTGGCCAGTAGGCAGCCTCACACATTATTTGTAATGTCATGTGAAACCCCCTATGAGTGGCAGTGGCCATGTAATGGGCGTGATTCAATATCAGGCTTCAGAATGAGACCGGTACCAGCCGCTGGTCACTTCCAGATAGGGCTCTCCATACCAACAAACCGTCCTAGATCCAGAATATCTTGGAAAGTCTCATCACCACCCAGGGACCCTCTTTACTGGCATAATCTGATTCTGCTAGAGGGAAACTCACAGGGTTGTCAATGTGTCGATACAAATTTCCAATAATCGTGTCCTCTTTCTATGCAGTGATCAAATCTGCATCTGGGGTATCTTTACTCCACTGGGCAGTCGAGAGTTCACTGTTGGCACGTGTTTGTGATCTGGTGACTGCGGCAACAGGGATTTCACCAAGCAGGGATTACGTTTTTATGAAATCCACCTACACAGCTCTGGTTTTAGTCAGCTGATCAGCCAGGTCATTCCCAGTCTTATCTGGTCTCTCTATTTTGGAATTACCTCTTATTTTCTTCCAATAGATGGTCATCTCATTAGCGGTCACCAGGTTATCAGTTGACTAGATCTGCCATGCTTTAAGCATTTGTTGTTTGCACAAAGTATGCCTTGATTCCTCCAGTTAATCAGGTGCTCCACAAACCCATACCTGACATAATCAGAGTCAGTGATTATGACCAGTTCTTTGAGTTGGTGGTGCACTGCATTGAGGATGGCTTGATAAACGGCCATCAACTCTGCCACCTGACTACTTTGGGGTCCTATTTTGTAACCAGCGGAAGGCTTGGTGTATCATTCACCCAGGCATTCCCAATGCCAGCCACTAGTTCTTTTCTCCCGTTATTATCAACATGGTAGGAGCACCCCTCGACATAAACTGTGGATATCCCCTAACACGTGTCTTCTTCGTAGACTGAGGGGAGGTTAGGTACGCCTCCACATTGTTGTTGTTTATTAAATTTTCATCCTCAAGACAGTTTCCCTGAGCCCAAACATGCAAGTCAGCCAAACCTTGCGCTAGGGGACTCTTCTTGTTTTTGCCATATCTGACCTCCACTGGAAAGCCTTGCATGGACAGAATCCAGAAAATAATTCTGGAATTACTCACGTTCCCCGCCAGGATTCTGTCACTTTGTAAATATTGCAAGGGTTGGTGAGGAGTCTCTATGGTGATGTGCTCCCCCTGTATAAATGGGCAGTCATTTTTCAACGCCCACACCATTGCCAAGAGTGCCTTTTCACACTCATTGAATTTTTACTCCACAGAGGACAAAGTTTTACTTGCTTACGAGATGACTTTGTTGACCTCGTCATGCTTTTGGTACAATAACGCTGTTAGGCAAGTATCTGAGAAGCCCTTCTCCAAGAAGAGTTCCTTGTTCTTGATGGGGTGATCCAAACAAGGAGCCTGGGAAAGGCTTCTTTTCAGTTGCTACACTGCCTTGGATTGTTCCGGAGCCCGCTCCCACTTGACTCTGGCCTTTAATAAATGGACCAAAGGTTGTTTTACCACTGTGTAGTGTTCAATGATCTTACGACTACAATTAGTGAGTCCAATAAGGCTTCTTAATTCTCGCAGAGTAGTAGGGTCTTTTAATTTCATTAAGGCTTCAACCTTCTTCGCCTAATCATTGAGACCCTCAGGGGTGATTTCATTCCCTAAGAAGTTCATTCGGGTCTTACACCACTGTGCCTTCTGAAAGGACAATTTTGCTCTGACTTTCTGAAACTTGGTCAGAACATAGCTGATTATTGCTATATGTTCCTCCACAGTTGAGCTCTTGATCAGAACTTCATCCACATAGGCCAGGGGACATATTACAGAAACTTTGCACCGGTGCAAGTGCAAAGTTGCATGGAATTAGCACTAGGGCAAAGTTTTCCATATTTTTGGAAACACTGGGACACATTAAAAAAACATTGCACTGCCACATGTGCAGTTTGGCATATTAAAAGCATCAGGGTAAAAATGGCCCTAGTGCAAACAAAAAAGCCTTTTCACTGCATTTGTGCACCAGAGCAAACTTTGTCCAAGTGCTAATGAGAAATGATATAGTGCAAAAATGCATCAAAAAAGTTTCTTTTTTGTATTTGGGCAATTTCTGCCCTGTTGCATTTAATATGACAAACTGCACTTGTTACGGTGCAATGGTTTTCTAATGTTCCCTAGTGTTTAAATAAAATAAGGCAATCTAATACTGTGAAACATTGCACTTTCACTCGTGCAAAGTGTCTGTAATCTGGCCCCAGGTGTCACCTTTTGGCCAAATCGTGCGTGACCTTATGCAGAAAGATGTTGAACTCATTGCTGGAGTTTATTTATCCAAAGCGGGTTCTGGTCCAGGTATACTGCTGCCCCCCGTAGGTAAGGTAAAGGCCAGCTTGTATTGGTCTTCCCTACTCACGGGTATTGTCTAGCGGCCATTAGTCAAATCAATGGCGGTCTACACATTTGACCCTTAGATCTGGGCCAGCCCTTGATCGATGTAGGCAAGTGGCAATATTGACATGTGGACCTGTTTGTTCAACTCCCTCAGGTCTGCACATAGTCTCCATTGGCCGTTTGGTTTTAGTATCCCCACTACTAGGCTCTTAAAGGTAGCGTGGATCAGATGAATTATCCCATGAGATTCTAAATTCTTAATAATCTCTGTGAGTGACTCCATAGACGCGAGAGGTAACCAGTATCAAAAGAGGTAACCAGTATTTCAAAAATACTTGAGCCATCTCGGGGTCCATGGGTATGGTGGTTGAATCAACAGATGTGCGTCCACAATCATATGAGACCACAGAAAAAATATCCTGGAATTCCAGCAAAACCTGTTTCAGCTTTTGGCTCTGCTCCTCTGTCTCACAGGCATCAGCAAGATTGAGCCGTTCTTCAACCATCTGCTTCAAACCTGGAAAGAACTCCAGTTGGGTGTAGAGATCTCTTTTTATGGTGTTGACCTGGACCTGGATTTATTGACTGTAAGGGCAGGAAGAGTACACCAAGAAATTCCCCCCATGCCTGGTAAATATCTTTTCTGGAGGAATACCGTTGATGATGTCAAAATAGTTTAATTTCATTACCTAAATCAAAAGAATAATGTTGGCCATCAACTGCCTTTCTAAAAAAAGCATCCGCGCCCGATGTGATACTTTGAGGGTCGCTCTTATCCACCAATATTCGAATGGTGTCATGTTCTAGGTCTAATAGAGGTGTTGGATTTAAATACAAACCTTGTTGTTGGAGATGGGAATTCAGATTTATATAAGCATCCTGATATTTGAGGGTCTGTCCTTGCATAATTTGGAGGGGAATAGTGAATTGTTGCACCTGTCAATGGATTCTAACCCCTTCTCGCACTTGAACTTCAACCACATAATGCAGCAATTGAGCTGACCGGAATGCTTTTTCAGTATCGTCAAAGCCCATGGGGATACTCCCCAGGTGTGACTAAGCTTTATTATTAATTAAATCCAAATTGTTTGTGAATCAGTTGAGAATGTCACTACCTAAGTAAAAGGTCGAAGGGACATCTCTCACAACCCAACAATTATGTTCGATGCTTTTGTTGCCAATGGACATATTTAGCATACACCTGATAGGCAAGACATGTTTGGAATTTGGGATTTCCAGACCTATTTCCCATTTATCAATCAATTTAAATGTGGGAATGATCTGATCTTTTGAGAGTTTCCTGAATAATCCTTTGCTGATGAAGCTACTTCCATTATAAAGGGGTACTCTGGTGAGCACAGGTTCCTCCCCCACATTTATCTGAATGGTGAAAAACAACTGCCCTTTTTCTGACTGTCCATCAGAGTTTGAGCTGGTTCTTCATTGGCTTTTTCACGAGATTCGATGTTTCTTCTGACTTTGGACTGGTGTAATATTTCAGAGTGTTCCCTTGCAGTGTAGAATGCCATTTAAAACTGGGAGGAAGATTAATTTTCAAGAATGGAGAAGGGTTCCCATCACTAGTTTGTTCTCCTACCGAGATGACAGTGATGTCTGGGACCTGGTTATTCTTGAAATGGAATTCCACATTCTTAGAGCGTTGGTCAATTATATGGCAGGTGCCATTCATGCTGATATAATTGGTACTAATTTTGTATTTTTTTCAGCCTGTTAGTCTGTGTACAGAGGACCTTAGTCGATCAGAGGTGATAACCTCCTCAGGAGATTGTTTCCCAGTAAACAATGTGTACCTTCTGGAGCCATGACTATCACCGGATGTTTTAACTGATGTCGCCCAATTTTTATTTCCAGATCTGCAGTCCCTTCGACATAAATGTCATTCCCATTGAAATTTTGAGTTGTCCAGGAAGAGGTATGTGGGGAATTTGAGTTGTGTTCCTGAGTTGAGTTGGTCAAAGGACTTTTTTGGATAGGAGGGTGGCTTGGGATCCAGTGTTCACCAGAGGTGATAATTCACACTGACCCTGCACCTTGACTGGTGCATAAAATGTGTCTTCTTTCTCCTCAAGAGTGCAAAGAAAGTGTGAGCTATTTGGCGGACCGGTGGTCATTTTCTTAATATTAAACTCCGACATTGTGTGTTCTTGGGGTGCTAACAATGAGCAGATTTGGTATCCTCCTTCTCCCCCGATTCTTTGCTGTCGACCTTTACGTGGAGACAGTTCTCAGAACCCGTTGGGGGGAAGGACGCCTTCTCCGTTTATACATTGTCTGGCTCACATTTTTGGTGTTGAAGAGTTTCTTGATTTGGGCCTGTCTCTATACTTACCCAGTCCAACTCAGGGTCTTTTGGGACCCATTTTTCTTTGGAAGGGATCCCCCCATTCCTGAAAGAGAAGATGTCATTACCTGAATCAGCCAGGGTTTCTTCTCTTTCAAAAGGGCTTACCTTTAACACCTCCACAAAGCTGGGTTTTCTTTGGCCTCTCCTACTTACCCTTTGCTATTTGGGTTCTAACTTCCCGGGGGTAGAAGAGTCATTTTCAGGCTTAGTGGTTTACGGGGGTTCTGTCTGGGTGAACAAGGAGGCTTCCTCTAAGGCTTGGCATCTCCTCTCCACCCAGTCCCCCTTGGAACCTGTGGGTTGTTGGACGTTTCCTCCTGTCATTTCCGCCCAGGGCATCAGACCTAGGTGTTGGGGAATTCTGGGAACAGGGTTATGTTGAGGGTTTGAAAAAGCCCTCATGATGCATCTCAGATCATTGCTTAATTGCTGGACCTGTTGCTCCAGCTGCAAGACTTTTTCTTTCTGGGTTGTAGAGAGGTCTCAAGTCACACCTCTGCTGCTCCCAAAATGGGTAACTGTCCATCTCCCAGAGTAGCTTGGGCACTGAACATGTCCCCAACAACTTTCTATCCTGATCCTTCTTTCTCCTGGGTTCAGAGATTATTATTCTGGACACGGGGAGAAAGTGGATGATTATTCTGGGGGATCAGGTTGGGAGGTGGAGTGATACTTCTCTCCAGAGCGAAGTTTCCCGAGGCAGTACTTACATGGTTGGGTCCCCCCCCAAGAGCCAGGGGAGTTTATACATACCCCAGGATTGGTTTGGTAGCCTTGTAACTAGGGATTACATAGGTGGCAAGGTCAGAGGGATCATTGTTTTGAACTCCTGCCTGACTAACATTCGACTGGGACGGGGTGGAAGGTCCCTTCTGCTTTCAATTTTGCTTGTTGGCAGGAGGGTTATTTTTTAGGGACCCTCCACCCCGTCTCCAGGTCCAAAGGAGTGAGAGCTTTCACCACCGTCACATTCGCAACAGCAGGGTTGAGAGATAGTTTAGGGGTTTTGGGGTGTTTCTAATCTCTGTGGGCTTTTGGACCCCATAGATCCTGGTGGCCTGCTCAATTACCCAATACAGGGTCCTGTGCTCATGAAAATCACACACCAACTGAGTCACAATGTATTTGGGGAGCGCATGGCAATAGGACGTCACAAACTCCCTGCTAAAAGTGTTCACCTGCCTGGAAGTCTGCACAAATGCACGCTTTAACTCCTGTACAAACTCCCTAGGCGCCAGATCTTCCCCATATTGCAAATAATATGCATCCTTATGGGCCTCTTGTGGGTTTCTATGTGTGGAGAAATGTTTCAACATGACTGCCTTATCAGTGGACCATTTATAATGATCCTGGTTCTCCTGTCAGGCAAAGAAACTCGAGTACACGGGTGAGAATGTCCATTTCACAAATGCAATGCAATTCACATCATTTCTGATATGGAATAATGACATCATCTGCTCCTAAAGTTCCAACAAGTTCCGAATACTTGGCATTCTTATGGTATGGGTCAGGAAACTCTTTATAGCCTTTATCTGTTTGATTGGGTTCTTAACAAAGACATTTCTCAGTTTCACTGTCTTTCTCTTCCTCACCACCTGAGTCCATTCATTTTCTGACTCAGAGCTGCTATTTGGACTCCATTCCCTGTCCTCTAGGCACTCCCTATCTCTGTAAGATTGGGAAAATCCCCCAGACTCATAGGAGCTGAACTCCTCTCGCCTGGACTGCAGTGAACCCTCAGGTTCACCTTCCCTGTGTTCACTTTTAGGCCCAGGATAAAACACAGTTTCATCATTCCTCCTTCCTGGGAGTCTGGGTAACCCCCCCCCCCTCCCCTGAATGTATGAAGGTTTTTAGTATGCACTTCCTAGGTGGTAGTTCTGACTTTTCTCCTCCAGCAAAGCGGTGAGGTGGTCCCTTTGCAATCTCATCTTCAGCCAATCTAACTCCCTGATTTTCTCATAATCGGCTACTCTGGGAGAAGGACAGGTACCCTTTTTGGGAGCAGCAGAGGTATGAATTGAGACCTCTCTGTCTCGGGAGTCTACCTCAGGGGCAACGTGCTTGCCTTGGAAGCAAGACGACACGGAGCAACACTGGTTTTATCCCTGGGTCTGTGCTTAAAAACCTCTGGGTATTAAGTGTGTTATAATTAGCCAATCATATCATATCATTTGAGTTTTCATGGTCTGAAGTACTCACAATATTCTTTTTAGTCTCCCAGGGCACAATGGTCCGGACCCCTTCCCTTCTGAGTGGTAGAGATGAATACCCATCAATATCAGACAAGGACTGGCCTTCTGGATCAGCTTGGCTAATCCTTGGTAAGTCAACCTGCCTCATGTACCCCTCTTCTTTATCAGTGGCATGCATGAGGTCAGTTCCCATTTGTGCATGGGAAAAGGTGGCTGTCTGGCCTGAAGTCCCTAATGGGAGGGGGGTCTCTCCTTGATCAGAAGGCTCTGTCCCATACAATGAATGGTCAGGGTGCCTTAAGGCCTGTTTATATTTTTTCAATTTAATTTATAAAACTCTGATACCTACTTCACTCTGGCCTTATTTCCTGTTGGTTTTCAGAGACCTGGATTTTTAATTCTGACACCAAGGCCTGACTAGGCTCGAGCACTCTGCCCTGAGCCACTAATTGACCCTTCATTTCCCTTACTTCCTCCTGAGACGTTTCATTTTCTCTTTGGGAGTCCTGCATTATGCATGCATATTCTAGGCACTTGTCGTTCAAGAAACTAATCTCTTTCTCTGATGCGCCCCTACAATTTGCTGCCTGTGACAAGTCAGCTTCTGCTTCCTTCACACGCTCCACACACTCCATGCTCTCTTACCTTATTCTGGTAATTTCTTCAGAATCTGACAGACCTTTTTCTGCATCCATTTTCACTTTTAATACAACTTGGTCTTTACTCATTTGTACATTCTGTTGTTTCAGAGTATTTAAATCCTGAAGAAATTTCTCAAACCCCAGTTGTGACTCTACCCCTTTAATGATGAACTGGCTGTTTTCCTTTTCCAATTCCCTAATTTGTTGTTTGATGGTCATAATGCCATCTAACAGCCCTCTATTGTGACCAGTTTGGTCACTCAATTGGCACTGGAGATGGCTACATTTGCTGCACTCTCTTTGCTTGTGTCTTGCAGAGCAGCAAACTCTTTTCCTTGCTCAGCACTGGCCTGTATGTGGGGTTTCACCTCAATTTGGAATTGCTCAATAAGGTTTTGTTGTTTTAATTCAAACATGTGGCTCTGTTGTGCTTTATCGTCTAACTGTTTAAGATCTTTTTGCACCTCTTTCAAACCCTCAGTCTGATTCAGCACACA
This sequence comes from Ambystoma mexicanum, assembly GCF_040938575.1. Lineage (NCBI taxonomy): Eukaryota > Metazoa > Chordata > Amphibia > Caudata > Ambystomatidae > Ambystoma > Ambystoma mexicanum. The sequence goes on along the minus strand of NC_090923.1, from coordinate 126,972,388 downwards.
GGCCTCCCTATTTGCACTCGCTCTTCCACTAACTGCAAGTGGAAATACAAATAAGCTGTGAGCTCGGCCATTTGACTCAGTTCTTCATGATCATTTTGGGCCATGTAAAATTCCTCTAATGCTTTGTGTAATATCCCACCTTCAAGCCAGATGTCAGTACTCACTAAGGTAACCTCCTGCACCATTCATGTTTGCCAGTTGCCAGCTTTGCTCTCACTCCATTCTCCTTGAATGTAGAGTTTAGCCAGGAGATGCTTTCTGGAATCACTCACTTCTACGGTAGTCATTTTAAAAGGCTTTTTGCAACTTTGAAAATCTTTCTTTGCGCAGGGGCAAACTCACCCTATTCCTGCTTTATTTCCACACAAACTGCCAAATCAAAAATCAATTCTAATCAATTTGTTTCTTGCATTGGGACTCTGCACAATCTTAATGTTCTAGCCCGACACACCTCCTTGGAACCCAGGAGTCAAGTCCTGGTGGTGCTTTAGCAAAGCAAAACAACTTCTATCCACCTCAATGCGATTAAACCAGAATTAATAGTCTGTCACAATGCACTTGTTTTGAGTCAAAAGACAGTATACGAAATCCCGGCACGAGCCACCACTTTGTAATGATATTTTACTTGACCCTTTCCATTCTGGCTTCCGCCCGGGGAGGGGTACCGAGAGTGTTCTAGTCTCCGTAATGAACGATTTGGCCAGATTGGTTGACGGCGGGGCTGTCTGGGCCTTGATTTGTCAGCAGCTCTTGACACTGTGGACCACCCCCTGCTCCTCACCTGCTTGGCCTCCATTATGTTATGTTATGTTGTGTTATTTTGCACTTATATAGCGCCTTATATACCATTGGTATGGTCTGAAGGCGCTGGTAGGTTGAACGCCCTTGGGAACCGAAGTTCTTGTCAGTAGAGGGAGGAGAGAGGATCCAAAAGGTGCGAGTGCGCATCTGGTATGTGTGCAGCTGGTGCGAAAATTCCTGTGGAAGCTGCTTCATAGCGGTAGGTGTGGTGGCTGAGAGGTCAGGAGTATGTGTTCGAATCTGGCAGGAATTATCCAGACCGAGAGTGGCAGCGTAAGGCCTGAGGAGAACGCCTAGCTGGGGGTGCGAGACCAGCAGTGATTACAATAGAGTGATGTGGAGTGAGCGGCGTCAGATGTTGATATGAGAACAGTTATACCGAATGGTGTCATAGTATCTCTGTGTTCTAGTTGGGTGGTGGTGTAAGGAGAGAGTAAGCGTGGGGTGTGATATGAGGTATGATCTTTTAAATGATCCATGCATTCTAGGTATAAAATCTGTGAAGATCTGCTCACCAACCTTGACACTAACATTCCCTCTGTCCTCATCCTCCTCGATCTCTCTTCTGCCTTCGACACGGTCAACCATACCATCCTGCTCAACCGTCTCCGTGAAAACTTGGGTATCACTGATCAGGCTCCTGCCTGGCTGACCTCTTTCCTCTCAGATCGACCCTCCCAAGTCCAACTTGGGTCCTTCCTTTCATCTATCTTCCTCTCTACCTGTGGTGTTCCCCAGGGGTCTAACCTCTCGCCCTAGCTTTTCAACCAATACCTGGCAACTCTCGCCCGCTGCATTTCCATTTTCTGCTCAAATTTCCAGTGCTACGCTGACGACACTCAACTCATTTTCAGGCTGCCCTCTGCCACCTCGTCTCCCTCTCTCATCTCTGATTGCCTAACTGCCATTCAAGATTGGTGTGCCGCCAATGATCTTTGTCTGAATGCCAGCAAGACGGAGATCCTCCTCATCGGCACACCTTCACCATCCTTTCTCCTCATTCTCTGGCCGGCCTCCCTTGGCCCTCCTCCTACCCCCACCCCCACCTGCGAGGCTAAGAACCTCGGGGTCATCTTTGACTCCACCCTTTCCTTCTCTGCCCACATCTCTGAGGTCTCTAAAAAGTCAAATTTCCGAGTGCACCTCCTCAGAGGTACTCTGCCTTTCCTCTCCTTCCCCCAGAAGCTCATGGTATCTCAAGCTCTGGTTCTCTCTAGCTTGGACTATTGTATCAGCCTCTTTCTAAATCTACCTGCCTCTACTCTCCACCCTCTGCAACTAATCCAGAACAGGACTGCGAGACTGGTCCTTGGCCTCAAGCCCTGGGATCGTATCTCTCCAGCTCTGAAATCTCTTCACTGGTTCCCAGTGGATGCAAGGATAAAATTCAAAACCCTCTGCATTGTCCACAAGGCTTTCTGGGGCCTGGGTCCAAAATACCTTCAGCTATCCCTCTGTAAATACCTCCGCTCTCGAGCTCTTCGCTCCTCTACCTCCAACTCACTCAGGGTCAGTCGTTTTTCTAAGAAACGAGCTGGGGCTAGATCTCTGTCTTCGGCTGGGGCCTCCCTCTGGAACAGCCTCCCTGCCACTCTAAAACTTGAGGAGGACCATCTCCGGTTCCGGAAGCACCTCAAGACCTTCCTCTTCTCTTCTGCCTTCGCTCCCCCTCTCCCCTGCTGATCTGTTCTCTCTTGGCACCGTGCACCTGGCCACCCTCTGTCTTTTGGGCCCAGGTACCTGCTCATCCTGTCACCCTCCCGCACTGCCTCCGGGCCACCCCTTGCACTAGGGTCTGTATCTGTACCTCATACAGCCCCCCCCCCTTTTTGTTCCTGCACTTATCGGACCTATCCTGTCTGCTGCCTTAAACCTAGCACTTGCAAATTGCTGGCTGCATTAGCACGGTTTGTTGCCTCTCCCCCCCTTCCATGCACTTTAAGATCGCTGTTTTGTTCTTCCCTGTTCCCCTCCCTTGCCTTGTCACGCTCTGAAACACTTGTGTACGAGCGCGATAGAAATAAAATATCAATCAATTGACATCAAAATCTCTGCCAACACCTATCTTTCATAGCCAACTTCTAACCATTTGCCACAAAATGGATCACCTCCTCCCTCGTCGAAAAAACCACCCATGTCTTTGCCGGGGAACATGCACCTCAACCCACTCCAGTCACCTGCGGTGTCCCGCAAGGATCCTGTATATCCCCTACACTTTACAACATCTATACAAAACCCATCTTCGACCACCTAGACGCCCTTGGTATCTCATATGCAAAATATGCGTATGCCACAAAAACCCTGCTCTGCTGCTCCGGTAGCTACCCACAAGATGTCTCTCCATCTATGAGATCATCCAAGACTGGATGGCCACCCATCTTCTCTGCCTAAATGATGAGAATTTATTTTATTTGTTTTTATTTTTTAGCAGGGGTTCTGTCTCCTAATTGCATTGTATGATATTTGGACTACACCGATAGGCCTCTCTCCCACTATACAGGTCTCTCAAATTTAGCAGGGGTTCTGTCTCCTAATTGCATTGCATGGTATTTGGACTGTATTGATGGGCCTCTCTCCCACTATAGCAGGGGTTCTGTCTCCTAATTGCACTGTATGATATCTAGACTGCACTGATGGGCCTCTCTCCCACTATACAGGTCTCTCAAATTTAGCAGGGCTCTGTCTCCTAATTACACTGTATGATATCTAGACTGCACTGATAGGCCTCTCTCCCACTATACAGGTCTCCCAAATTTAGCAGGGCTCTGTCTCCTAATTGCACTGTATGATATCTAGACTGCCCTGATAGGCCTCTCTCCCACTATACAGGTCTCCCAAATCTAGCAGGGTTCTGTCTCCTAATTGCACTGTATGATATCTAGACGGCACTGATGGGCCTCTCTCCCACTATACAGGTCTCTCAAATTTAGCAGGGCTCTGTCTCCTAATTACACTGTATGATATCTAGACTGCACTGATAGGCCTCTCTCCCACTATACAGGTCTCCCAAATTTAGCAGGGCTCTGTCTCCTAATTGCACTGTATGATATCTAGACTGCCCTGATAGGCCTCTCTCCCACTATACAGGTCTCCCAAATCTAGCAGGGTTCTGTCTCCTAATTGCACTGTATGATATCTAGACGGCACTGATGGGCCTCTCTCCCACTATACAGGTCTCTCAAATTTAGCAGGGCTCTGTCTCCTAATTACACTGTATGATATCTAGACTGCCCTGATAGGCCTCTCTCCCACTATACAGGTCTCCCAAATCTAGCAGGGTTCTGTCTCCTAATTGCACTGTATGATATCTAGACTGCACTGATGGGCCTCTCTCCCACTATACAGGTCTCCCAAATTTAGCAGGGCTCTGTCTCCTAATTGCACTGCATGATATCTAGACTGCACTGATAGGCCTCTCTCCCACTATACAGGTCTCTCAAATAATCTAACCGCGCTTAGTTCAGTACCGACTAATCCCGAAAACCCGCCACTACCTAACTCAACTAAATTCCATACCCAGAGACCACTAACACCCTAACCCCCCACACCCCCCAACAGTTTACCCTTAGGAAACACCCCCCACCCACCGACAGAAAGCAACACTGAGCCAGAGAACACCCCAGCGTACCCAGAGAAGGAAACCGAGGTCACGGCGACCGCACAACACAGCATAGAGGACCAACTACCACACTACGCCTGCATCTAGACTGGAAAATGGCCCGTACCAGAAAAGGACGCTGATAAAGAGAACAAGACCGAGCAACAAGAGACGCGAACACACAACACCGACAGAACCCACAAGAAACAGCCCCATTGCAAGAAAACACGCCTAAAGCAGACAAAACCGGAACAAAATCCACAAGAGAAAAATCCCTATACCTCACACCTTACCTCGCAACAATTACGGTACACCGACACCCCAACACGGAAACCTCGAAACATGCAAAGAATTTCCTGACAGATGCCGGAAAAAGACGGGGGCAATCAACAAGAGAATGGGAAGGCTCCGACCCCGTTACCCCTTACATTACAAGAACAGAGGGACAACACCAATCCCCACCACGCCCTGCACAACACGGCGAAGTACCAACAACCAGCAACGCCACTCCCCACCCAACAATCGAACCCAAAGAAGAAACCACTGCCGATCTTCATCCGAGTAGCATCACAGCAGAAACGCCAAGATTAATCAGCCCTGTTATCAATTTACTAGATCGCTTCAATGAAGAAGCAGCTGTCGCCGTTCTTCATCCTACCAACATCAATGCAGAAACTCCACGAACATACAATTACAGAATCGAACAACATATAACCTCAAAACAGAACCTCACCCAGAGAATCCACTGCAACCTAATAAACGCAAGGTCAATGGCCAAACACTCAATGGAGATATACGACCTGCTGTCAGAAGGAGGCATAGACATCCTATTTGTAACCGAAACATGGCGGAACTGCTCCTTGCCTGGTTTGCTCCTGGGGTGGAGAAGCGAGGGAGGATCACCTGTGTGGACGGTCCTTGGTGGTCGGGAGTGGGGTACCCACAGGCGAGACATGGTATCCACCTTTCCCTATTGAAAATCAACCTAACTCTCTCCCGGCCTTCATGGACCCCATCTTCACACACTTTACCTATGACAGTACTGGGATGAGGCAGAGGTGCCTAGGAGTAATGAACACTAGTAACGTCTTTCACCACTCTAGTACTGGGATGAGGAAGATGCCTGAAAAGTACTGTGAAGGTCAGGCATGTTCATCTAACTACAGTCAGGCAAATACAATTGAGAAGTCACTCCTGCAATCTGTCAACTGGCTGCAGGTGTATAAAAGGAGAGGCAGAGAGCAGCAAGAGGACGACCAACGGGGCGGCCTGTATGGGAGAGACCAGCTTGGGACCCTGCCTGTGAGGAGGCAGCCGTGGTGGGACCTTAGAGGAAGCCAGGATGCCAGCAGAAGTCTGAGAGGACCTGTAGAGCCCAGGGCAGGTTGGGCCATGAGACTTCCACAGGTGTGGGAGCTTCTGTGGTTGGGAGAGAGCAGCAGACAAGGAAGAAGGAAGAGGACGTTGTCCGCATCCGTGGAAGGCGGACAGAGCTGCCAGCGTGTGTAGAGAAGCATCCACAGTGTGAGCAGGGCTCGCAGTGACTGGTCGTCAGCCAACGAAGCAGAAAGGAGGCAGCAAGGCCACCCTAGAGAAACGCTGAGGACCGATGAGTGCAGGGAAATGACACAAAAATCCGGGGCACTCATAGGGCCTACGCATAAGCAACAAAGTGCTGTATCAATCAAATTGTATACTGAACTGAATGAAAATTTGAAGCAAAATTAAATTACGCATATTGAATACCGAACTGAATGAAAACCTGAAGAAAAGTTAAATCACGCATATTGAATACCGAACTTCATGAAAACTTTGCGGGCAAAGCTATTAGCTGATGAAAGTTAAAAGAGAGAGTGCCCATTTGAAAGTAATCTATGAAATAAGAGCAAAAAGTGAAAGAAAGGTGGGGAATAAAGAAAACCACTGCAGAGTGAACTTTTTAAATTGATACAATGCGGCAAGGCCTAAGACTGGAATGAGATGTGTGACACATTATGGCAAAGCCAAGAGGCTAACCAAGAGAAGCCAGGAGAGTGTTAACCTGCACATAAAGCCAAGAGGCCGAAGAGAAGAAGCTAAGTGAATGCGAATTAGTACACATGGCAAATACAGAAGAACCAGTGTGGGCTGAAGAGCAACGGGTTCCTGGTTGCGTGACCTATGATGGGTGGACCGTGTGATCTGACAACTGCACCTACACCAGGGAGCCCTACAATTGTGAAAACCAGAGACATTGTGAAACAAACCAAGAAGGAGAAATATAAGAGAACTATTGATGCAATTCAGCAATTCAGAAGGGGGGTCAAGTGGACCTGGAGTTGTGTTGAACATTAATAGACCGAAACAAGTACAAATTGCTACGTTAAATACATTCAAGTCTTGGGGAGGGGAACCCTGACACTAGATGAACTGCAAATGTTGTCTTGAGGACCGAGCCTCAAGACCCTTTTATTTTTAACTGTATTGCCTTGAACTCGGGGGAAGAGAACCTCCAGGATTTGTGGAACCTTCTTGAACTTGGGGAAAGGGAGTTGAAAAGGAAGCTAAACTTTATTTTGATCACCATTCCTTTGATTATGGATATCCATACACATTGTATAGCTTTAGTTGTGAGGGCAAGAATAGGTTTTGGACACAGACAGACTTTTAGGTTGAACTCTTTGACTGTCCTTAATTTCGTTCAGGTAGGGAAATCCTACCTTAGCATAGGGCAAGTTTAGGCCTTCAACCATCCTGACATTTGATTTAATTAACCATTTAATTTTGAACTTTGAATCTGTTGTCTGTTGTCTGTGTCTTGCTTCTTGATCCCTTCACACACCCCTATTACTTTATGTGACTATAATTTAACTTCCGCTGGGGAAGAGTTTGGGGGTTTCAAACTCACCCTGTGTCAATCTCTTTGGGAGTTAATTGAACGTGCCTAATACCATACCTAAGTTTGGTTTCTAAGCACGGATCCGGGATTCAAAACTCTGTTGCTCTGCGTGGTCTTGCTTCCAAGACCAGCGTGTTGCCCCAGTGCTATCCTCAATTCCCAAATGCTAAGGGTCTACACAATTTGCCCACCTCACCCACTATAAAGGGAAGATATTAAGGCAGGCAGATCCCCACACACTTTGTTTCAAATGGATCAATTCTACTTACATTGGACCTCTGTTTTGGGGCACTTGGGGAAGACAGACAGGCTCCTCCGGGGAATCAGCTCGAGTCTGGTCACAGGCTGCTGTCAAAGATATTCCCAGCATCCATCCCTCCACTGGCTCTCCTGAACAATCAGGGCCCGGTCAGCTGTGGGCTTCCCCAGCTTTTCTCTCCGAGGCAAAGTTTAAGGCCTCTCGATGTGAAATCCTCTCCACCCAAAATATAAGGCAGCTGTCTCGGGACCGCCCAGGTGGATTAAAGGCAGTTCTATTTCAAGATGTTTAGCAGCTGCCCTTTTTCTCCTTTCTCTTTCTTTCCTGTCACTCCTTTTCCCATAGAGCAAGCCCCTTTCAGCCCAAAGTCCCTCTCTCAAAATATTAGGATCAGGAGGTATCAACTTATTAGTCTCAAATTCTCATTGGACCTCTGCAGGTCTCGCCCCCTTCAAAGGTTCCACCCCCGTCTGCCTATAGGCTCGGGGAGTTCCATGATTGAGGTGAAGTGGAGAGGTACACATCTTCTACTATTTACATTTTTTAGCTTTTCCACTCAAAAGGTCACAACATAGCAAATGTTTACAATGTACAAGTAAACATTATAATATAAATGTATTTGTGTTCCCCTAATCATGACAAATCTGTAGAGCCTACTTTCATTTCAGCACACTATTGCACAGCCTCGCTATTATTTTTCAACCCTTTACTCAAAAACGAACATAGTTGGGAACATGAAACTTCGTAATTAAATAATGTGCATCCCTGAGTGCCTTCTGAGTACTGTTTGATGCGTTGGCGTTGGCACCACCTCTTTTGTGCATTGTCATTCTGAATATTTCCTGTGACCGAAGAGGAGGTATACAAGCTAACACCATACTTCAGTCCCTTCAGCTACGGGTGATTTGTGGATACTTCATGGATTTATAACAATATTTATACCTATCTTTTAGAAATCTCCTGGCCCACCCACTGCCGGCAGGAAGTCAGCATAAAAGGCACATGTCACAGCATCAGCACGTGCGCATCCCAAGTGCCTTCTGAGTGCTGTTTGCTGGTTTTGTGGTGCAAGGGCCGGCGCTTCTGGAGGTGTATCAGGATTGACTTTTTTGGGGATAGCGACACACTGCCCAATTTAAAACTAGTTTACTCAATGGGATCCTCGTGCTGGGAGGACCCGAATGATAACATCTGAGTGGTAGGGGATACCCAAGAATATTGTATCCCTTTTGTATTTGGTGAAACTGCATACACATTTAAGATTTCTTCAATGCGTAAGAAAGAGAGAGTAATGACGGTAAAGAAAGACATATTTGCTGCACCTTTAAATTTTACTAATAGACGAGATAGTCTGTCTGCGGGTATGGCGCTGCCCCTGCCGGTCTCACCACCGTTGTCACCCAGGAAACTGGTGCATCCCTGTGAAACTAACAGGGGAAGTGTTCTTCCACAAGCTTTTGCATCACCAAAAGTGAACCATGTTTTAGGGCAGGAAGAAATGGAAGCAGAAGGCTGCGTGGTTGTAGAAGGGTCTGATCAGGGTCAGGTGGGGGTGGAATCTCCTGTGCAGGAGGGAATATCCTCTGATAAAGGAGGAAAGCTGATGATACTTGGCAGGAGAGAAGTAAATAATAAAAACATGAGAACAAACAATTAAACTAAGGAAAGAAATAAAATGTTGATTAAAGATTCTCGAAAGGTTGGTAAGAAATCCTCCCGGATATGTTTGAGAAATATGGCAAGAGACGATGCATTGGATGAAATTGAAGTGATAAACCTGGAGGGTTATTCTTGAAATGAGGAATGGGACCAAGCTAGTTTAAAAAATACAGTAGAGTGTCGGGAGAGCCCTACACGCGATTCAAGGGTCATGCTAACCAATGCAATGAAACACAAGGGGTGTGTTGGGATGATTCCATGGTATGCCAGAGGTCGTCTTGGGGTCCGTCTGACTCTCAAAGGCCCAACACCGTTCCCAAGAATAAACTGAGGACTTGGCCAATGGCAAGTTAGAACTGCGGTTTATTGCAAAAACCAACAGGGATCATACAAGAAAATCAAGATTCCCCAGTACTTCTCAAATTTACAATGCATGCTCCCCAGTTTTGTACTGATATTACATCACCTGAGCCCTTTCCCAAAAACCTATCTATGGTGCGGATTGGGTATCAAGAGTAGTATCCCTTATGGAAGTACCCTACAGGGGTTATTCTACTGGCCCTTGCATGTCAGGTGGCTGGCCTGTCCCGTCCCCAAGACTCTATTACATTGTTGCAGAGTAGTGGGCTTACCATTGGGTCTTGCCCCTTGCCATCCACAGATGATTTTCTATGTCATTATTGGCTAGACCTGATCTCCCCAGGCCTGGGACTCAATTTGGTTCTCAGCTCTCTGTGCACCCCTTCAAGGTAATGTGAAACTATTATGTGTCTGTATTGTATGGATTGTAACTGGTAGTATACCACCTTTGCCTATGAGAGTGTGCACCTTGTGGGATGTATTTACCCATGCATGCGAGCCCTACCTCAAAACTGTGCAGTATTGAAAACATCATGATGGCCAGAGCTTCCTAGGAAATGCCCAGGGAAGTGCATGAAGAATAGGCTGCCACCCATTGTTGCCGATGTTATGGGCACAGAAGGGCACTGCCTAAAACCACCATTGGACTACCCGCACAGTAGTCTGAAACCATTGGGAATGGCAATGCTGATTGCCAAATGCAACTTAGAATTGTGGGGAATTCATTGGTTAAATCCCAAAAATGGGTGCAGTACCAGTACTCACCACTATCCAAAAGCCGGCGTTTTAAAACCACCCTGTGTTTCTCTGAAGGCAGGCTCAAAATGCCTATTTTCAAACATTGCAACATGTGCAAAATATTCACTGAACACCAGCAGACATTTGGCAGAATGGAGTTTTGTGTGCCTACAAAATCTGGGATTAAATGAGTGACCTATGTTTGGTGTCACATGCCTTTGTAACTGTTGAAATGTCATAGTTTTGCACTTAGAATCAGCATTCTAGCTGCATGTGTAAAATTGCAAGTTAATTTAAAAAGCAACAAAAAACATGACAGTTAGCTGAAAGTCTGGCTTAAGGAACTTGATTTTGCTTGACAACTACCCCCATCAGGAGTGAAACTTGAGTCACAGCTGTGTTCCCAGGACTATCTGCCTTTTTGCTGGCCACACTAAGAATATACCATCTATCTGATAATTGAATTACCTGTGCTCTGCAGGAGAGTGAACAATGCAACTCCCTTCACCCAGGCAGAGGGTTTATTGAGAGGATCATAAATGGCTTCCTCTTGAACAATGAGCCTTTCAGGACCCAAGAAAATCTTATATTGCAGGGGTCGTAAAAGTGGCTTACTCTTGGCAGAAACTGGGAGGGGGAGAAACTGGAGACAGAAGCTGGCTTGGCAGAACTGGATAAACCAGTATTTCTACCTTGTGCTGAGAGGAAACCACACCCCTTTGGAGCCAGAACATAACTTTAAAAAGATGGATCATTCATAGAGCGGACATGTGAAAATTTTATAAATGATACCATAATTCTTGTGATTTTTCTGCCCACAGTTTAAGAGGTTTTTTGAACCGGTGGTATGTTCAGGGGGGTGTCAGCGGAAAAGTGGATATTACTCTAAATGTATGCAAGTTAAAAATCTGAAACTTCATCAGTTAATGTCCATACTCCCTGCGCACATGTATGTAAAGTTGGGTCAATGTCAGAAATTGAAAAATCAGTTAAAAAGTCAATTATGTGCCATTTCTGAATGCAAGCTCTTAGAAACAACAGATTTGGACAGAGACATGGCTAAATTCAGCCACTCCATGTATATGTAATTTCAAGCAACTGTGTAACTGTGAAATATGTCTTTTGTTATCAAATATAGAATGTGTGCAATCTGACAGAGGAGTGTCCTATCTGCAAGCCATAAAATGACATCACTCTGACACAACTTAGCTTCGCCAATCAAGTGAGGAATGGAAATTTGACCAATGACAAGTGAGAGGGGCAAGTTTAGTTATGACCAACATACCCACCCACTCTCAAAACACATAAAAGCAGACAGACAGGACAGATAGGGACCTTCAATTCCATTTGCTGCAACGCACTCTGCCGGACCATACAACATCCAGAGATCCAGACTTCAAATTCATCAACCTCCAGAAAGCCAAACTAGAGACCAGACCAGAGAGAGAAAGCAGTGCTGTGCCCAGAGAGAGACCAGAGCCCAGTCTAAAACCCTGACCAGATCCGTGACGAGGCCCAGTTAATTCAAGAATATAGTGTGAGTACCCAGCAGAACTGTGTAGAACCAATCTCTTAGTTTAAATTCATCTAATTCAATCTATTTAACCTAAGTAGAACTGCCTGATAGCTCCAAATCTGTCACCTGTCATTCTAGCTGCAAAATCTGTCACTTGTCATTTTGAGCTTTTAAAATTTCAAATCTGAAAAACGACCTTCACAAAATCGCTCATATCTCCGTGACCGTTTGTGCTAGAGACTTGCAGTAACTTTCATTTGAAAGCTTAGAATCTTAGCTTTGAATCGCACCAAGAACCACCTTCCTACCCCTTATAGTTTTACCGCAATCGCGGAACACGCATTCGCGAATTTTACCGCGATTTGCAAATTTCTCCTCGTGTAAAAACAGCTGCTGCTTGCCTTCCATTTGCCAGAAATTCGTTTAACCTGCTAATCATCCCTGAATCATTGCAAGAGTGAGCCTGAGCTAATATTAACTTGATTTCACTCACCCTGAACCTCCTAGAATGAATTAAAAGCATTTTAACATATTTTCACTCCATTGCTAGCACATATCAAAGCATTTTGCCTGTGTTTTAAACTCCTGTTGTCTAAGCTTGCTGGGGATTGAACTGACTTACGTTGATTGCATTTCTGAGAACTGTGTGCTTTCCTCCCATTTCATTGCATTGCATAAAGAGGGGGGGAGTGAATAGCCAGAGAAAAGTGATTACATTGTTTGGGTGAAATCATATTGAGTATTTTCTGTACGCATTCATTAAATATTGCATCCACCTGAGCTTACATAAAGCATTCTGTACCACCTTCTTCTTTTGTTCCTATTCGCCTGTGTGCTACCTTATCCATTTCATGTCAACTCCTTATTGATTATAGAGAAGCGTGTTAGTGCCAGATTCTCCGTTGTTAATATTTATCATATTAGATTAAGTGTGATATTCAATTATTAATTTATTATAAAGTGTGATCTATATATCTATTGTTTAAATTATCAAATAAACCTTTTAACTTGCAAAACAGAACTACTTCTTGGCTCAGTGGGGTCAGGAGGGTTCCAAGAGAGGGGTGTTATATAGGGGTAGTCATCCAGAACGCATGAACTGGACATAAAGATATATCAATAAGGGTTTTCATTCAGTATTATTGACTAGGCGTTGACTTAGCTGTAGTGTTGAATTGAATCCTCTTACAAACTGGGGGCTCGGCCGGACGTTTGGGTTAGAATACCACTTGTGCAGCTTAATACAGTGTGCTAACTGACGGGATACATACATCCGGTCGGATCACCACGCTGTGTTACGCTGTAAAGCATTCCTCAAAAGGGACACTCCAAGAAAAGTTCTGTTCTGCGAAAATAAAATACTAACTTCTGTAAGTCAGGACAGAGACCAATCTCTAGAATGACGACCTTGGTAGATATGAAAATAGCCAGAGAGCACCTCTTGCATAAGCTATTTGTGAGAGGTGAATGGACCGAACAGGGCCAGGATGCCTGGTTGCAGGCCATCACGCGACAGGTCACTGAAACAGGGTCAGACTTATGGAGAGATCAGGGTCCATTACATGTGGCCCTGAGTGAACTATATATGGCTCCTAAGGCCAAAGATGAACACGACAAGATTGTTAGGATAGCGGCATACCTGTACCTATATATGGGAGACATGCAGGATAGATGTGCTGAAAGCCAAAATCTGGCAAATAGGCAACAGATGGCGTTAGAGAAGGTCCAATCTGACCTGGTCTCTTCTGAGCAGAGGCTGCAGAGGAGCCAGGAGTCAGAAGATGATAGTAGGCAGCACATCATTAAAATAAAGAAGGATATGGATGTGCTGCAACAGGAAAAGGTAGAACAGGATACCAGATTTCTGGCCTTGCAGAAGGAATACCAAGAAGGTTTGGACTCCCTACTGCAAAACCAGAAAAAGCTGGAGCAACAACTGGACTTCAACAGGGTATGTGCTGAGCAGGTAGTCACCCTGCAAGGCCACCTAGATAGAGTGAAGGCAGAGAGCAACAAACTAATTCTGAAAGACCTGGATACCCAGGCAGAATTTGATCAGGAGCGCCAGAATGCTGGTGCCTTCCAAAGGCAAAGGGACGACCTGGCGGCACAGATGCAGGCTCTTAGTCAGGAAAGGGATACCTTAGGCCAGGAAGTCTGCCATTTAAAAAGAAAAATGGAAGAAAATCACCTGGCCCACCAGGGGCTGGGTGACCTCCAAAAAGAAAACCAGAACTTGGTAGAGCACACCAGAAGGGTGGAAGATGCTCTGGCAAGAAAGGAGCAGGCCAGTAGGGATGGGAATCAGGAGGTAACCCTCCTGCAGCAAAGACTGGCCCAGTGCTCCAGGACCAATCAGGAAGCACAGAGGGAAAATGAGGCTCTCTGCCAGCACAATGAGAGGCTCCAGCAACAGGTAGCGATGCAGGAGAAACTGATAGAGTCGAGTAAGGCCTTAACAGAGGAACTGAAAGCACAAATGCAGGCTCTTGCATTGCAACAGGGAGCAGGGGCGGATAGAGATGAGGTCCGCTGGGAAAGAGAGACTCCTGACCATAACCGCAGGAGCCCTAACACCAGGGGCCTTCATCTCCCCCAGTCCCTGGACTCTACCACCCCCATGTCCCCTGGCGCACATGAGCACAGGGCCACAGGGATGGCAGATTACTATCCAGCTAAGAGTATGGGGCTCATAGGCCAGTACCACTCAGGAATGGAGGGGTGGGCATCCGGGTATGGGCACCCAAGTACAGTACAGTTCAGTGGGGAACCCCAGGAGAGTAGGCCCATTAAGGGCATCCTGAAAACCTCTGCCCAGTTAGGTCAGTGGAGGAAGTACCCATCAAATCCTGGCAGCAAGGAGGAATCTGAAGACTCCTCTGAACTGCGCAGGACACAGGAGACCAGGTCCCCACATTCTGCCAGCCATTCCCAGGCTCGCAGAATCCGGGAAAACCTGGAAGAACAGACGGGAACCTCTGGGAGCAGTGCCTCTGAGTCCGAGGACGAATGGACAAGGGTTACCCGAACCAAAAAGGCCAATAAGGCAAAAAGGGCCTTGCTGAAGGACCCCTTAAAGCAGATTAAGGCGATCAGGAGCGTCATCACGCCTTACCATAAGAACGCTAAGTATTCTGTTTGGGAGCACTTAGAGTTGTTTGAACAAATGATGGAGACTTTCCATTTGAAGGACAGCCAAAGCTGTATTCAATATGTAAAGTGGACCTTCTCCCGGAATACTCCAGTTTCTTTGCGGGGCTGGAGGACCAAAATCATTTAAGATGGTCCACCTATAAGGCGGCCATCTTGAAACATTTTTCTGTTCACAGAAATCCTCAAGAGGCTCGCAAGGCGGCCTACAATTTGCAATGTGGGGAGGATCAGGCCCCACAAGAATTTGTGCAGGAGTTAAAGCGGGCTTTTGCACAGACCACAAGAAGGGTGCGCACGGATAGCAGGGAATTTATTAATACGTTTTTCCATGCCTTGCCCAAATATATCATGACCCAGCTCGTGAGGGATTTTCACGAGAAAAGATCTTTAGACTGGGTCATTGAACAGGCTACCCGGATCTATGAGGTGCAGAAACCGATAGATAGCAAAAGTAATGCCCAGAAAAACCCCAAAGCCAACAGCACCCCTGCTGCTGCCAAGGTGGCAGAGGTAAAGGTCACCCCCGTTTTGGATTTGGAGATGGGGGGGCCTAAAAACCTACCTGCACCTAATAATGCTAGGCCCAGGAGGTCCTCGGGTCAGTCACAGACAGGGAGCCAAGGAGGCAGCCCCACAAATGGGGTCCCTCGCTCTCCTGATTATGTAAGTCCCCGTTACAAGGGAAATCGACCCATCCTGGGTTATGTGTGGACTCCTCCAGCCCAAGGGGGGGGATCCAGCCAAGCACCTAACCCAGGGAACTTCCCTCCAAACTTCCCACAGGAGGGCAGAAATTTACCAAACCCTGGGCAGAACTTTTTCCCCAGATATCCACCCGACTTTCAGCCCCAAAACCATCCATCCTTCTTTCCCCAATTCCCTGAGCCCAGACCACTGAATCCGGGAGAGGGGAGGCCAAGGGTGGAGGGGTACCCAAATCTTCCCAACCCGGGGTATTACCAGAGGAGGGATAGCTACCCTTCCCGGGATCAGCCCAGGGGAGAAAACAGGGCCCCGTATCAGCCTGAGCGGGTTTCCCAGTTAGAGCGCCAGGTTCAAAACATGGCGGGGGATCTGGGTCACATACTGAGGGCTCAGCAGAACCCTCAGATCGGCATGCCGGCGCAGAACGCACCCAACTCTGGACCTGGTGCTCCAGAACAATGACGGGGGCAGCACCCCGATAACTCACCGGTTCCCAGGGAGGAGGCACAAAGGGAAGGGGGGTGTAAAGCCTTGGAGGAAGCTTCCTTCCTCACTTGTAAACAGCCCCTGGAAACCCAGGAACCGGAAACAAAATCTCTTGCCCCTGAAAGTCTGCCTCCTAAGGAGCAGAGGGGGGGTAGGAGAAACCAAAGACCCAAACAGACTCAGTTTGAGGAGGAGGTACAGATCTTCCAATTTGAGGGAGAGGGATCCCCAGAGGATCCTGGGAAAAGGATCTTCTCCTTCAGAGAGGGGGGAACTCCTCCCAAAGAAAAATGGGTCCCTAGGAATGCAAATCCAGACTGGGGAGATGTGGAGACTGAGCTACCGCCGCCCACCATCTCATCCCAGAACCAACAGCAAGAAAATCCCCGGGTTCAAACCCATACTGGGGACTGCCTCCAAAAAGGGGGGGGCGGCCCAGAACTGGAACCAGGGGAACCCACAATGGCTCTGATCTCCAGTTGCCAAATTTTTCTTTCAGATTCCCAAGACTCTCCACAGAATTCTGCCCAAATTTCTTCTCTTGCAATGTCCAAAACCAGAAAATTAGCCCACCAGTTGTCCAAAAATGTACATTACCTGTGCCCCCTTGAGGAGAAGGAGGGAAGATATTATGCCCCGGTACAAGTACAGGGGCAGGGTACAATCTCGGCACTGGTGGACACTGGATCTCAAGCTACCCTTCTGTCCAGAAGGGCCTTTGACGAACTGAATGCAGGAAGGGGAGAGAATTACCAAATTCCTCTCACCTCTCTTCCGGGACAACTACAGAACTTTGACGGGAAGGAAATTCCCGTTGAGGGGACTGCAGACTTGGACATTAAAATTGGGCGACATAAGTTGAAACACCCGGTCATAGTTGTGACCCCGGAGGGCACCCCTTGTTTACTAGGGAATGACCTCCTGAGAAGGTTGTCACCCCTAATAGATTGTGTAAACAAGGTCCTCTGGACCCAGACTAGCCGACCAATAAAATTAAAACAGAGTGTCAACCATGTTAGTTTAAACGGCACATGCCACATGGTTGAACAAAAATCTGACCAAGTAGAATTTCACTTCCAGAACAACCAGATTCCAGACGTGACAGTAATAGCAGTAGGACAACAGACTAGTGATGGGGGGTCCTCTCTATTTCTGAAAATCAACCTTCCTTCCAGTTTAAGGTGGTATTCCACGCTGGAAGGAAACACTCTGAAATTCTATACCAATCCACAATCTGAAACTCCCACTCCTATAGTCCAGAAAGATGTGAAATCAGCTCAGAGCCTGGCTGATATTCAGCAAATTGGAGAGCAGTTGTTCATCCCTGTTCAGTTAAATGATGGGAAGGACTCTGTTCTCGCTCGAGTGTGTGTGAACAACGGTAAGAGCTTCATCAGCGAAGCCATGTTTCGCCAACTCCCAAAAGATCCAGCCATTCCCACCTTCAAACTGATAGACAAATGGGAAATGGACCTGGAAGCACCTAATTCCAAACATCTCCTGCCAAGCAGGTGCATGCTCAAAATCTCCATTGGCAACAAGAGCATAGTCCACAATTGTTGGGTCGTGCGAGACGCCCCTGCCGCCTTTTACTTAGGCAGTGACATTCTCAATCGCTTTGCCATTAGTTTGGACCTAATAAACTTCAAAGTTTGGTCCCGATTAGCGGATAATCCCATGGGCTTTGATGATCCAGAAAAAGCATTTAGGTCCCAGGCTTCAGGCAGATGGTGGAAGAGAGAGTCAACCTAGCTGATGCCTGTGTGACTCTGGAACAGAAGCAAAAGTTGAAACAAGTTTTCTTGGATTTCCAAGATCTCTTTGCGGTAGACTCATATGACTGTGGTCGCACTGACATCCACACAACAACAATCCCCACGGACCCTGGCATGACTCCTGTATTTGTGAAGCAATATCGTTTGCCTCTGCATCAATGGAGTCCCTTACTGAAATAATTAAGAACCTTGAGTCCAGGGGAATAATCCGTCCAGTCCACAGCACCTTCAATAATCCGGTGCTGGGAATATTGAAGCCAAACGGCCAGTGGAGACTCTGTGCTGACCTCAGGGAGCTCAACAAACGGGTCCATACTTCCCGATGGCCTCTCCCCTACATTGACCAAGGGCTGGCCCAGATCCAGGGGTCACAGGTATTCACTGCAATAGACCTGACCAATGGATACTGGACCGTGCCTGTCAGTAGGGAGGACCAATACAAACTGGCTTTTACCTTTGGGGGCCAGCAGTACACATGGACCCGGACTCCTTTCGGATACCTCAACTCCGGCAATGAATTCAACATTTTCCTACATAAGGCCATGCCCGACCTGGGTGCGAGGGGTAACCTGGCTTATGTAGATGATGTCCTCATCAAAAGTTCATCTGTGGAGGAACACATAGCGGAGATCCATTATGTTCTGACCCAGTTGAGGGCCGCCGGAGCAAAACTTTCCTTTCAGAAAGCACAGTGGTGTAGAACCCGTGTTAATTTCTTGGGGCATGAGATTACTCCTCAGGGACTCTGTCGCCAGGAAAAGAAAGTGGAAGCACTTCAGAAAGTGAAAGACCCCACAACTCTGCGGGAACTAAGGAGCCTCCTTGGACTGACTAATTACAGCAGAAAGTTCATTGAGGGCTACGCAGAGATCACCAGACCCCTGATTCATCTCCTGAAGGGGGGGGGTCAAGTGGGAATGGGGTCCAGAACAATCCGAGGCAGTAAAACAACTCAAAAGAAGCCTCTCACAAGCGCCTTGCCTAGCTTACCCTGTCAGAAACAAGGAGTTCTTCCTGGAGACGGGGTTCTCTAATATGTGCTTGACGGCAGTATTATACCAAAAGCATGACAAGGTCAATAAAGTAATCTCCTATGCGAGCAAAACTTTATCCTCTGTGGAGGAAAAATTCAATGATTGTGAGAAGGCACTCCTGGCAACGGTGTGGGCATTGAAGAATTACCGCCCGTTTATCCAGGGGGAACACATCATAGTGGAGACTCCACACCAGCCTCTGCAATATCTCCAAAGTGACAGAATCCGGGCCGGAAATGTGAGTAATTCCCGAATTACTTCCTGGATTCTGTCAATGCAAGGCTTTCCTGTGGAGGTCAGATATGGCCAAAACAAGAAGAGTCCCCTCGCGCAAGGTCTGGCTGACTTGCATGATTGTGCCAGAGAAAACTGTCTCGAGGACGAAAGTCTAAAAATCAAGGACAACATGGAGGCATACCTTAATTCCCCACACAAAGTCTTTGAAGAAGACAAGTGTGAGGGAATGCCCACTGTCTATGTGGATGGATGCTCTTACCATGTTGACAACAACGGGGAGAAAGAACTGGTGGCTGGCGTAGGGAATGCATGGGTGAATGAGTCCCCAGAACCCTCCGCTGGATACAAAATTGGTCCCCGAAGTAGTCAGGTGGCAGAATTGATGGCTGTGCATCAGGCCATCCTCACTGCTGTCCAGCATCAACTCCGCAAACTGGTCATAATCACAGATTCGGATTATGTACGGAACGGGTTCGTGGAGCACCTGGTTAATTGGAAAACCAGAGGCATGTTATGTGCTAACAACAAACCCTTGAAACATGGGAAGTTGATCCAAAACATTGATGATCTGGTCACATCGAATGAGATGACCATCTATTGGAAAAAGATCAAGGGTCATTCCAAAGTAGAGGGACCAGACAAAACTGGAAATGACTTAGCTGATCAGCTGGCCAAAACCGGGGCCATCCAAGGGGATCTAATTGAGATTGAGTCCCTGTTGGGGGAAATCCAGGTCACTGCTATCACTAGGTCCCAGACAAATGCTCACAACGACCTTTCAATTGCACAATGGAGTAAGGAGACCCCTGATGCTGATTTGATTACCGCTCAGAAGGGGGATCCAATAATTGGTAAATTTTACCAGCACCTTGAGGACCCTGAGAACTTTCCCCTGACGGATACTGATTACATTGGGAAAGAGGACCTAAGAGTGTTGATGAAGTGTCCAAAAATGTTCCGGATCCAAGACGGTTTGTTGGTAAGGAAATCCAAAGCTGGCCACGATCAGTGGGTGGTTCCTACCTCATTCCGAAGCCTGATGTTAAGTCACGCCCATGATGCGGCCACCGCCGGTCATAGGGGGTTTCACACAACATTGGAAATCTTAAGAGAGGTTGCATACTGGCCACACATGGGGCAGGACCTCGACCAATACTTGAAGGGGTGTCTCGTGTGTGCACAATTTCAGCCATCATCCCTCACGCACCGCGCGCCTCTCCAAAAGCGGGGGATGACACTGCCATGGTCAGATTTACAAATCGACTTTGTAGGCCCCGTGATTCGCTCTGCTAGGGGGAATAAGTACATGTTGACTGTCACATGCTTGTTCACCAAGTGGGTGGAATGTCTCCCAGCCCCAAACTGCAAGGCAGAAACGGCAGCTGCCTTGATGATTAACCACATCTTTTCCCGTTTTGGTCTACCTCAAAGGATTGAGTCAGACAGAGGTAGCCACTTCACCAGTGAAGTAATGACAAAGATGTGGGAGATACTGGGGGTCAAGAGAAAGCTGCATATTGCTTATAGACCAGCTTCTTCTGGGGCAGTAGAGAGATATAACCGGACAATTGTGAGCATCTTAAAAAAGTTTGTGGCAGATTCTGGGCCAAGTTGGGATATCCGATTACCTCTGGTCCTAATGGCCATCAGATCTACCCCTTCATCTGCAACCAAAATGTCACCATTTGAGTTGATGACTGGGCGCAAGATGGTGCTTCCTCAGCATTTTCTCTACAGGACCCAAGAGCAGACACTGATAAATGCCTCCACTACTCATGAGTATGTAGAGAATTTAAGGAAACACCTCCAACATGCTTTTGCTTATGCTCAGCGGAATCTAGAAAAATCAGCTGATAGCATGAAGACCCATTATGACCTGAAAACTTCCAGGAAGGAATATCAGGTGGGAGACCGGGTCTATCTATACAACTTCCAAAGGAACCAGGCCAAGCAGCGCAAATTTTTGCCTACATGGAAAGGACCCTTGGAGATCATCGACAAGATCTCCCCTGTGGCCTACAAAATCCACATCCCCAAAGGTCCTTTGGCAGCGGGGGAAGACAAGTGGGTACACATAAACCAGTTGAAGTGTTGCCATCCCAGGCACGCTCTGCAACAACTGGAGGAATCCTCTGGAATCCTAGCGGGTACTGTCTCAGACTAATTCTGTTCCAATCATAAAACATACCACATCTAGTCTCTAAAATATTGTGATTTGCATGAAACTGTCTCTTAGTTATACTGTTTTTTATCAAAATAAGAATGTAATGTTTCGTCATGATGAAATGCATATGCTGCCCCACTATCTCAACAGTGGTGGAAAAACGTCTATGAGTAGGTATTGCCGCTCTTCCTTTGTCGTCCTAGGAGAAAGAAAACCTGAAGACGGGCCAAGGAGGACGATCCGGAGACCGGGAACGAAGATCCAATGGGCCCAGTGGACCGCCCAATATTCCCATCAGGACCGGCGAGGAGAACCGATCGATCCAACCGGATGGAGGAAAAGATGCTGAACTGTGCCATTTATTGGAAGAAGATGAGGAAACATCCCAGGTCTTGCGAATCCCATCAGTGAAACCGAATGGCCATCGCAAGAGGGGGGCTTGTGGGATGTATTTACCCATGCATGCGAGCCCTACCTCAAAACTGTGCAGTATTGAAAACATCATGATGGCCAGAGCTTCCTAGGAAATGCCCAGGGAAGTGCATGAAGAATAGGCTGCCACCCATTTTTGCCGATGTTATGGGCACAGAAGGGCACTGCCTAAAACCACCATTGGACTACCCGCACAGTAGTCTGAAACCATTGGGAATGGCAATGCTGATTGCCAAATGCAACTTAGAATTGTGGGGAATTCATTGGTTAAATCCCAAAAATGGGTGCAGTACCAGTACTCACCACTATCCAAAAGCCGGCGTTTTAAAACCACCCTGTGTTTCTCTGAAGGCAGGCTCAAAATGCCTATTTTCAAACATTGCAACATGTGCAAAATATTCACTGAACACCAGCAGACATTTGGCAGAATGGAGTTTTGTGTGCCTACAAAATCTGGGAAATGAAGAGCCCAGAACAATGCTTATAACAAAACTGGCTGAGCTATGGAGTCAGCCGTTTAAGTTGCACTGGATTTAAAGACACTAAAATCGAAAATGTTTAGATTAAATGAGTGACCTATGTTTGGTGTCACATGCCTTTGTAACTGTTGAAATGTCATAGTTTTGCACTTAGAATCAGCATTCTAGCTGCATGTGTAAAATTGCAAGTTAATTTAAAAAGCAACAAAAAACATGAGTTAGCTGAAAGTCTGGCTTAAGGAACTTGATTTTGCTTGACAACTACCCCCATCAGGAGTGAAACTTGAGTCACAGCTGTGTTCCCAGGACTATCTGCCTTTTTGCTGGCCACACTAAGAATATACCATCTATCTGATAATTGAATTACCTGTGCTCTGCAGGAGAGTGAACAATGCAACTCCCTTCACCCAGGCAGAGGGTTTATTGAGAGGATCATAAATGGCTTCCTCTTGAACAATGAGCCTTTCAGGACCCAAGCAAATCTTATATTGCAGGGGTCGTAAAAGTGGCTTACTCTTGGCAGAAACTGGGAGGGGGAGAAACTGGAGACAGAAGCTGGCTTGGCAGAACTGGATAAACCAGTATTTCTAGCTTGTGCTGAGAGGAAACCACACCCCTTTGGAGCCAGAACATAACTTTAAAAAGATGGATCATTCATAGAGCGGACATGTGAAAATTTTATAAATGATACCATAATTCTTGTGATTTTTATGCCCACAGTTTAAGAGGTTTTTTGAACCGGTGGTATGTTCAGGGGGGTGTCAGCGGAAAAGTGGATATTACTCTAAATGTATGCATGTTAAAAATCTGAAACTTCATCAGTTAATGTCCATACTCCCTGCGCACATGTATGTAAAGTTGGGTCAATGTCAGAAATTGAAAAATCAGTTAAAAAGTCAATTATGTGCCATTTCTGAATGCAAGCTCTTAGAAACAACAGATTTGGACAGAGACATGGCTAAATTCAGCCACACCATGTATATGTAATTTCAAGCAACTGTGTAACTGTGAAATATGTCTTTTGTTATCAAATATAGAATGTGTGCAATCTGACAGAGGAGTGTCCTATCTGCAAGCCATAAAATGACATCACTCTGACACAACTTAGCTTCGCCAATCAAGTGAGGAATGGAAATTTGACCAATGACAAGTGAGAGGGGCAAGTTTAGTTATGACCAACATACCCACCCACTCTCAAAACACATAAAAGCAGACAGACAGGACAGATAGGGACCTTCAATTCCATTTGCTGCAACGCACTCTGCCGGACCATACAACATCCAGAGATCCAGACTTCAAATTCATCAACCTCCAGAAAGCCAAACTAGAGACCAGACCAGAGAGAGAAAGCAGTGCTGTGCCCAGAGAGAGACCAGAGCCCAGTCTAAAACCCTGACCAGATCCGTGACGAGGCCCAGTTAATTCAAGAATATAGTGTGAGTACCCAGCAGAACTGTGTAGAACCAATCTCTTAGTTTAAATTCATCTAATTCAATCTATTTAACCTAAGTAGAACTGCCTGATAGCTCCAAATCTGTCACCTGTCATTCTAGCTGCAAAATCTGTCACTTGTCATTTTGAGCTTTTAAAATTTCAAATCTGAAAAACGACCTTCACAAAATCGCTCATATCTCCGTGACCGTTTGTGCTAGAGACTTGCAGTAACTTTCATTTGAAAGCTTAGAATCTTAGCTTTGAATCGCACCAAGAACCACCTTCCTTCCCCTTATAGTTTTACCGCAATCGCGGAACACGCATTCGCGAATTTTACCGCGATTTGCAAATTTCTCCTCGTGTAAAAACAGCTGCTGCTTGCCTTCCATTTGCCAGAAATTCGTTTAACCTGCTAATCATCCCTGAATCATTGCAAGAGTGAGCCTGAGCTAATATTAACTTGATTTCACTCACCCTGAACCTCCTAGAATGAATTAAAAGCATTTTAACATATTTTCACTCCATTGCTAGCACATATCAAAGCATTTTGCCTGTGTTTTAAACTCCTGTTGTCTAAGCTTGCTGGAGATTGAACTGACTTACGTTGATTGCATTTCTGAGAACTGTGTGCTTTCCTCCCATTTCCTTGCATTGCATAAAGAGGGGGGGAGTGAATAGCCAGAGAAAAGTGATTACATTGTTTGGGTGAAATCATATTGAGTATTTTCTGTACTGCATTCATTGAATATTGCATCCACCTGAGCTTACATAAAGCATTCTGTACCACCTTCTTCTTTTGTTCCTATTCGCCTGTGTGCTACCTTATCCATTTCATGTCAACTCCTTATTGATTATAGAGAAGCGTGTTAGTGCCAGATTCTCCGTTGTTAATATTTATCATATTAGATTAAGTGTGATATTCAATTATTAATTTATTATAAAGTGTGATCTATATATCTATTGTTTAAATTATCAAATAAACCTTTTAACTTGCAAAACAGAACTACTTCTTGGCTCAGTGGGGTCAGGAGGGTTCCAAGAGAGGGGTGTTATATAGGGGTAGTCATCCAGAATGCATGAACTGGACATAAAGATATATCAATAAGGGTTTTCATTCAGTATTATAGACTAGGCGTTGACTTAGCTGTAGTGTTGAATTGAATCCTCTTACAACCTACTTTGCAATACTTGCTTCAGTCCTCATCTGGTTTGCTGGGATCAGATCTGCTTTCCCACCACAGGTGAATGCCCATTGTCTGGCTCAGCTGCATCACGTGCTTGTAGACCACAAAATCGAGCTCTTGAGCCTGGATTTCTGAGAATGTATTCCCTTTTTCTGCAGCTAGTCCCTTGTCGTCTTGTGTTTGGAATGCAACTGTGTACCTCTGACATTGGCTGTGAACCTGCTTTGCGCACTGTGCAGCCTGAATCAGATATTCTCGTCTAGTGCTCTGTGGCTTGAAGCCTCCTGTAATTTTCCTTAGACTATAAATATGATTTCAACAAGCTCATGTCATTCTAAGTAACCTATAAATTAGTCACACATGGTCCTACAAGACTCCATATATACTCCTGTAGTTCCATAGGGTTAGTTGCCTTAAGCATCTGCAAGCTTCCTCAGGATCTCTTGTTGCCTTGCGTTTCTGCATTACTCTATTTGGCTAGTGAAAAAATAATAAAAGCTTTGACAATATGTATGTCTATCCTTCCTCTAGCTATAGAACTGTCTAAGCATGTTATTTGTGTATGCAAATGTGTGTTCATGTACAGAGCTGGGAGGATGCTTCATGACTAGTGCTGCTATGTCGTGGTGTCACTAATGACATCAGCATCATGGCTTCTTGGTGTTTAATCGAGAATGTCCATTAGGCTATTCCCATCCACGTTCTCAGTTGTCTCCCCTATAAATGTAAAGATATGCACTGGATCTGGTCTGAATGGCTGACTGAGGGGTACCTTTCCGTGTACGAATCAGCCAATGGTGCACTTGGGATTTGTTCGAAAAAGGATGGGTGGCTTCAAGCATTCCTGGCTCTCCGTCCTTTCATGCTAATGTGGGTGAGGAGGGGCATTCCTGGGACCCTCTCTTCATTCCCCTCTCTGGTCAACCTGTCAACCACTTCACTATATGATACTACCTTTATCCTCAGTAGCCATATTTTAGTCAGTCCTCTGAGGTGTCCATAGTAGTTTGCATGATCATCAGTTCCAGGTCATGTACTTGCATTCTCCTTCTGGGTTGCACCATACCCATCTTCTTCCATAGTTCTTGTTGTCGTATGAGTTGTCTAACTTCATTGTCTCTTGTGGGAATAGTGGACATTCCCTTAATCTTGCTCTTAGCTTGCCCCTTTCTTCGACTATCTTGTCCTTTGCACCTCCTACATTCACATCCATCATTACTTTCATCCCTAACGATTTCTCTGTTGTCTTGCGGAATTGAGTGATGCACATTTGTTTCACATGTAGTCCCACTAGCACCAATATTAGTGCCCCTACTAATACTTTCATTCCATCTGCCAGCCATGAAGGCATCCACGACCGAGGTACGCTATCCAGCTTTGGTCTTTTCTAGTCCCTTTGGCTTCTTCCTCCGTTTTGGCATGCATCTTTGACAGTTCGGTCACTGCTTCTGTCAGAGTGCCATTCTCAATGCCATTGTCAGGTACAACTCCCGAGTTTTGCACAAACTCCTCCTTCCGTTGCTGTGAGATGGTCCAGAACATATCTATTCTGGAGTGCCATCAACCTTACTGTTCGGAGCTCTTCTTTTATTGCATTTAATCCATTTACTGTAGAGTTGATCATCAGCATCAATTCCCACCTGGTAATCTGCAGCCATTTCGCGTTTTCATATGTCTGAATTTCTGGAACCACTGAAGCAAAACATATTTCAGTTCTGCTAAATAACCTATGTTCTGGTGGTACATCATCTAGGGATGTTTATCACTCTTCTGAGAAATTGTTGCTTCTTTTCACTCTACTCACTTCCTTGGACTGTTTCTTTCCTTCCTTTTCTTCTGATCCCACAGACCTTTTCTTTCTTGTGTTAGTGTCCATCTTCGGGAAGTCATCGAGCTTTATATGGTTCCATGTAATAATGTCAACACAAAAATATCGTCATACAAAAATATCGCCGAAAAATGATCGTTTTCTGTGGAGACATTATTGCATGGAACATGCGGGCGACACCCCTACAAGCCCCACATTTCTTTTTTTTTATATTGTTTTTTTTTTTGCCCCTATCGCCACATATATGGTCAACCAAATAATATCGCCACGATATTTTCGCTGCAATATTATTTACGGCGACCATATATGTGGCGATATTAATACCTGATACCCTTTATATCCTTCTGGGGCACTAACAGTGATGGCATGTTGATGTGTAACAATGAGCAAACTCCTCCCCAGTTGGGTGGCAGTTTCTCGTATGCTTTGGATCCGCACACCCAATAATGATACATCAGTACTGCTGTGCCATTCTCCAATTTTGGATGTTTTTCAGTGTACCGACATTCAGTGTCATCACCAATCGTACTGCTCCATCGTTCTTGTAGTACAACGCTCGTTTCTTCAGCGGTATTATAGGCATTGGTCCAGCTTCATTGTCTACCCCTGTGAGCAATTTAGCACTGTATCCCATTCCTTCAGGCACTTGTCATTTTCTCCTTGCACTGTATTCACTGGTGATTGTACTAGGGTGTGTGCTTTGCTTCCTACTACTCCATCTTTCCATCCTTCTTCTGTGTATACTTGTCCATACACAAGCATCTGCGGTCTTTCTAAAACATCCTGGATCTCCTCCTATCTCTTTCACCCGCCTCTCTGGGCAGGGCAGCTCTTTCAGTATTATCATGTTCGTATCACCTTTCTGTGGCCCATCAGTTATATATTGTATAGCTTGGTCTGACTGCCCATAATTGTTCATCATGTCAAGCGTCTTTATGTAACTGTATTCATATGGGAATGTTGCACGGGACATCCATCACAATGTTGCTGTTTTCCCTTGAAATCTTCCTTGAGGTGTTACCATGGACAGTTACATCAGGCATTGGGCTCTTACTGCTCGTATTTCAGTTGCTATGAACTTTCTGGACGCACTCATGACGTAGGGGATTAATGAGCAGACATAACAGCTCTCCCCAGTGGATTCTTACCTACTTTGGTCATGTGTTTGTACCACATGTTATTAGACACTCGAGCAGTGTCAGTGAGATATAGGTCTACTCCCCTCATGTCTGTGTCAGCACTGCATTTTCCTCTACTTACCGTGCTTTCAGTGCTCTCCTGTCCACCTGACATGGTCATTCCACCTGCTGGGGTTGGGTTAATGTTAGTAAAGGATACAGTGGTTTCACTAGACACAAGCGACATTCACCAGAATATGAATACAAAGACCTCATTTGACAATAAGAGACATGAAAAGATAAGCACATTTTTTATTATTTCACTCATTTTTACCTGTGCTGCTAGATCCTTGTGCAGCTTGAAGATATCACTTGCCTGCCTGAAATGTGCAAAAATGAGCGTTATTTGGTATGTGTCAAATTAGTTTAAAGTCCTGTGGGCCATGTAGTCGCTCATGGTGAATACAAATAGCTGTTCCCACACAGTTCTAATTCCAGGGTCTCTTAGTATGGCAAGAAACGACAGGTTTCCTCATTCAAGTAGTGGGTAAGCTTGGGCCAAATATGCTATGAAAACAAGATAATATACCCTAGGTGGACGTGCTTGGAATTGGATGGGTCTTCTAATGAAATTGACAAATTGGCCCGAAAAGGTATCAGGTTGTAAATCGTTGGGCAACAAGAATCATCAAATATCACAGTCGCACTTTCACAAACAATCTATGTAGAGACCAAAATAACAAACAGTTCCGGATTATCTTGTTGTTGCTCTTGCTGATGTTCGTTGGCCGTTGATCTCATTACCACGTAAGGCCACAGCTTTGTAGAGCTTTATGTTTGAGAGGTGGGTCCACACACCTTTTTCCTCCAGTTTGACTGCACTTGCTGTCACTGTTGCAACTGTATAAGGACCAGTAAATCTGGGTGCGTCCCATCGACGAACAAAATGCTGCAACAGGACACAGTCCCTGTGAAAAACAAGTTGTTCTGTCAGACAGTCTTTTGGGTCATTGACACTGTTGCTTTCTCTGCTGGCTTCAGGACCTCCCTGGTGTCATATCTGACAAGAGATAATAGAGGCACTCGTAATCAAGGAAGTAATGTAATTTAGAATTTATTTAAAATTTATTTTTGGAAATTTCTGAATGTTTGAAATGATTTATATCGCAAGCTGGACAAATTCAATAGTAATTGGGCGCTGGTGTATCTATTACCATTTGTCTTTGCTTTAATCCACTTTAAACATAGAAGACTGACTTGCACCACCAACTCAGTCTAGAGTCTGTAACAGAATAGATAAGTCTTCAGGGCACTGTGGAATGCCGGAAGGGTTTTAATCTCACAGATTTCTCTAGGTAATTTATTCCATAATCTTGGCCCGTAGACTCCAAATCTACAGTCCCCTTTGCTCACATACCTAGTGCGTGGCATCTGTAGCAGATTCTGATGCGCTGAACGCAGCTGCCGGTTTGGCACATGCCTCAAGGATATGTCTCAATAGGCGTAGGGAGTGGAACGCTGCCTGTACCTTAACGCTGATCTGAGCTCCACATTCCATATTATCCTCCCCGACACAGCCCACATTTTTATTTTCTTGGCAAAATTCAGCTGTGTCCCCAGGAAGCATGGTGATTGTAACAGCTCCCTATGTTGCAGATGGTACTTTGAGGCGAATTAAGCCACTTCTGTTTTGCTAGCATTCACCAATAACTGATTGGAATACATCCAGGCCTGTACTTCTTGCAGGCACCGTTTCACTTTCTCATATGTCTTCTCTGGATTATGTACCCTCATGAACACCTGAGTATCATCTTCATACGAATGGAAGTGTATGCAGTGCTTTCTCAGGATGTCCATGAGTAGTTCAACATATAAATTAAAAAGCAGTGGGAAAGGGGAGCCATCAAGGGGCGTCGGATGCCGGTTTAACTCTCTGTCGCTCTGCCGGGGCCGCCCGTATCCTGTGAAATCCTGATGAATTCCTGGTGCAGACATAATCGAAAATACCATAATTAAGAAGGGGACTGTGCCCACGTCCGCCCCCTCGAAAGTCCATAAAAAATCGGAGCACTCTAAGGCCCCTTGCGCCCTCCTCGAGATCCACCGGGGCTGACTGTGAGGCCTGCCGGGAGAAAATGGCTGCCGTGTTCCTGAGATCAACCGATGGCACCCAGATGCCGGGGATCTACTCAGCCGGAGCGCTGCAGCCCTGCGATGCCGACGGCCACGACACACCGCCACTGCAAAGGGGCCCCCCGCCCCAGCGCCCGCAGTGTGCGCTGTGTGTGAGCGGCTGGGCGCTCGGGTCGAGGGGTGCCCCGTGGGTGTACCCAGCAGCAGTTGAGAGAGGGCCGGGAGCCTCCCATACCCGCCGCCACTGCAGCGGGCCTCCACCCCCTTCCACAAGACGCGCTGGGGAACATTGAGCCATCGGGCCACACCGGCCAACCCCCACCGGCGGTTGGAGGACCACATTGAGCCAACAGGAGTCCCATCCAGCAACTGATATTGCGGTGGGGGCACAGCCCCGCAAAACTGATAAAAAACCCATAATAACTGGGCTGCAGCTGGTCAACCTGAGCCTCCGCACGCAGCTGCCACGCGAGACTCCCCCTTCCCAACAACATCCGTGTGCGCTGTGAGCGAGCGGGTGGGTTTCCGGGTTGCAAGGTGCCCCACTAATAATACTGACATTGGTGGAGTAAGTTAGGGGGCCAGGTATAACTGCGGGCAACAAAGAGGGGGGTGAGCCGGTCCCACGGCCCTGGCGGTTAGACGCTGCTGCAGCACGCAAAGACAGTGGCCACCCCACCTCAGCAAAACACGGGGCTGGCATCCTGGACAGGCATACAACTCGAGGCATCCGCACCACCCCTGGCCTGGACGGACCCCGGCCATACAGAAGAAGGCCTGCGGCCATCACCCCAGGCAGGAACAAACCCTAGCAGAATAGTCTGGCAGACAGCGCGCACGCCCTGAAGGGGGAACCACCCAGACACGGAAGCCAGGCAGCCACGCAAGATATAGCAGCCCGGGGTCCGTTTAACAGCTCAGAGGGAGACGCACCAGCTGAACTGGCCCCTCGGCCCCCAACCGGGGATCTAAGACATAAAGACCCACAGCCTTGCAAATAAGCCAGAGGGTGAAACACCAGCAAATCAAACCCACAGAAAGGGCGCACACCCCACACAGGAAACCCTTCAGACACGGCTGATAAGCAGAGCCTATATCGTAAAGAAGGTCTGGAACACACCGGACCACAATCCAAGGGAACTACAAGGAGAGAGAAACCACGAAGGAACCAAATATGGGGAAGGACCTACCCCAGAGGGGCGACGCAGAACAAAATAGACAAATACACAACATGTACCCCAGCAAGGCTCCCCTGACTGACAAACGAGGGGGAGGAAGATGACAGGAGTGGCAGCACAGGCCTTGCAGTGTCACTTACGGACATCATGTCAGCTATCAGCGACTCCTGGACCTCGGTGGAGGCAAAAAATTGACGGCCTGGCCTCGGAGGTGTCATTCCTGAGACAGGACCTGAGGAACCTAACCTCTAGGGTAGGAGACACAGAACAAAGAATAGCCGAAACGGAGGACACGGTTAAAAACCTAGGGGTCCGACTGGACTGGAACAAATGGAACGAAAAATCACCCTCCTGGAACACAGAGCCGAGGACATGCTAGAGGAACGGGCGGACTCATGGGCAATTGAGGGGGACTTTAACGAGGTCATGGACATCACGCATGATAGAACACACAGGGGCAACAGGGTCGCAGACACCACGACCAAGCTGCGCACCTTCGCGGATGCAATGGGGCTTTCTGACACGTGGAGGCCAATCCACACATCAGAGATGGGCTACTCGTTCTATTCTAACACGCATAGAACCCTCTCTAGACTTGATTACATCTTCACCCCAAAGAACATAGCCCACCGATTAATATCCGCAGAATTCCTGGCAAGAGGGATCTCGGACATCTCCCCCCTACTGATCAAACTTAAAGGGATACATCACAAGCGGGATCCCACCTGGCGTCTAAGCGCCTATTATCTGGGAATACTGGAGATAATGGAAGGGATCACTAACAAAACGTCGGAATACTTCAACCTAAATGAAAAGGCAGTTGCCTGCTAAACCGTGCTGTGGGAAGCATACAAAACTGTCCTGCGAGGAGAGGCCATTTCCTTGGAAATTGCCCACAGAAAACGGCACAATGAGGCAATCACTGAAACAGAGATCCAAGTAACCCGACAGGAAGAACAACTGTTGGAAGCGGGAACCCGTGAGGCACAAGATGCCCTAGTGACAGCTCAGTAGCAATCCTGAAAGACAGGGCCCTAGACAACGCCCGAACCGCCCAGTGGCAAGTTCGAAGCCAGATATATGAGCGGGGACAAGGCTGGCAAGACCCCGGCCTGGCTAGAACGAAGGGAACAGAGTAAAGGGCAAGTACAGGCCATTCAAACCCAGGAGGGGGAATTCCTAGTGGGCGACTCCAAAATCGCAAAGGCCTTTGCCAATTATTATGAACAACTATACTCCACACCAACAGAGGATCCCACATCGAGCGTCCCAAACACTTTCTTGAGCTGATCAGGATCCCCCAACTCTCCAGACCACAAACAGAACAACTAGGCTTCCCGGTAGAGATTTGGAAACGATTGAGCGGAACAATGATGAAACACTTGCATAGTATGTTCCTCCGCCGCAGAGAGCAGGGCTACCCCCCCCCCTCCGGACCTCAGGAGAACGAATATAGTAGTCATCCCCAAAGCAGGGAAACCCCTAGAGCGCTGTGCCTCATACAGGCCCATATCATTAATTAACACAGAAGCTAAAATACTAGCTTGAGTCCTCGCAAAAAGGCTACTCGGGGTGATCGGGCCTCTGGTCCACCCAGACCAGTGCAGTTTCATTCCGAACAAATCTACATGAATGAACCTCTGCATGATCCGAGTGGCCCTAGACCGAGCAGCCGAGATCCCAGACCCGCTGGCCCTCCTTGAGGTGGATTTTGAAAAGGCCTTTGATTCGGTGGGATGGGACGCCCTATGGGATATAATGCAACATATGAGAATTGGGCACTACTTTATGTCATGGGTCAAACTTCTATACACCCTCCCCGTAGCATCTGTGTGGGTCAATGGGAAATCATCCAGGACATTCCCGCTGGGCCGGGGGACCAGACAGGGCTGTCCCTTCTCCTCCCTGCTATTCCTTCTTGCCATCGAGCCTTTGGCAATCAGACTACGTACAGATACACGATGGACGGGGTTCGCCTGGCCAATGGGGTGTGAGGAACGAGTCTCACAATACGCGGATGATCTCCTGATCTACCTGAGCAAGCCAGTAACCTCCTGCCTGATAGTAACCAGGATCAAATACGCCTTTCCATCAGGCATTGCCACTGAAGGCGGGCTGTACCTTAGACTGCGAACGCCACCCAAAGAAGTGTTGGTATTGAACTTTTGTGAAGATAATGTTAATATTGTTATTGATTGTGATTTCACTCTATTCATAGCTATAGTGTAATTCTACAACTTGCGAGTAATTAATCATCTGCATTCACTAGGTTCTACTGACTTTGATAATGAGAAAGGCAACCTCAGGGATATAGTTACGTTTGGCTGTTACAACAACAGGATACTCATCAGTGAGATTCCGTTTTGGGTAAATGCCCAATTGATATTTGGTGATTCTAATCACGATCGTGATGGGGATTTGGAATTTCACCTTACATAGTGGTCTGAGAATTACTAATTACAGATTCACGTTACATTGTGCTGACATATATGCATTTGACTCATTGGATTCAGTGATAGGTGCGTTTGCTCGTGACACTGGGCTCTAGGTGGTGGCACACATTCCAATTACGCAATCATTCTAGTTAACATGCATATTATTCTCTGTCAGTATCGAAATATTACTCCATATGACCAACTGATGGATATTTGAGTTGAAGTTTTTTCTCCTGTTTTATTTCTGCTTCATGTGCTGCTGATGACATGTTGGTGTGTTCACCTGTAATGATACACCAACTTGGTAATGTATACCTTACATCATTGTTTGATGTTTTTTCCTGTATTGGCTGATCCTGTTATTTGTATGACGATAAACATGCGTATTGAAACTATTACATATGACTTGTGTTGAGCAGAGATTTGCCTTGAAAAGGACCTGTGGAGGTCAAACACGTGTTGGCATGAGACTCTGTTATTGGATATTTATTCAATTAAAGAATATGTCCAAACCAATTAATGTTTGATTTGAACTACATGAAATGCACAGACTCCCTATCAGGAATCTCAATGTTCTAGATTCACAATTTTGTATGAGCCTGCAGCGCATCCAATTGTGGAACATTTACTGTTGTTTTATAATGTTCAGTGGGTTTGAGGTATCAACTTGTTCCCTTCGGGTGCAGCAGCTAGCTTGTTTTGGTTGAATAAGGATTGCTATTCGAACATATAAACTCAAGCGCTTCCACTATACTGGCACACCTCAGTCATACTGTTTCTTACTGTATGATCATGTTCTCCATTTGTACATTGCCTAGGTCCATCTGGAGGACCCTACTGAATATGGAGGGTGACTCACAGTAGCATTGAGGAAGTCTTGTATGTTTCCACTTCTTTTTTCTATACATAATGGAAGTCAGATCTTGTGAGTCTGGGTGTTGTGGTATAGAGACGAAGGCATTCTTCAAGTCTATGACCGTGAAACAGGCAGCTTCTGCTGGAATGCTGCACAAAATTGTTGCTGGATTTGTAACAAAAGGATACTCTGCTTCTACAATATGGTTAAGAGGACACAGGTCCTGGATAAAACACCATGATCCCCTTTTGCTTTCTCGACTGGGTACAAACCGTGTTGCATGGTGATTCTGATGGTACTAGAATGGCCCACTCCGCTAATGCTGCAATTGTCTCGTACATGACCTTGTCCCTCTCCCTGGGTATTGTGACAGTGGGTATTGTTTAACTCTGGGTAGAATTGCTCTGGGACAGTGGGTATTGTTTAACTCTGAGTAAAATTGCTCTGGTTTCAGCTTGATCTTTACTCCTCCCTCTCCCTTCAAAAGCCCCACATCATAGGGACTTGTGGTCCATAGTATGCTGGGCACCTTGGCCATGTCCTCCTCGCAAAAGTATGGTGGTG
Source organism: Ambystoma mexicanum (assembly GCF_040938575.1). Taxonomy (NCBI): domain Eukaryota; kingdom Metazoa; phylum Chordata; class Amphibia; order Caudata; family Ambystomatidae; genus Ambystoma; species Ambystoma mexicanum. The sequence continues at coordinate 126,937,384 of NC_090923.1, read as the reverse complement.
CTTTCAGCACCATTGCCATCCTCTGTGGTACCCCGCTATAGTGTATCTTTATCCAATATGTCACACTCATTTCAAACATCACCTCAGGATCTGATCTGTTGTCTCTGAATAGGTCTTGGTCTGTCACTGTGGTCAAACTGTACCCTTCAGCTATGGCGATCAATACTCGCCATGATCTTCCTGTGTTGTCCATCCCATGTATGCTATCCACTCATCTCCCACAATGGCTGCCTCGATCGCTAGTGGTATTATTGTCCCTTCCGCCTCATCCAATGGTATCGCTGGTCTGAACAGATACTCATTTGGAATGCGCCCCATTTTCCTTGGGTCCGTGGGAGCCATGCAATTACAATCTCAGTCCTGTATTGGAAAAGTTCCTCATCCACTGGCACCCCATCTGTACCTTCCGTCCACAAGAAGCTTGAATGAGCTCCCTTACGTTGAGAACATATATTCCTGGTGTGGAGCACTCCAGCCCCTTTTCTGTGAATGAAATCGTCATGTTAAGTCTGCTCATAATGTCTTGCCCCAGTATATTAACAGGTGTCTGTTTAAAGTAAAGTAAAGGTAAAGATAAATCATGTTCCCCCTATAGAAAAGGAAATATTGTTTGTAAAAGGAACCACTCCCGTAGCTCCAGAGAATCCTTGAGTTTTCATGGCATTGCCTGAAAACCTATAGGTTCCCTCTCAGATGCAGCGTTTAGTCGTCGCTGTGTATACAAGAAAGGAAAAAGTCTTGTCACCTAACAATACCCCTATGCATGGTTCCTCTGCAGGGTTGGTCGTGATCGAAAGGATAGAACACATATAGTCCATTTGTGGGCTGTCTATTGAGGGTATAAGGACATCCCATTCCCTGAAAATGGATTGTTCCCCACCATGGTGACCCCACAAGTTCCTAATGCTGGTTGTTGCTCTCGAGTCTATGCATGCCACTGTACCATCACTTGGCTGTACGCTGTTCTGTATCTGTGGCACCTGCTGTGTGTTGCCTCAAGTCTGGGGTGATTGTAAATGCTGTGGTATGGGCGCTTGCAAATGTGTTATCTGTGTCATGGACTAGTGTGCCTGTTGGTATGCACTTGAAGACGGTCCTTGCTGCTTTTGTGCATGGTCCTGTGTGTAATACTCATCTTGGTCCCCTTGATATGCTTGCTGATACTGAGCTCCCCCATTCTGTTGTACCTCCCTGCCTCTGCACACTCTCGAAATGCGTCCTATCTGCCCGCACAACCAGCACTGTGGTGGTTCCCTCCCTTGCCCCTGGAAACCACCTGTATAATCGCCTGGGCCCTGCTTCACCCTTGCCCATATTCTCGAAACCCTCCTGGGAAAACCCCTCAGTTGTGATGTATCTGTGGCCCATACCTGTGTCCCCTGGCTGGCCCCCTTCTTACTCGAAACCTGTGCTGCATGTACCCATGCCCATTAATCTATTTGCTCCCCTCTGGGCAGTTGCGCACCGTTGTCGGACTCCGCCGTGATTATACTGTTAAAACATGCTATAGCTGCCCCCCCCCCCCCATTTCTTTGTCCTGGGAGATCCCTAAGTCTCTCAATGTACTGGACCAGGTCATCAATGTTGCATAACTCATCCACCGATCGTGGTGTTCGATTGTCCTTGTCTCCCTTAGCTCCGCCTGTACCGGTCACCCTTTCCCATGTCACACATTTGTCCCCACTTTTCCCCATAGTCTGAGGCTTTAGTCGCCCACTACCCTCATCCCCACAATCCCTTGCTTTGTTGTTTGAATCAGTGCCCATATTACCACAAAAGTCATCCACAAAGCTCAGTCTCCTAGAAGTGGTGTCAGTGTTAGACTTCATGGTGAAGTTGATGTCACACAAATCGTGCCTGCTACCTCCACCGCTGGACCATGGGCCTGCTCTGTCTGATACAGTGGTAGTCCTATCCCGTGTGGTTATGCTTTTGAATCTCAAGAGGAGATTATTCCTTAGGGTTCCCGCCTGTCACCCTTAACCTGTTGTCAAAACGGAATGTACACTCTCAGATCTAGATGGAAGACACACAGATTATCTTTCAAATTCATGATGATCATGAAAAAAACATTTTTTATTCAAGTTGTGTCCTCTAGTTAAGATTTGGTGCATGCTAACTGGCTATGCCTCAATCACACCAAAACAGAATTTCTCTTAGTTTCACAACATACTATAGAAAAATAATCTATTTACTCTGACGTATCATTATATGGTTGTTCGAATAAGATATGAATTGGTTAATTTGTGAGTTAATCACCCTGCCCCTCATTTTTCCTTGCCTATGTCTTTGCGTGTCACTAGTATAACATAACAGCACCCTGATGCCCCCGGGTTAAGGCGCTTTACAAATGTAGAAAATACAGAAATAAAATACAATGTCCAAGGTTAAAACATCAGGAGACACTCTTGATTTTACTCTAACTGGCATCACCCAAACATGAGCTACACTTAGTTCAGCAAATGACTGTTTCATGCTCCTTCATTGTCTCATGTTCCTTCACTATCTCATGCTCCTTCACTATCTCATGCTCCTTCTCTAGCTCATGCTCCTTCACTGTCTCATGCTCCTTCTCTATCTCATGCTCCTTCATTGTCTCATGTTCCTTCACTATCTCATGCTCCTTCACTATCTCATGCTCCTTCACTGCCTCATGCGCCTTCACTATCTCATGCTCCTTCACTATCTCATGTTCCTTCACTATCTCATGCTCCTTCTCTATCTCATGCTCCTTCACGGTCTCATACTCCTTCACTATCCCATGCTCCTTCACTATCTCATGCTCCGTCTCTGTCTCATGCTCCTTCACTATCACATACTGCTTCACTATCTCATGCTCCTTCACTCCCTCATGCGCCTTCACTATCTCATGCTCCTTCACTTACTCATGCTCCTTCACTATCTCATGTTCCTTCACTATCTCATGTTCCTTCTCTATCTCATGTTCCTTCGCTGTCTCATGCTCCTTCTCTATCTCATGCCCCTTCACGGTCTCATGCTCCTTCACTATCCCATGCTCTTTCACTATCTCATGCTCCTTCTCTAGCTCATGCTCCTTCACTGTCTCATGCTCCTTCTCTATCTCATGCTCCTTCACGGTCTCATGCTCCGTCACTATCCCATGCTCCTTCACTATCTCATGCTCCTTCTCTATCCCATGCTCCTTCACTGTCTCATTCTCCTTCTCTATCTCATGCTCCTTCACGGTCTCATGCTCCTTCACTATCTCATGCTCTTTCACTATCTCATGCTCCTTCTCTAGCTCATGCTCTTTCACTATCTCATGCTCCTTCTCTAGCTCATGCTCCTTCACTTTCTCATGCTCCTTCACTATCTCATGTTCCTTCACTATCTCATGCTCCTTCTCTATCCCATGCTCCTTCACTGTCTCATGCTCCTTCTCTATCTCATGCCCCTTCACGGTCTCATGCTCCTTCACTATCCCATGCTCTTTCACTATCTCATGCTCCTTCTCTAGCTCATGCTCCTTCACTGTCTCATGCTCCTTCTCTATCTCATGCTCCTTCACGGTCTCATGCTCCTTCACTATCCCATGCTCCTTCACTATCCCATGCTCCTTCTCTATCTCATGCTCCTTCACTGTCTCATGCTCCTTCTCTATCTCATGCTCCTTCACGGTCTCATGCTCCTTCACTATCCCATGCTCCTTCACTATCCCATGCTCCTTCACTGTCTCATGCTCCTTCACTCTCTAATGCTCCTTCACAGTATCATGCTCCTTCACTATCCCATGCTCTTTCACTGTCTCATGCTCCTTCACTGTCTAATGCTCCTTCACTGACTCATGCTCCTTCACTCTCTAATGCTCCTTCACGGTCTCATGCTCCTTCACTATCCCATGCTCCTTCACTGTCTCATGCTCCTTCACTGTCTAATGCTCCTTCACGGTCTCATGCTCCTTCACTATCTCATGCTCTTTCACTGTCTCCGTCACACTGCCCCACTTTAGCACAGGCTAGAAAACATGTGCAAAACTAATTATTTCAAATCCCTATTTTTAGAGACTAGTCAAAATATATTTCTTGGTCAAGAACTGATTCAGAATGCGGCCACAAAGGCTGTTACCAGGGCTTCCTTGAAAAAACAAATTTCCCCGGTTCCGAGGAATCTTAACTGGCTCTGAATCATTTAAAAGATTTTAACTGATATCTAAAGCTATTTCTGGGTCGGCTCTGTCCTACTTACAATCAACCTTCCAACTACGATGATCTACCAGACCTCTTCCAGCAATTCAATGACAAGTCATCACATGTCCCACTTTAAGCGATGAAAAGCCATTGGAGGCTCTTGCGCTGTCCAGGATGCCAGACTTTGAAATAAATTACTAGATGGAGTCTGTGACATCAGAGATGTTGTGGTGCGTTCACAAATCAATCCAAACCATACTTTTTACTCTTTGGGGGTCATTAGAAGTTTGCCAGTATCTCGCCAGTAATTCCGGCGGGATACCGGCAAATTTACAGGCAGTGGAAAGGGCGGTAAATCCTCATTCCATGGGGAATTGCCGATATAACTGGCATTATGTGGCTGGTGGGAGCTTGATTTACCACCAGCTCTTTGCTGGAGGTAAATCAGTGACTGCCACCGGCAACCCGTACTTTTGTGGGGCAGGAAAAGTCCCAGTAACAGAATTACCGGCACTTTTCCTGCACTGCAAAAGTTCTAATGACTCCCTTTATCTTATATGGTGACGCCCAATCCCGCACATTCTTGTTAGTGATTGATGACGTAACAGTTCACATGACGTCATTCACGTATTGTGTTGTTGCATTTTGCTGATAAAAATATAATAAATGCGGCCTATCCCTTCCAACAATATCTGTGTCTGGTGCCTCTTACCGGCCCTGCCTCCTACATCACCCACAATCAGCCAGGGTTACAGCTTAGGGGGCGTGGTAGCGGGCCAAGAGGGAGAGACACCAGGGATGTCGGGGGCTGCAGAGATGGCACCGGGCGGAGAGAGGACATCACTGTCCTGCGTCGTTGCCCGGTGCCGGAATCGTTTGTCCGAGGGGTGGGGTATAAAGAGCAGGAGCTTGAAGTGCTCGCCCTCTCTTTTGCCCCCGCCTGAGATCAGAAGAGCAGCTCTGTTTGCCCCTTGCCATTCAGATCCGCCACAGCGCCAAGAAACTAAACAGGTATAAAAACATTTAACCTTAAACCTTTAACATTTCATAACATAAAATAAGAACCTTTAACATAACATAACATTTTGTCCAAAAAAAAGCTTTTCCTGGCGCTTTGACACTTGTGGGTAGAAAATATGCTAGAAATTGAAAAAATGTCAAATGGTTAACTGTTCCAAAGGTTCCATCCACCAAGATGGAGAAGGATTAGGAGTCATGAATGCCGTTTGGCCACGATATGTAGCGTGTTATCAACTTGCTTGGTTGCTGTTTCAGAGCTGCTTCTGAGTCTGCACCCAGATTGATTCTCCTGTAATAGACTGTGTGGCTTCATGTTTTCATTCAATTGTATGCATTTGCTTTACTCCATGACCTTCCCCGGGAGGCAAAGCTGGGAAACCGATGGCAATTTGCAAGGTCGCAAGGGTCCAGATTTTTAAGCGGGTATATTAAGCCTGTTTGAGTGATGAGGGGAAAGGTCCTTGTGAGAGACTCAAGTGGATGATTTGACGATAGACTGGCCTCCGGTATTATTACTATTATTATTATTATTATTATTATTATTAGGGTATTTATTGAGCACGCTCCAGCTTCGGGATGCAACAGAGCGCTTTACTAATCATAGGGGGAAGGAACTATGAAAGCAACATGTTTCCAACCATGTGCAACAGCAGTCAGCTTATCCATGGCATATATGGGGTGCCACTGTTCAGCAGTCAGCTGATCGACAGTGTATATGGGGCCCCACTGTTCAGCAGTCAGCTGACATGGTGTATATGAGGTGCCACTGTTCAGCAGTCAGCTGATCCATGGTGTGTGTGGGGCACCACTGTTCAGCAGTCTGCTGAGCCATGGTGTATATGGGGCGCCACTGTTCAGCAGTCAACTGATCCATGGTGTGTGTGGGGTGCCACTGTTCAGCAGTCAGCTGATCCATGGTGTGTGGGGGGTGCCACTGTTCAGCAGTCAGCTGATCCATGGTGTATATGGGGCGCCACTGTTCAGCAGTCAGCTGATACATGGTGTGTGTGGGGCCCCACTGTTCAGCAGTCAGCTGATCCATGGTGTATATGGGGCGCCCCTGTTCAGCAGTCAGCTGATACATGGTGTACGTGGGGCCCCACTGTTCAGCAGTCAGCTGATCCATGGTGTATATGAGGCGCCACTGTTCAGCAGTCAGCTGATCATGGTGTGTGTGGGGCGCCACTGTTCAGCAGTCTGCTGAGCCATGGTGTATATGGGGCGCCACTGTTCAGCAGTCAGCTGATCCATGGTGTGTGGGGGGTGCCACTGTTCAGCAGTCAACTGATCCATGGTGTGTGTGGGGTGCCACTGTTCAGCAGTCAGCTGATCCATGGTGTATATGGGTTGCCACTGTTCAGAAGTCAGCTGATCCATGGTGTGTGGGGGGCCCCACTGTTCAGAAGTCAGCTGATCCATGGTGTATATGGGGCGCCACTGTTCAGCAGTCAGCTGATCCATGGTGTACGTGGGGCCCCACTGTTCAGCAGTCAGCTGATCCATGGTGTATATGGGGCGCCACTGTTCAGCAGTCAGCTGATCCATGGTGTACGTGGGGCCCCACTGTTCAGCAGTCAGCTGAGCCATGGTGTATATGGGGCACCACTGTTCAGCGGCCAGCTGATCCATGGTGTGTATGAAGCCCCACAGTTCAGAAGTCAGCTGATCCATGGTGTATATGAGGCGCCACTGTTCAGCAGTCAGCTGATCCATGGTGTGTGTGGGGCGCCACTGTTCAGCAGTCTGCTGAGCCATGGTGTATATGGGGCGCCACTGTTCAGCAGTCAGCTGATCCATGGTGTGTGGGGGGTGCCACTGTTCAGCAGTCAACTGATCCATGGTGTGTGTGGGGTGCCACTGTTCAGCAGTCAGCTGATCCATGGTGTATATGGGTTGCCACTGTTCAGAAGTCAGCTGATCCATGGTGTGTGGGGGGCCCCACTGTTCAGAAGTCAGCTGATCCATGGTGTATATGGGGCGCCACTGTTCAGCAGTCAGCTGATCCATGGTGTACATGGGGCGCCACTGTCCAGCAGTCAGCTGATCCATGGTGTATATGGGGCGCCACTGTTCAGCAGTCAGCTGATCCATGGTGTACGTGGGGCCCCACTGTTCAGCAGTCAGCTGATCCATGGTGTATGTGGGGCCCCACTGTTCAACAGTCAGCTGATCCATGGTGGACATGGGGTGCCACTGTTCAGCAGTCAGCTGATCCATGGTGTATGTGGGGCCCCACTGTTCAGCAGTCAGCTGATCCATGGTGGATATGGGGCGCCACTGTTCAGCGGTCAGCTGAGCCATGGTGCATTTGGGGCGCCACTGTTCTTTTGGACAGATTGCAGTTGCCTGATTTGAGAGATTTTAGCCTAATGTATATAGATTTTCGTAAAAGAATCACAAACTGAATCCCTCTGCATCCCAGCTTTTCCTATTATTCACAGACACACCGAAGCATAAAAGGTTGAATGTGTCATTCTTTGAGGCATGATAGGTAAATATTTTGTGCTGATTTGTCTATTTTACGTGCACAACTAGTTTTGTTTTCTATGCTCATGATTGTCCTAAGATCTCTAATACACGAGTGAAAGAATGCTCTTTCCTTTCTTGGGGGTTCTTCATGATGTGTAGATTTCTTCACTTCACTAGACACAGTGAAGTGAGCAGGGATGTCGCTCTTTCCTTTCTTTGGGGTTCTTCATGATGTGTACATTTCTTCACTTCACTAGACACAGTGAAGTGAGCAGGGATGTCGCTCTTTCCTTTCTTTGGGGTTCTTCATGATGTGTACATTTCTTCACTGGACACAGTGAAATGACAAGTGATGTCGCTCTTTCCTTTCTTGGGGGTTCTTAATGATGTGTACATTTCTTCACTGGACACAGTGAAATGACCAGTGATGTCGTGATGTCGCCATGATGTGTACATTTCTTCACTGGACACAGTGAAATGACCAGTGATGTCATGATGTCGCTCTTTCCTTTCTTGGGGTTTCTTCATGATATGTATCTTTCTTCACTGGACACAGTGAAATGACCAGTGATATCGCTCTTTCCTTTCTTGGGGGTTCTTCATGATGTGTACATTTCTTCACTGGACACAGTGAAATGACCAGCGATGTCGCTCTTTCCTTTCTTGGAGGTTCTTCATGATGTGTACATTTCTTCACAGGACACAGTGAAATGAGCAGTGATGTTGCTCTTTCCTTTCTTGGGGGTTCTTCATGATGTGTACATTTCTTCACTGGACACAGTGAAATGACCAGTGATGTTGTGATGTCGCCATGATATGTACATTTCTTCACTGGACACAGTGAAATGAGCAGGGATGTTGCTCTTTCCTTTCTTGGGGGTTCTTCATGATGTGTACATTTCTTCACTGGACACAGTGAAATGACCAGTGATGTTGTGATGTCGCCATGATGTGTACATTTCTTCACTGGACACAGTGAAATGACCAGTGATGTCATGATGTCGCTCTTTCCTTTCTTGGGGTTTCTTCATGATGTGTATCTTTCTTCACTGGACACAGTGAAATGACCAGTGATATCACTCTTTCCTTTCTTGGGGGTTCTTCATGATGTGTACATTTCTTCACTGGACACAGTGAAATGACCAGTGATGTCGCTCTTTCCTTTCTTGGAGGTTCTTCATGATGTGTACATTTCTTCACTGGACACAGTGAAATGACCAGTTATGTCGCTCTTTCCTTTCTTGGGGGTTCTTCATGATGTGTACATTTCTTCACTGAACACAGTGAAATGAGCAGGGATGTCGCTCTTTCCTTTCTTGTGGGTTCTTCAGGATGTGTACATTTCTTTACTGGACACAGTGAAATGAGCAGGGATGTCGCTCTTTCCTTTCTTGGGGGTTCTTCATGATGTGTACATTTCTTCACCGGACACAGTGAAATGACCAGTGATGTCGCTCTTTCCATGATGTGTACATTTCTTCACTGGACACAGTGAAATGACCAGTGATGTCGCTCTTTCCATGATGTGTACATTTCTTCACTGGACACAGTGAAATGACCAGTGATGTCGTGATGTCGCTCTTTCCTATCTTGGGGGTTCTTCATGATGTGTATCTTTCTTCACTGGACACAGTGAAATGACCAGTGATATCGCTCTTTCCTTTCTTGGGGGTTCTTCATGATGTGTACGTTACTTCACTGGACACAGTGAAATGAGCAGTGATGTCGCTCTTTCCTTTCTTGGGGGTTCTTCATGATGTGTACATTTCTTCACTGGATACAGTGAAATGACCAGTGATGTCGTGATGTCACCATGATGTGTACATTTCTTCACTGGATACAGTGAAATGAGCAGGGATGTCGCTCTTTCCTTTCTAGGGGGTTCTTCATGATGTGTACATTTCTTCACTGGACACAGTGAAATGACCAGTGATGTCGTGATGTCGACATGATGTGTACATTTCTTCACTGGACACAGTGAAATGACCAGTGATGTCGCTCTTTCCTTTCTTGGGGGTTCTTCATAATGTGTACATTTCTTCACTGGACACAGTGAAATGAGCAGGGATGTCGCTCTTTGCTTTCTTGGGGGTTCTTCTAGATGTGTAAATTTTTTCACTGGACACAGTGAAATGACCAGTGATGTCGCTCTTTCCTTTCTTGGGGGTTCTTCATGATGTGTACATTTCTTCACTGGACACAGTGAAATGACCAGTGATGTCGCTCTTTCCCTGATGTGTACATTTCTTCACTGGACACAGTGAAATGAACAGTGATGTCGTAATGTCACCCTTTCCTTTCTTGGGGGTTCTTCATGATGTGTACATTTCTTTACTGGACACAGTGAAATGAGCAGTGATGTCCTGACGTCGCTCTTTCCTTTCTTGGGGGTTCTTCATGATGTGTACATTTCTTCACTGGACACAGTGAAATGACGAGTGATGTTGTGATGTCGCTCTTTCCTTTCTTGGGGGTTCTTCATGATGTGTACATTTGTTCACTGGACACAGTGAAATGACCAGTGATGTCGCTCTTTCCTTTCTTGGGGGTTCTTCATGATGTGTACATTTCTTCACTGGACACAGTGAAATGACCAGTGATGTCGCTCTTTCATTACTTGGGGGTTCTTCATGATGTGTACATTTCTTCACTGGACACATTGAAATGACCAGTGATGTCGCTCTTTCCATGATGTGTACATTTCTTCACTGGACACAGTGAAATGACCAGTGATGTCGCTCTTTCCTTTCTTGGGGGTTCTTCATGATGTGTTCATTTCTTCAATGGACACAGTGAAATGACCAGTGATGTCGTGATTGCGCCATGATGTGTACATTTCTTCACTGGACACAATGAAATGACCAGTGATGTCGCTCTTTCCTTTCTTGGGGGTTCTTCATGATGTGTACATTTCTTCACTTCACTAGACACAGTGAAATGAGCAGGGATGTCGCTCTTTCCTTTCTTCGGGGTTCTTCATGATGTGTACATTTCTTCACTGGACACAGTAAAATGACCAGTGATGCCGCTCTTTCCTTTCTTGGGGGTTCTTCATGATGTGTACATTTCTTCACTTCACTAGACACAGTGAAGTGAGCAGGGATGTCGCTCTTTCCTTTCTTTGGGGTTCTTCATGATGTGTACATTTCTTCACTGGACACAGTGAAATGACCAGTGATGTCGCTCTTTCCTTTCTTGGGGGTTCTTAATGATGTGTACATTTCTTCACTGGACACAGTGAAATGACCAGTGATGTCGTGATGTCGCCATGATGTGTACATTTCTTCACTGGACACAGTGAAATGACCAGTGATGTCATGATGTCGCTCTTTCCTTTCTTGGGGTTTCTTCATGATGTGTATCTTTCTTCACTGGACACAGTGAAATGACCAGTGATATCGCTCTTTCCTTTCTTGGGGGTTCTTCATGATGTGTACATTTCTTCACTGGACACAGTAAAATGACCAGTGATGCCGCTCTTTCCTTTCTTGGGGGTTCTTCATGATGTGTACATTTCTTCACTTCACTAGACACAGTGAAGTGAGCAGGGATGTCGCTCTTTCCTTTCTTTGGGGTTCTTCATGATGTGTACATTTCTTCACTGGACACAGTGAAATGACCAGTGATGTCGCTCTTTCCTTTCTTGGGCGTTCTTAATGATGTGTACATTTCTTCACTGGACACAGTGAAATGACCAGTGATGTCGTGATGTCGCCATGATGTGTACATTTCTTCACTGGACACAGTGAAATGACCAGTGATGTCATGATGTCGCTCTTTCCTTTCTTGGGGTTTCTTCATGATGTGTATCTTTCTTCACTGGACACAGTGAAATGACCAGTGATATCGCTCTTTACTTTCTTGGGGGTTCTTCATGATGTGTACATTTCTTCACTGGACACAGTGAAATGAGCAGTGATATTGCTCTTTCCTTTCTTGGGGGTTCTTCATGATGTGTACATTTCTTCACTGGACACAGTGAAATGACCAGTGATGTTGTGATGTCGCCATGATATGTACATTTCTTCACTGGACACAGTGAAATAAGCAGGGATGTCGCTCTTTCCTTTCTTGGCGGTTCTTCATGATGTGTACATTTCTTCACTGGACACAGTGAAATAAGCAGGGATGTCGCTCTTTCCTTTCTTGGTGGTTCTTCATGATGTGTACATTTCTTCACTGGACACAGTGAAATGAGCAGGGATGTCGCTCTTTCCTTTCTTGTGGGTTCTTCAGGATGTGTACATTTCTTTACTGGACACAGTGAAATGAGCAGGGATGTCGCTCTTTCCTTTCTTGGGGGTTCTTCATGATGTGTACATTTCTTCACTGGACACAGTGAAATGACCAGTGATGCCGCTCTTTCGTTTCTTGGGGGTTCTTCATGATGTGCACATTTCTTCACTGAACACAGTGAAATGACCAGTGATGTCGTGATGTCGCTCTTTCCTTTCTTGGGGGTTCTTCATGATGTGTACATTTCTTCACTGGACACAGTGAAATGACCAGTAATGTCGCTTTTTCCATGATGTGTACATTTCTTCACTGGACACAGTGAAATGACCAGTGATGTTGTGATGTCGCTCTTTCCTTTCTTGGGGGTTGGGTTCTTCATGATGTGTACCTTTCTTCACTGGACACAGTGAAATGACCAGTGATGTCGCTCTTTCCTTTCTTGGGGGTTCTTCATGATGTGTACATTTCTTCACTGGACACAGTGAAATGAACAGTGATGTCGCTCTTTCCTTTCTTGGGGGTTCTTCATGATGTGTACATTTCTTCACTTCACTAGAAACAGTGAAATGAGCAGGGATGTCGCTCTTTCCTTTCTTGGGGGTTCTTCATGATGTGTACATTTCTTTACTGGACACAGTGAAATGAGCAGGGATGTCGCTCTTTCCTTTCTTGGGGGTTCTTCATGATGTGTACATTTCTTCACTGGACACAGTGAAATGACCAGTGATGTCGCTCTTTCCTTTCTTGGGGGTTCTTCATGATGTGTACATTTCTTCACTGGACACAGTGAAATGACCAGTGATGTCGTGATGGCGCTCTTTCCTTTCTTGGGGGTTCTTCATGATGTGTACATTTCTTCACTGGACACAGTGAAATGACCAGTGATGTCGCTCTTTCCATGATGTGTACATTTCTTCACTGGACACAGTGAAATGACAAGTGATGTTGTGATGTCACTCTTTCCTTTCTTGGGGGTTCTTCACGATGTGTACATTTCTTTACTGGACACAGTGAAATGAGCAGTGATGTCGTGACGTCGCTCTTTCCTTTCTTGGGGGTTCTTCATGATGTGTACATTTCTTCACTGGACACAGTGAAATGATCAGTGATGTTGTGATGTCGCTCTTTCCTTTCTTGGGGGTTCTTCATGATGTGTACATTTCTTTACTGGACACAGTGAAATGACCAGTGATGTCGCTCTTTCCTTTCTTGGGGGTTCTTCATGATGTGTACATTTCTTCACTGGACACAGTGAAATGACCAGTGATGTCGCTCTTTCCTTTCTTGGGGGTTCTTCATGATGTGTACATTTCTTCAATGGACACATTGAAATGACCAGTGATGTCGCTCTTTCCATGATGTGTACATTTCTTCACTGGACACAGTGAAATGACCAGTGATGTCGCTCTTTCCTTTCTTGGGGGTTCTTCATGATGTGTACATTTCTTCAATGGACACAGTGAAATGACCAGTGATGTTGTGATGTCGCCATGATGTGTACATTTCTTCACTGGACACAGTGAAATGACCAGTGATGTCGCTCTTTCCTTTTTTGGGGGTTCTTCATGATGTGTACATTTCTTCACTTCACTAGACACAGTGAAATGAGCAGGGATGTCGCTCTTTCCTTTCTTGGGGGTTCTTCATGATGTGTACATTTCTTCACTGGACACAGTGAAATGACCAGTGATGTTGCTCTTTCCTTTCTTGGGGGTTCTTATTGATGTGTACATTTCTTCACTGGACACAGTGAAATGACCAGTGATGTCGTGATGTCGCCATGATGTGTACATTTCTTCACTGGACACAGTGAAATGACCAGTGATGTCGTGGTGTCGCTCTTTCCTTTCTTGGGGTTTCTTCAAGATGTGTACCTTTCTTCACTTGACACAGTGAAATGACCAGTGATATCGCTCTTTCCTTTCTTGGGGGTTCTTCATGATGTGTACATTTCTTCACTGGAAACAGTGAAATGACCAGTGATGTCGCTCTTTCCTTTCTTGGAGGTTCTTCATGATGTGTACATTTCTTCACTGGACACAGTGAAATGAGCAGTGATGTTGCTCTTTCCTTTCTTGGGGGTTCTTCATGATGTGTACATTTCTTCACTGGACACAGTGAAATGACCAGTGATGTCGTGATGTCGCCATGATCTGTACATTTCTTCACTGGACACAGTGAAATGAGCAGGGATGTCACTCTTTCCTTTCTTGGGGGTTCTTCATGATGTGTACATTTCTTCACTAGACACAGTGAAATGACAAGTGATGTTGCTTTTTCCTTTCTTGGGGGTTCTTCATGATGTGTACATTTCCTCACTGGACACAGTGGAATGAGCAGGGATGTCGCTCTTTCCTTTCTTGGGGGTTCTTCATGATGTGTACATTTCTTTACTGGACACAGTGAAATGAGCAGGGATGTTGCTCTTTCCTTTCTTGGAGGTTCTTCATGATGTGTACATTTCTTCACTGGACACAGTGAAATGACCAGTGATGTCGCTCTTTCCTTTCTTGGGGGTTCTTCATGATGTGTACATTTCTTCACTGGACACAGTGAAATGACCAGTGATGTCGTGATGGCGCTCTTTCCTTTCTTGGGGGTTCTTCATGATGTGTACATTTCTTCACTGGACACAGTGAAATGACCAGTGATGTCGCTCTTTCCATGATGTGTACATTTCTTCACTGGACACAGTGAAATGACCAGTGATGTCGTGATGTCACTCTTTCCTTTCTTGGGGGTTCTTCACGATGTGTACATTTCTTTACTGGACACAGTGAAATGAGCAGTGATGTTGTGACGTCGCTCTTTCCTTTCTTGGGGGTTCTTCATGATGTGTACATTTCTTCACTGGACACAGTGAAATGATCAGTGATGTTGTGATGTCGCTCTTTCCTTTCTTGGGGGTTCTTCATGATGTGTACATTTCTTCACTGGACACAGTGAAATGACCAGTGATGTCGCTCTTTCCTTCCTTGGGGGTTCTTCATGATGTGTAAATTTCTTCACTGGACACAGTGAAATGACCAGTGATGTCGCTCTTTCCTTTCTTGGGGGTTCTTCATGATGTGTACATTTCTTCACTGGACACATTGAAATGACCAGTGATGTCGCTCTTTCCATGATGTGTACATTTCTTCACTGGACACAGTGAAATGACCAGTGATGTCGCTCTTTCCTTTCTTGGGGGTTCTTCATGATGTGTACATTTCTTCAATGGACACAGTGAAATGACCAGTGATGTTGTGATGTCGCCATGATGTGTACATTTCTTCACTGGACACAGTGAAATGACCACTGATGTCGCTCTTTCCTTTTTTGGGGGTTCTTCATGATGTGTACATTTCTTCACTTCACTAGACACAGTGAAATGAGCAGGGATGTCGCTCTTTCCTTTCTTGGGGGTTCTTCATGATGTGTACATTTCTTCACTGGACACAGTGAAATGACCAGTGATGTTGCTCTTTCCTTTCTTGGGGGTTCTTAATTATGTGTACATTTCTTCACTGGACACAGTGAAATGACCAGTGATGTCGTGATGTCGCCATGATGTGTACATTTCTTCACTGGACACAGTGAAATGACTAGTGATGTCGTGATGTCGCTCTTTCCTTTCTTGGGGTTTCTTCAAGACGTGTACCTTTCTTCACTTGACACAGTGAAATGACCAGTGATATCGCTCTTCCTTTCTTGGGGGTTCTTCATGATGTGTACATTTCTTCACTGAAAACAGTGAAATGACCAGTGATGTCGCTCTTTCCTTTCTTGGAGGTTCTTCATGATGTGTACATTTCTTCACTGGACACAGTGAAATGAGCAGTGATGTTGCTCTTTCCTTTCTTGGGGGTTCTTCATGATGTGTACATTTCTTCACTGGACACAGTGAAATGACCAGTGATGTCGTGATGTCGCCATGATGTGTACATTTCTTCACTGGACACAGTGAAATGAGCAGGGATGTCACTCTTTCCTTTCTTGGGGGTTCTTCATGATGTGTACATTTCTTCACTGGACACAGTGAAATGACCAGTGATGTCGTGATGTCACTCTTTCCTTTCTTGGGGGTTCTTCATGATGTGTACATTTCCTTACTGGACACAGTGGAATGAGCAGGGATGTCACTCTTTCCTTTCTTGGGGGTTCTTCATGATGTGTACATTTCTTTACTGGACACAGTGAAATGAGCAGGGATGTTGCTCTTTCCTTTCTTGGAGGTTCTTCATGATGTGTACATTTCTTCACTGGACACAGTGAAATGACCAGTGATGTCGCTCTTTCCTTTCTTGGGGGTTCTTCATGATGTGTACATTTCTTCACTGGACACAGTGAAATGACCAGTGATGTCGTGATGGCGCTCTTTCCTTTCTTGGGGGTTCTTCATGATGTGTACATTTCTTCACTGGACACAGTGAAATGACCAGTGATGTCGCTCTTTCCATGATGTGTACATTTCTTCACTGGACACAGTGAAATGACCAGTGATGTCGTGATGTCACTCTTTCCTTTCTTGGGGGTTCTTCACGATGTGTACATTTCTTTACTGGACACAGTGAAATGAGCAGTGATGTCGTGACGTCGCTCTTTCCTTTCTTGGGGGTTCTTCATGATGTGTACATTTCTTCACTGGACACAGTGAAATGACCAGTGATGTCGCTCTTTCCTTTCTTGGGGGTTCTTCATGATGTGTACATTTCTTCACTGGACACAGTGAAATGGCCAGTTATGTCACTCTTTCCTTTCTTGGGGGTTCTTCATGATGTGTACATTTCTTCACTGGACACATTGAAATGACCAGTGATGTCGCTCTTTCCATGATGTGTACATTTCTTCACTGGACACAGTGAAATGCCCAGTGATGTCGCTCTTTCCTTTCTTGGGGGTTCTTCATGATGTGTACATTTCTTCAATGGACACAGTGAAATGACCAGTGATGTTGTGATGTCGCCATGATGTGTACATTTCTTTACTGGACACAGTGAAATGACCAGTCATGTCGCTCTTTCCTTTTTTGGGGGTTCTTCATGATGTGTACATTTCTTCACTTCACTAGACACAGTGAAATGAGCAGGGATGTCGCTCTTTCCTTTCTTGGGGGTTCTTCATGATGTGTACATTTCTTCACTGGACACAGTGAAATGACCAGTGATGTCGCTCTTTCCTTTCTTGGGGGTTCTTAATGATGTGTACATTTCTTCACTGGACACAGTGAAATGACCAGTGATGTCGTGATGTCGCCATGATGTGTACATTTCTTCACTGGACACAGTGAAATGACCAGTGATGTCGTGATGTCGCTCTTTCCTTTCTTGGGGTTTCTTCAAGATGTGTACCTTTCTTCACTTGACACAGTGAAATGACCAGTGATATCGCTCTTTCCTTTCTTGGGGGTTCTTCATGATGTGTACATTTCTTCACTGGAAACAGTGAAATGACCAGTGATGTCGCTCTTTCCTTTCTTGGAGGTTCTTCATGAAGTGTACATTTCTTCACTGGACACAGTGAAATGAGCAGTGATGTTGCTCTTTCCTTTCTTGGGGGTTCTTCATGATGTGTACATTTCTTCACTGGACACAGTGAAATGACCAGTGATGTCGTGATGTCGCCATGATGTGTACATTTCTTCACTGGACACGGTGAAATGAGCAGGGATGTCACTCTTTCCTTTCTTGGGGGTTCTTCATGATGTGTACATTTCTTCACTGGACACAGTGAAATGACAAGTGATGTCGCTTTTTCCTTTCTTGGGGGTTCTTCATGATGTGTACATTTCTTCACTGGACACAGTGGAATGAGCAGGGATGTCGCTCTTTCCTTTCTTGGGGGTTCTTCATGATGTGTACATTTCTTTACTGGACACAGTGAAAAGAGCAGGGATGTTGCTCTTTCCTTTCTTGGGGGTTCTTCATGATGTGTACATTTCTTCACTGGACACAGTGAAATGACCTGTGATGTCGCTCTTTCCTTTCTTGGGGGTTCTTCATGATGTGTACATTTCTTCACTGGACACAGTGAAATGACCAGTGATGTTGTGATGTCGCTCTTTCCTTTCGTGGGGGTTCTTCATGATGTGTACATTTCTTCACTGGACACAGTGAAATGACCAGTGATGTCGCTCTTTCCATGATGTGTACATTTCTTCACTGGACACAGTGAAATGACCAGTGATGTTGTGATGTCGCTCTTTCCTTTCTTGGGGGTTCTTCATGATGTGTACCTTTCTTCACTGGACACAGTGAAATGACCAGTGATGTCGCTCTTTCTTTTCTTGGGGGTTCTTCATGATGTGTACATTTCTTCACTGGACACAGTGAAATGACCAGTGATGTCGCTCTTTCCTTTCTTGGGGGTTCTTCATGATGTGTACATTTCTTCACTTCACTAGACACAGTGAAATGAGCAGGGATGTCGCTCTTTCCTTTCTTGGGGGTTTTTCATGATGTGTACATTTCTTTACTGGACACAGTGAAATGAGCAGGGATGTCGCTCTTTCCTTTTTTGGGGGTTCTTCATGATGTGTACATTTCTTCACTGGACACAGTGAAATGACCAGTGATGTTGTGATGTCGCTCTTTCCTTTCTTGGGGGTTCTTCATGATGTGTACATTTCTTCACTGGACACAGTGAAATGACCAGTGATGTCGCTCTTTCCATGATGTGTACATTTCTTCACTGGACACAGTGAAATGACCAGTGATGTCGTGATGTCGCTCTTTTCTTTCTTGGGGGTTCTTCATGATGTGTACCTTTCTTCACTGTACACAGTGAAATGACCAGTGATGTCGCTCTTTCCTTTCTTGGGGGTTCTTCGTGATGTGTACATTTCTTCACTGGACACAGTGAAATGACCAGTGATGTCGCTCTTTCCTTTCTTGGAGGTTCTTCATGATGTCTAAATTTCTTCACTGGACACAGTGAAATGAGCAGTGATGTCGCTCTTTCCTTTCTTGGGAGTTCTTCATGATGTGTACATTTCTTCACTGGACACAGTGAAATGAGGAGGGATGTCGCTCTTTCCTTTCTTGGGGGTTTGTCATGATGTGTACATTTCTTCACTGGACACAGTGAAATGACCAGGGATGTCGCTCTTTCCTTTTTTGGGGGTTCTTCATGATGTGTACATTTCTTCACTGGACACAGTGAAATGAGCAGGGATGTCGCTCTTTCCTTTCTTGGGGGTTCTTCATGATGTGTACATTTCTTCACTGGACACAGTGAAATGACCAGTGATGTCGCTCTTTCCATGATGTGTACATTTCTTCACTGGACATAGTGAAATGACCAGTGATGTTGTGATGTCGCTCTTTCCTTTCTTGGGGGTTCTTCATGATGTGTACATTTCTTCACTGGACACAGTGAAATGACCAGTGATGTCGCTCTTTCCTTTCTTGGGGGTTCTTCATGATGTGTACATTTCTTCACTTCACTAGACACAGTGAAATGAGCAGGGATGTTGCTCTTTCCTTTCTTGGGGGTTCTTCATGATGTGTACATTTCTTTACTGGACTTAGTGAAATGAGCAGGGATGTTGCTCTTTCCTTTCTTGGGTGTTCTTCATGATGTGTACATTTCTTCACTGGACACAGTGAAATGACCAGTGATGTCGCTCTTTCCTTTCTTGGAGGTTCTTCATGATGTGTACATTTCTTCACTGGACACAGTGAAATGACCAGTGATGTCGTGATGTCGCTCTTTCCTTTCTTGGGGGTTCTTCATGATGTGTACATTTCTTCACTGGACACAGTGAAATGACCAGTGATGTCGCTCTTTCCATGATGTGTGCATTTCTTCACTGGACACAGTGAAATGACCAGTGATGTCGTGATGTCGCTCTTTCCTTTCTTGGGGGTTCTTCATGATGTGAACCTTTCTTCACTGGACACAGTGAAATGACCAGTGATGTCGCTCTTTCCTTTCTTGGGGGTTATTCATGATGTGTACATTTCTTCACTGGACACATTGAAATGACCAGTGATGTTGCTCTTTCCTTTCTTGGAGGTTCTTCATGATGTGTACATTTCTTCACTGGACACAGTGAAATGAGCAGTAATGTTGCTCTTTCCTTTCTTGGGGGTTCTTCATGATGTGTACATTTCTTCACTGGACACAGTGGCCCTCATTACGACCCTGGCGGAAAGTGACTGGCCGGACCGCCACAGCGTAAATAGCGTTTCCGCCATTGCACGAAGGAGCAAAGTGCGGCCCGTTCCGACCCATCGGGCACGAGCACCACGGCATGGCGGAAGTGCAAAGTCCGCGATGGCGGAAATGACCCCAAAACGGCCCACACCGCCGCCGTACGGCGCCCTAGGTGCAATACCGCCACCCATCACAGCGGACACCGCAGTGTGCGCCTACCGAAAAGTACGGTGACCGTAAATATACGGAAACGGAAGTAAAAACATGGGCCCGGAACGGGAAACATCCCGCCGTACACCTATAAAACCACAAAAACCACACAACCACTAAAAACACTACCCCGAGACACACCCCAACCCGTCATCCACCCTAGCGAAACCAAGAAAAATGGGAAAAGTAGCGAAGAAAGCGTGCGACCGCAAGCGGCAGGTCCACTTCTCCCGTGAGGAACTCACCGTGCTAACAGAGACCCTCCAGGAGAATGCTGTCGTCGTCTTCTCCACGCAAATGACCAGGACCGCACTTGCGAACAAGAAGGCCATATGGGCTCTGGTGGCACAGCGGGTAAGTGCGGTGGGGACCGCACCCCGCAACCCACAGCAATGCAGAAAGCGATGGGACGACCTGCGGATACGCGTCCGCAGCATACTCTCTGCCAACCGCAACATTGCCACAGCCACCGGGGGAGGTCCTGAATCACCCATCAAGTTGACCCCCTGGGAAGAAATCTGTGCCTCCACCTTCGGAATGGAGAGCATAGAGGGAGTCGGAGGGATGGAGAAAGGAGTGCAGACATCCGAAGATTCAGGTAGGTGGGCCAGATAAAACAATGCTAAATCCACAATGTCCAATCATGTGAAGTACCATGTGTCCACATAGTGCAACAGAAACACATGTCCAGGAGAACGTCCACACACATCGCCCTGATAGCGCACTTTAAAACTCACAATAAATACATAAATAATTAAAAAACCCTCAAACACCCACTACACGTGCAGCAGGCACACCCTAACTGCAGGCTGCCAAACAACTGCACCCTCACTCCACACACAAATGAAAGCACCTCCAAGGCCCCGACCCAAATCACCCTCAGGTACCACCCCAATGCATGTGATACAATGCCATTCCAATACCCACAGACCCATTAATAACCCTCGCCCTCCTTTACTCCACCACAGGGTCCGATCCAAAAGACGAGCATCAGGACACCCCTACCAGCACACCTGCAAAGAGGGCCAAGACCAACGGCCAAAGACCCTCCACCTCAGCTGCACGCATCAAGACACGGCAGCAGCACACATCAGGTGGCAGCACAGAGGAGGGAACATCAACAGGCACCCCAGCAGCCAGCATGCCCACAACACCACCACCACAGGTCCCCCCAACGGATGCCACAGAAGGCACTGCCTCTGGTGGCAGCAGCACCATAGGCACTGTTTATGGCATATGTGATATCATGTTGAACACCCTATCGACCCGCCACCCAAGTGAGCCCAACACACCCCCTCCACCCTCCTACCTCCCCCCCGAACACCAGTGTCCAAAGATGCTCATTGTCAGTGGGCTGTCGCTATTGCAAGCCCCCTCTGCGGGTATCAGGGGCACCCCTGCCTGTGGTGACACCCCATTGATGGCAGCATGCTCCGACACAGAAGACGGGGATGTCGAAGTCAGATCCATCCATGACCTGTCCCATTCCCCCTGTCTGTCCCATCCCGTACAACATGAGGATACCACGCAGGGGCACCCACAAGACGACGACTGGCCATCCCCCACAAGCCCTGTGGCAAGGCAACATGAGGTCAACAGCCCCTCTGTGACACCCCCGCAAATGGCCATGGCCCAGCAGAGGCAACAGTCCCTCGACCAGTTAATCGTGCAACAGCAGCAACTGGCCACGCTCCTCAAGGACCATGCCGATGAATGTGGGCGCACTAAGGCAGACATAGAAACATCAACTGAGACACTCAGGGCAGAAATGGAGAGAAGTACAGAGACACTAAGGGCACAAATGGAGAGTAGCACCGAGAGCCTGAGAGTCCAAATGGAGAGAAGCACCGAGAGCCTGAGGGGGGAACTGCATGCGACGTCCAAAGACGTATGTGCCGAACTTGCCGCAGTGCGCCGTGTGCTCACTGAGCTCTCACAAACCCTTAGGGACATGCATGGACGTGAGCAGGCAGAGACATCATCCGTTGCAAGTTCCGTCCAGGGCAGCCCCCAACGTAGATCTGGGAGGAACCTGCGCTCCACAGGCAGGGGTGCCCCTGATACCCGCAGAGGGGGCTTGCAATAGCGACAGCCCACTGACAATGAGCATCTTTGGACACTGGTGTTCGGGGGGAGGTAGGAGGGTGGAGGGGGTGTGTTGGGCTCACTTGGGTAGCGGGTCGATAGGGTGTTCAACATGATATCACATATGCCATAAACAGTGCACGATCAACCAATGAGATGTGTGGACAATGATCTTTGTGTACTAGGCCATCATAGGCGTACAGTCCATATTGTGCATGTACCAGACACACACAGTGCCACGAGTCCCGTGTCCATGTATCAGCCACCAGGCGTGAGTGCTAGAAGCATGCATCAATGAGATGCTGACGAATATCACGGCCCTCCGGTGCCTCGCAGACTCCTTGAGGTGCTGCCACATCCCCACCCTCATCATGACCATCATCAGGTGCTTGCAGTTCTGCGTCAGGGGGCATGGGCACATTTCTACGTACGCACATGTTGTGGAGCATGACACATGCCATGACCATCTTTGCAACCTTCTCATGGCGGTACAGGAGTGCCCCGCCAGACCTGCTGAGGCAGCGGAAACGAGTCTTCAGTAGGCCGAATGCCTGTTCAATGACTACACGGGTACGTGAGTGGGCATGGTTGTAGTCCTCCTCATGCTGGTCCCGTGGGTTCCGGACTGGTGTGAGGAGCCATCTCTTCAGTGGATACCCAGCATCACCTGTATGTGGACGATAAACGTATGATGTGGAATGCCATTGCTACGTACGCACACCCCCCCCTTCCTGCCAGGTCATTGCCGCATCACATACCCCACATCATCATGCATGAAATGAGACTCACCGAGTAGCCAGGATCTGTTCCCTGCGTGTCGCTCCATGTAGCGTGGTATAGTAGAGTTCCTCAAGACCATAGAATCATGGGTTGATCCAGGGAATCTGGCACAACAATGTGTAATGATCCTGTTGGAGTCACACACCATTTGTACATTCAGGGAATGAAATTGTTTTCGGTTGCGGTACTGGGCCTCCATGGCATGTGGGACGACCAATTCCACATGGGTGCAGTCGATGGCACCAATGCAACCCGGTATGCCGGCAAGTGCATGGAATCCCACTTTTGTGTTGGTAATTTCCTGCTCCGAGCGTGGTAGAGAGATGTAGTCGTCTGCGTGCTGCAGGAGGGCATCGAGCACTTGCAATAGTGTCCGTGAGAACAGTGGCTGAGAAATGCCATGCAACTGTCCGACTGTGTGCTGGTAGGTGCCTGTGGCCAGGAAGTGGAGTACAGACACCACCTTCAGTAGGGGTGGGATGGCGGTTGGGCTATCTATCATGCTGACAAGGTCAGCGTGTGTCATGTCCACAATGGCGGCTATGGTGTCCCGGTCCAAACGGTAGAGGGTGTGGATCTGCTCATCAGTGAGGTTGAACGGATGTGCTCGGAGGCGTGGGATTGCGGGCTGCCTGCGTGGTGGTAGTGGCTGTGCTGGCGGCCCTTGCTGGCCCTGCCTTGGCCTCCTCCTCCTCCTGCGTCTCCTCCGTGCGGCCGGTTGTAGTTGGTGTTCGTCTTCTTCTTGGAGTTGGAGTACTTGCAGTGCTATCAGGTCATGATGTGTACCTTTCTTCACTGGACACAGTGAAATAACCAGTGATGTCGCTCTTTCCTTTCTTGGGGGTTCTTCATGATGTGTACATTTCTTCACTGGACACAGTGAAATGACCAGTGATGTTGTGATGTCGCTCTTTCCTTTCTTGGGGGTTCTTCATGATGTGTACCTTTCTTCACTGGACACAGTGAAATGACCAGTGATGTCGCTCTTTCCTTTCTTGGGGGTTCTTCATGATGTGTACATCTCTTCACTGGACACAGTGAAATGACCAGTGATGTTGTGATGTCGCCATGATGTGTACATTTCTTCACTGGACACAGTGAAATGTGCATGGATGTCGTTCTTTCCTTTCTTGGGGGTTCTTCATGATGTGTACATTTCTTCACTGGACACAGTGAAATGAGCAGGGATGGCGCTCTTTCCTTTCTTGGGGGTTCTTCATGATGTGTACATTTCTTCACTGGACACAGTGAAATGACCAGTGATGGCGCTCTTTCCTTTCTTGGGGGTTCTTCATGATGTGTACATTTCTTCACGGGACACAGTGAAATGAGCAGGGATGGCGCTCTTTCCTTTCTTGGGGGTTCTTCATGATGTGTACATTTCTTCACTGGACACAGTGAAATGACCAGTGATGGCGCTCTTTCCTTTCTTGGGGGTACTTAATGATGTGTACATTTCTTCACTGGACACAGTGAAATGAGCAGTGATGTCGCTCTTTCCTTTCTTGGGGGTTCTTCATGATGTTTACATTTCTTCACTGGACACAGTGAAATGACCAGTGATGTCGCTCTTTCCTTTCTTGGGGGTTCTTCATGATGTGTACATTTCTTCACTGGACACAGTGAAATGACCAGTGATGGCGCTCTTTCCTTTCTTGGGGGTACTTAATGATGTGTACATTTCTTCACTGGACACAGTGAAATGAGCAGTGATGTCGCTCTTTCCTTTCTTGGGGGTTCTTCATGATGTGTACATTTCTTCACTGGACACAGTGAAATGAGCAGGGATGTCGCTCTTTCCTCTCTTGGGGGTTCTTCATGATGTGTACATTTCTTCACTGGACACAGTGAAATGACCAGTGATGTTGCTCTTTCTTTTCTTGGGAGTTCTTCATGATGTGTACATTTCTTCACTGGACACAGTGAAATGACCAGTGATGTTGTGATGTCGCTCTTTCCTTTCTTGGGGGTTCTTCATGATTTGTGCATTTCTTCACTGAACACAGTGAAATGACCAGGGATGTCGATCTGTCCTATCCAACCTTCATGCTTTCACAGTGCGGGGGACCCCGAGGATTGCGCTTTCGCCCCAGGTGGAGGCACTCTAGAGAATATCCTGGATAAACACTCCCTATTCAGGATTGGTATCATATACTCCTTTCAGAGACACCCCGCTTACTCAGGAGAACCCTGAGTGATCTTAGTAGCCTACTGCCTGCCTTGCAGGTTGCACCATGAAATTTACACCCTCAGCCCTCCAGTAATAGGCTTTAATAATACAAATAATACTAACTTGACTCCGCAGTCACTTACATTTGGAAACGTCTCTTTTTGTCTTGTCTTTTATTGTATTTTAGTCGTTTTTTTCATCCTCGAAAAATTATTGTGTTTTTAACTGTGATTAATGAACAGTTACAATTGATTGATACATGGGGCCTCATTACGAGTTTGGAGGCAGACATGGTGCTACTGGTACCATGGCTGCCTCCAAAGTCGTGTCCGGGTCCGGGTAGTCGGAATGGGGACTTACCGGGTCATTCCAACCTTGGAGGACCCGGTGAGTCCCCATTCTGAAAACCATTCCCCATTCCCATTCGAGTCCACAGAGGGCTCAACGGGAATGGGGAAGGAGCTAATAACGTGCCTGCAAATAGTGGGCCCGTTATGAGCTCCCTGGTCCCTTAGCGGCTCCCGCTAAGGGCGGCTGGTAAAACCAGCCGGCCTTAGTGGGACCCGCCAAGAGACCTCGGAATGCGGCGGTAAGGGGTTAACGGCACCGGCATCCTTACCGGTGCCATTAACCCCTTAACCCCAGCCTCGTAATGAGGCCTATTGTGTTTTTGTTTAAAGGTTAAATATTTAACCATACAACAATAAAAAAGAGATTAAATCATTTCACCTTATAGTTTTCAGGGCACCCTATAGAGCCGGCATTAATCCGAGGAGAGCAAAGGCCCAGTGAGCAGGCTCGACCGGCAGGACTATTGTGTGGTTCATGTGGAAAGAGGACACAGAATGTCATTCACGTTCTATCTTGTGAACCCTGCTGCAGTCAATGAAGAAAGGGAATTGCAGAAAACCTTGTGATGCGACTGCCGCCTGAAAAAGTAAATGCCAAATAGTGCAGTGTGTACCAACGTGGCCAGGCCCCCGCTTCCTTCCTGTGCATCCCCCTACCGCCCTCGCTTGGCGTGTTTCGAGGGGATGAGGCAGTGCTTCTGAGCCCAGTTGAAAAGCGGCTGATTCCACCCTTGGCCGGCTGTGCTAGGATTTCTCTTCACGCGCTGCCACACACATCTCTGCCTGGCTAATTCTCTTTCTAATTGTAATTTCAGAAACTGCCATGGCAGTGGCAGCAGTCCTGCGCGCAAGGCCTGGAAGAGCTAAAATAGGTCTTGCATGCACTACTAGCCTTCCGACACGAGGAGCGGTGCACTACACACCAAGTTAAAGTAAATGTCCTCTTTGAGTTCCACAGATCTTTTATAGGAAGATGGCTCTTTCAGACAATGTCAGTTTTTGCAGATACGGGATTTGAGCCATAGGCAATGAAAGGGCCATTTGTGACCAGACGTCCCGGTTTTGTCGGGACTGCCCGGGTATTTGCACCTCTGTCCCGGATCCCAAGACTTTTTTTAGGTTTAAAAACCCTGTCCCCGGATTTGGAGATCAGGTGGATACATCCCGGTTTTTTGCTGGATATCATGATTTTTGCATCAGTTTTCCAAAAACCGGGATGATATCCACCCGATCCCCAAATCCCGAACAGGGTTTTAAAACTTAAAATAGCCTCCGTTCTCCGGACACTGCAACATGACACGGGACAGGCCACCCACATAGAAGTAGCACTACAGTTTCGCCGCTGAAGCGGTAGTCCTACTTCTATGTCAGTAGCATGTCTAGGTTTTTATTTGCAAAATCTGGTCACCCTACCATTTGATCATAAGAAGGCCTGTATTATAACTCGGGTCACAGATCCTGTTTTGTGCATTCTGTACCCTGTATATGATCTTAGGTAAATGGCCTGACCTTCCAAGAGCCATCCTAATGATTTCTGCAGCACTGGGAAGAGAGCCATTTACCCCTGCGCCCTACAGTATATAACAGGGGTCTGCAATCCGCGGCTCGCCAGATGTTTTGCACTATGATTTATGATTCCCATAATCCCTCACTATTGACTACTCAAGTGGGGCTGGTGGGAGTTGTAGTCCAAAACCATTGAAGAGCCAAAGTTTGAAGGCCCGGGGATATTTAGCAACAGATATGTATAAGTGTTTTACAACCTTCACATGCACGTGCGTAGTTTGCACCTGGTCTGGTTTGCAAAATGCTTTGCACACGTGCAATCAGAGCAGCAAATAGAGTGGGCAAACCGTCCATACGCTCGCACCAGACGTTACCTGTGATTAAAGCAGAAGCCTAATGGTAACCACCGCCTATGTGACATCATC
Source organism: Ambystoma mexicanum (assembly GCF_040938575.1). NCBI lineage: Eukaryota > Metazoa > Chordata > Amphibia > Caudata > Ambystomatidae > Ambystoma > Ambystoma mexicanum. The sequence continues at coordinate 126,909,849 of NC_090923.1, read as the reverse complement.
ACTTGCAGACAAAGGAATGCAGCTACATAGGCGCACATATTGGCCAAGCGGCCTGTGGGCCGGTCTGGCCACACACATCTTAGGTGCAGGGCAGTGTGCAAAGTAGGCAGTTGTGGTTTGCAGGCAGGATATTTCTTTTTCTTTTAACGTATGACAAGAATCACAAGAAATATGTGAATAAAAGACTATTCTTGATAACGCTCTGTACATGTATGTATGTAGTATGTTGCTTTTACATGTGAAAAGAATCACCAGATATCGTCAAAGGAATGTAAATGGTATAATAGCCTGTCTTTATAAAGCGTTTCATGCTAGATTCCTCGTGCTTCCAACCGCCTTTAGATTAGTTATTATTGCCCAATTTAGTGGTATTCAGAACACAAGTGCTGGTGTCTGAAAAGGCAGTACTGGCTCAAAGTGTCCATTTAGCAGCCCTGCCATTTCCGACCCTGCTTGCAGCATGGTAATGCTTAGCATACGGGCAAGGATAAAATGTAGAGCTTGCAGGGTAATTGGCCCGAAAAGGCATGTTCTTTTAACAGAACTGTGCAGGTTGTCACATCTGGTAGAGGGACTCGATTCAACAAGAGATCTCAAGGTGTGAGATGCTTAGCCAGTCCTGGCTTTTTAGCTCATATTACTTTGCAGGATGCCAATTGTTTTCTTTTAGCTGTTTAAAACGCAGGACTACTGGTCCCAGAATGCAAAGTGGTGTATGCTAAAAATCCCAAACGAGCTGAATCGCTTAAACCTGACCTGGGCTATTTACGAATGCCAGTGAAATCTAAGGATAGAGTGACCAAATGGCTACAACACTGCATATTTCTAATCATGGCCTTGCATTCAGCAAGTCACTGAATTCTGCCCTTTGTACTTTTGGGTCTTCGTTGCACCAGGAGAACTACAACTACCAGAATGCTTTTGTTTTCCACTACATAGCATTAACCTGAATCCCAGGGCTTGAAGCTTGCTGTCCTACGGTCCCAATAATATGGAACTATTTAGGCCAGGCAAGAGTGAAGTAGCATGACACTTTGCAATGAGTGGGACTCGCAAACAGAGTGAGTTTTTAAGACCACCTAGGGAGATGCTGTTTCTTTAAGAGGCAAAGTGCCTGCGGCTGGGGAGAAACACCTCAAGCCGCTGACTCGTGTGTGTCAGAACGGTCTGCTGTGCCTGTTTCAGGTAAAATCTTGTTGTGCTCGTGTTCCTAGTCTTGGTGGAGTCCCTGAGCTGGCCCTAGGATTTGCGGGGCTTTGGGCAGCAAACGGAGTGTGCCCCCCCCCCTTTGTTTGCATAAAAAGTGACATCAGTATTATTACAAAAAATATTATAGATTGAGTCTTCAATATGCAACGGTACCCATGGGAAGTTAAATTAAAAAGAAGGGGCCATGAGTAAGGCAGGAGAGAAATAAACTGTCAGGTTCAATATTGAATTGTCACTATTAATATTTACCTATGTGGAAATATCAGGAGTGAGACTATTTTTAAAGTAGTAGACAGTGTAAGCAGAATACCTTAAATAGACTTTTAATTTTGCAGACAAGGGATTGTGAGATGAAAGGATTTGGCTGGGAGCATACACTTTGGTTAAGTGGAGAAGCTGGGATTTGAGAACAGCCTGCAATTAAGGAACTTGAACACATCTCTTCCCAGATGAAATTGGTAGAAATATTGTTTGTAAAAGGTATTTTTGAAACATTTGTTTGAAATCACCATCTGACTGTGGAAGGCATTGCAAAACTATGGTTGGTGATTCTATTTTGCTAACTGAAGTTATCTGCTGTTTTTGCAGGGATTTTCCCAATTTATTTTTTATTTTTTTTGTGGATATATTTGGCCGTTTTGTCCAAACTAGCAATATTCTTTTATTTCAGAAGCTCCAGATAAGAATCCTAGAGGGACTGTAACTAGGAAGAGGGATGACGAGGCATGTAATGAAGCAGCCATGCAATCAAGCCTAGTAGCCATTGCACTAGTCAGGCAATTAAGGCTAAAAGCCTACACCTGAAGCCTGTTGTCATACCTGTGAGGCATAAAAGGCCCCAGCGAGAAAGGAGTATGAGAAGAAGGTGGAACAGGAGTTGGAAGGCTGGCAGTGGTAGTAGTAGCAGTGGGGAAGGACAATGCTGGCAAATCACAAGGAAGTGGGAGCACAGAAGGGACGCCGGAAGGTGGGGACGGCAGATTTCACCTGTCAGTTCTGAGAGAGTCCTGTTCTCCCAAAACCTGAAGTGCAGGGGCTGCGCAGAGGAAGACATGCTGGAAGCCGAGTTTTCCCAATGTGAGCCGTATTGCTGTGATTGCAGAGTTGTCGTGCAGGAGATCAAGGTCAGAAGCAGACGGCACGCTAAGGGTCTCGAGAGAAACAGGAACTCCCAATTGAAGTGGCCGGACCGGAGACACCTTTGCTGGAGAAGGGTGTAGGTCCCCTAAGTGAGACAGAAATGGTAGCAGAAGTCGAGGAAGTCGGGGAAGCAGGCAACCCGCAAAAACAGTATCCCGGAAGCCGGTGAGTGAACCACGGCATTCAAACACACTGCGCAAACCTTGCCAGTAACTATAGCCAGCTATGAAGTGACTCGCGTATGGTTTAATGTGGGGGAAAGCTGTTTGATTATCTGAAGTTTTATTTCACATTGGAAATGTGGTACTCACATATATTATCAAATAACGTGTGAGAGCTAAAAGCATTGAAACTCTATTGTTGAAATGTTTAAATTGTTGCTGAATAACCGAGTGGTCACATGTCCTCAATTAAGAAGGAGGAACGCTTGGTAAACCATTCACGATTACGACAATATACGATTTACAAGTCACACAGAGTGAGAAATACATCAAGTGAAGGTCACGTGCACCCAATTGTGTTTTCCAAAGGAAGTCAGAATTCATCCTTTACCGTTACATGAAAATGCAATCTTTTCTTCAACTTTATATTCGAAAATATTTTATAAAGAGAGGTTGCATGTGCCCAATTTACTTTTCACTTGAGACACTGAATCTTATACTATAACCAGAAGTGACATTCTTACCATTGCTAAAGAAGTAAAGAGCCTAAAGAAGTAAGAGCTAAAGAAGTGAAGAGAAGAACAAGAAGAGACTAACAAAAGCAGGTGGAGCTAGCTTCCCTGTCAGAGCTGCCCGTGCCTGGAATGCACTCCCCACTGCACTGAGCTGATCAGCCCTACTCCAGATTCAGATGTAACATGAAAAGCTGGCTCTGGACTAATGACGCCCATCAAACTGCTCCCCTGCACTAGAGCTAGGATTTCTGCATGTAACCATCATGATTTTCATGAAACCTGTACTATAGACTATCTCTCCTCCTCATTGGTGATGTGATGTACCCATATCTTGTATATATGTACTGTAAATACTGTAATAATCATGTACTGTAACTATTGTATGCAACTAAGCTTAAATATTCTTGTTACAGCTGCGCCTGGCTACCCCAGGGTTTGGAGCGCATTATCAAATAATAATAAACTAAACTAAACAAGCATTGCCCAAGTCAAGAGGCATCCTCTTTGTATAGTGAAAGTCGCATTGCCTTTAGTTAAAGAGCCCTCTAACTCCATTGCAAATTTGGCAACTATCAAGTGGCCTAAAATACAAGTGTCTCATTATTACCTGAAGCTGGCAGAGTGGCACTATGGCTTTTGGGTAATTGTTTGGGCTGGTGACTGGCAGAAAGCGTGAACAAAGCTGCGGAAGGGGAATTCATTGCTTGTGAAGAATATTCTGAAGTAAAGTGGCAGAAGACAGGAGAGGCAAAGAGGATGCCCCTTTTGAGAAAGTTATCAAAAGGAAGAGTGCATTGCCTACCTGCTGAGGTTGAAGATATCTTGTTGAAGTCTAGCAGTTGAAGGTACTGAATTGTGGGAGTCAGAAATACGGGAGAGGCAAAGAGGCTTCCCCTTTTGAGAAAGTCATCAAAAGGAAGAGTGCCTTGCCTACCTGCAGAGGTTGAAATGTATCCTCTTGAAGTCTGTCCAGTAATTCAAAGCATTGAGCTATAGTAGTAACACCTAAACTGTGGTGGTATAAAAACGTGTCAGTAGATGTCACATTGAAGTGGTATGAAGTAGGACTGTACTGTGGGACAAAGGTTACTATTCTCATGGTACCAACAGTAGAAGTCTGATTGTTGAAAGGGAAGCAGCAGCCGAGAGAAAGCATGCTGACAAATATACCAATATACATTTGTAACTAAATCTGAATTGAAGATGCCTTTGGGGAAATATTACAGCTTTTTTTGAACTGTTGTAAGTTGGGTGAAAGTAGAGACAATTTATCATAACCAGGATCACCACTGGTGCTATTTCTTCGCTGAAAGTTGGAAAGGGATCTTTTTACCCAAGGACCAAAGAGCTGCTCCTAGTGGATTTCTGTTTGATGTACTCTTTCTAACTTGGAACTATCAAAAACTGGTTCAATACCTTTCTTTCCTTTGAAGATCACTGTGAGTCAACTTGGAATCTTGGGGAAGGGATCTTTACCAGGATAAGAAAAGGTCATTTAGATATTGAGTTAATGTTTATTTATGGTGTTGCTATGTCATTTATTTGTATGTTTGATCTTTACTGTGAGGAACAGTTTACCCATGCTAGAGATTGTTCCCTTAGCTCCTAGACTAGGCAGGGACTTCCTCGGTAGAGTGGGCAAACAAGGCTTTCTTTTCAATTATTTACGTGAATAGAATTGCATATTTGAAAAAATCTACAAGCAGTTGTCCGCCTCTGCATTACTGACCCCTCAAAGCTGTCAAAAGAAATAAACTCGAAGCAAGTTCCTAAAATGTCATGTCAGGGCCGGGATTGGCCCTGTGGCAGTCAGGGCAGGTTGTGTCTACTGGAGAATTTCCTTATAGTGCGATAGAGCCTATTTACTTGGGAGATCTTGATGCAGGGAAGTAAGCCTTTTTCAGGTCTTCAAATATTAGCAGAATATGGGGCAGAGGGTGTAGGACCACCCATACTCCTTGCCATGCTCATCTAAATCACTGGTTATGGCAGGGATTCTTTCTTCTTGCCTGATTGGTTCAGGCTTGGTGAGGTGTTAACATTCAACTTGCAAAATTAGCAAGTGCTGCTCACTTTAAAATTGGAAAGGAGCCTCATTAATGGAACACCTGACCTTTCATTGGAGTGGGTGGGCAGGCCAAATCTGCTTTTCTGGTACGGGAGTAATAGGGAATCCTATAGCAGAATGCTACAAAGACAACTCAGCAGGTTAGGCAACAGTTGTTGAGATGTTATATGTTTAGGCCTTCCTGTAAATCATATGGCTTTTTTGTATTCCTGCTGTGAAGTGTTGTTTCAACCTGGGGATGGGTACAGCTCCCTCGCAAGAGTTCCGACGTGGCCAAATTAGTTGCTTACCAAATGAAGTGATCATTAATGGATGAAGTCAAAAATGAGAGCAAATTATTTCTCATTTTCCTACATGACCTTTCATGTAAAATTTACAGTCGGTATCCGTAGAAAAGAAAGGAAAAACTGAATTGTGGTATGTTATAGACTCCAAGCATTTTACTACTACAGAGATATTCCATTGTTTTGGACTTGAGGACTGCAAACACATTTAATCTGTTCCTTCCTGAAATTTACCCTTCTTTACCATGACAACCTAGGGTCAAAAGGGCAGTAATCTTTCCCTTGTACATCCTCTCCCTCATGATTCCCCATTATGGGCTCATTTAATGTAATGCCCGGGTCTACACCCTTATTATCTTCCCTTCCCTCCTCTTAGGTGATAGGTCCCTTATATTAACATATTGATGTATGTTGCTGAGATGTTTTCTAGATGACTGCCCGACTTAAAAAACCCAGCAGCTTTATTTCCATCCTGTATATTATCCACAGCTTTCATATTACCATACTGAGCTTTCTTACTATTTACATGTGTCTCTGCTTGAGGCTTCATTTTATTAAAATATACATATTAACTGTTCTGAGTTCTTATCAGCCCCCTCATTGTCCGTAGACCGCATCATTGCTGAACTCGGGTGTATATCTGGTGCTACTTCATCTTCCACAACAATCACCTCTTTATCCTGAGCTACTTCACCCAACTTAGGGTCAGCCCATTTTTGTTCCACATTCCCATTCTGCACCCTAAGTCCCCCCTTCTCTAATCTCACTAAGGAAGCAGATATTTCTCCTAAACGATATGAATGCCCCTTTAACTCATTCGCCATACTTGTACATACTTGTAACAAGGACACAAATACTTGATGGAAATTATCCCAAGTAAAAACCTAAGAACTTCCATTCTCAACAGCAGGGCCATTCCCATCAGGCTTTAAACTATCCATGCTAGTGTCATTTGTCAAGTTCTCTCCTGTGAATATTGGAGGAGTATTCAGTAAGGAGGAACTTTTAAGGGGTAAATCAATTCTATGAACTCCAGAATTTATCATTTCTGTGGCCATTAAACTACGACCCAGATTTTGCTCCTCAATAGTTAATGATAGCGTGCCCAGAGCACTTTCCTGTAAAACCATACAATTATTACCTCCCTCTGTAAGTACTGGAAAATGATCTTCCATCTTCTTTTTTTAACACTTTTTTCCCCCTGGGACTCGCATGCAGGCTCCCACTTTTATTGGCCGTAGTCAGCACAAAAGTATTCGGAGGATATGGAGGTAATGGTAAATCCATAGCCATGTGAAGACGATCTTTTTATTAGAAAATACAAGTGGGGCCAAAATGGTGTATTTATGCATAGTCATTGCAGGGCCCTTACTTCTTAAATTAGGCATCTCAAAAATAAAAAGACAACTTCACCCTCGCTTAGATTAGCTTATATCTGTGTTTTCCCCAAACAGTAAGGAATACCAAAGCCTAGAAGACACTAAGTAATTTGCAACCATAGTGTTAATGAACCTTACATTTTACAGTTCCCACCCTATGGTATTATCATCACATTGTTAAATCCTAACGAGACACAGTATAAATGTATTTGCTCAGTGATTTAGTCTTTGGCTAATACGGTCATGTTGAAAATCACATGTCCATAAGATTGTGTTGCTGCTGCAAGCTTTTGTTTGAAATCACAGTAGAAACATGTCCATGAATACATTTAATAGTATTCAGTGCAACATATGTACAGCAGTCACTTTATCGCATACTAAAGTAATCTCACTCGATTTAGGCAATATAACCTGCGGAGGGGGCGCATTAACGGTAGGGTAATGCCCTCGGGGGCCATAGTTAAAAGTCTGAGGGAAGCAAGGGCTTTAACAGAGCTCCGGGGGAATTACCCTACCGGTAATGCCCCCGGAGCTCTATATTGTCATTAGTATCCCGGCATGTCGTACCAGGGTACAAAGAGCAATTTTCATCAAGTCGAGAAATGGCACTGAGACTGTGTCTCAACTTCAGAAAAAAAAAGCAAATCAAAATGGCGGCCAAAGATCAGGGAAAAGGGAATTCACGTAGTCCCTTCTCCCATTCCATGGCGGCCATTAAAACGAATGTTAAAAAAAAGTAAACATACAAACGTAGTCCCTTCTCCCTTTCCATGGCAGCCATTCGGGGAAAGAACTCTGGGGTGCAGCGTTGCTCTGAGCCTTCTTGGGCAGGTAAGGCCCGGGCGAAGGTCAATGAGCTTGCTTTTAACAAGCTCATTGACCCTCCTTGTGTGCCAATATTATATGAAGTGAGATCTACTGTCCATTCCCTGCAGTATATATGGTATGAACAAAATATGTATCTATAGGATGGTCAGCACCATATAAAAGCTAAAATAAAAAATATATTGCATGATTTATAGTTTTTACCATCATAACTAGAGTATACTTTGTTCAAAAGACTGCAGTACTTTATCCATAGCATAACCACTGTATTAATTCTACCGTTTACTGTGGATCTTATTTTATTATGTCCCCTCTCCTTGTACTTATTCACTTCGATGGGATCAGTGGATATATTATTGGCTCAAATGTCTTGATACCGAAACATTTTATATTGAATGGCCATATATCGAATATTTTATAACTAAACATTTTATAGTGAAGGCACTTTTTTTGGTGGGGGGGATTGTTCCCCGCAAGCCCCTGTTTCCCACCCCTAAAAACCCACCCTGAACGTTTCCCAAAAATATTTAACACTTTATCCCCCCTAAATGCATTCACTATATATGTTTCTGTTATAAAATATTCGATATATAGTCATTCTTTGTAAAGGATTCGATATAAACACTTTATACCATATTATTGGACATCACAAACACACCTGGTTGAGGGTGCGTCAAAAGCAATACTGCTGTCCTAAATGGGCCAAACAAGGTAAGCGAGTATCATGCCAGGCAGTTCCAGTCTGTTAATTAAAAGCTGAAATGTAGGTCTCAACTGCTGAAACCATAGACTATGAGCCGCCCTTTAATAATCATGAAAGTGGAGGAAGGATAGTTCTGGTGCAACGCGTTTGTCTTGGAAGCAAGACAACGCAGTGCAATACAGGTTCACTCCCGATCCCGCTTAAATGAAGTCTTCCCATTCCCCTAAGACTGTCCCTATAAAAGAAAGGAAGCACAATTGTATATGTACGCTAGAGAAGTTTGTGCGCTGGGACATATGAACCCACTGCCTCCTCCCCTCCACCGGGCAATGCTCTAAGAATGGGTGAACCGGCTGGGGAAGATGATGACTGTATACTCATGCTAGCTGTCTTGGCTGCTTGCATCGCCATGGCTGTGGGTCTCTTTGGGGTTCTTTACTGAAAGAAATAGGAAGAAAACCAGGAAATATAACGCTGGTCTGAAACCTTCTGGACTCTGTAGAAGAAAGAGTAAACAAATTAACAGGATGACAGGATGTGACGGTATTTTCAGTGAATGTGTCATTTCCTGTGGCTGTGTTCATGGAAACAAACAAGCTCAAAGAGTTCCCATGAGGAGGTGTTCTGGGCAGGGAGAGTCAGGAACAGGTGGGAATACCCATACGGATTAGCATGGCCATAGGCAGGAAATGGGTGGGCTCATAGCCAAACAACACCCATACACTGTGTGGCCCTCCACATATGTCATTCCTGTGTGGCCCTCGTCATATGCTCTTCCTTTCTATCTGTACGAATCTCTATTCGCATGCAATAATGTGAGCTTCATGGGTGTCCCAAGCGACACCCAACAGCACAACCGGAAAATGAGACAATGCTAAAAACTAGACTGTTATTACAGCACTTAGAAACTGTGAGAGGGGGTATTGGGGCACTTTAAAAGATCACAATATTATTATCACACCAAAGTCCTATGCCCCAATAAGTGTGTTCGATCTCGCAAATAAATAACACAATATGCTTTGTAAATATTGCCCATAAAACAAACGTACAGAATCTAGATTCATATGTGCCTGCAATGCGTTATCAATACTTGTGAGCTCAGAGGTACAATAATGTGTAATTGTGTAACACTTGTGTATAGGCGCGTTATAAATGCCATATCATATCATATCATAGTATTGTATTGAAAAGCAGTATGCATATTCCGGATTAAAAACCTAAAGATTCTGAAGTTATACCAAATACACACAAAAGCGTAGTGAAACAGACCTCAAATATTTGCACGGTATATTCACCTGAGCACTGTAGCAGCAAATGTACCATTTAGGAGAAAGCTGGTCTCATTTCTAGCAGAGAAGCTGCACTTTTATGACCATACCTCATGCGCAGTCCAAGGTGCAAAAGGAAAACAACTATTGCCTCAATCCTCGCAGAGAGACAGTCCAGTAAAAAGGCCTAGCTACTGAATGACCATCTTGGCCACTGTAAATCGCCCATTTCAGTTGCCACTGATTACTTGAAAAGATTGTGAAATCTGCAGCTATTGCAGGGCCAGGACAGGGATGGGGTACAAGGGAGGGGCAGGGCCAGGATAGGGATGGGGTGCAAGGGGAGGGGGCTATCGGAGCTCTCGCCTTTCCGATCACCATCAGGTCCCTTTCCCTCACTGGTCCACAAAGCAGTGAAATGAGAAATGAGAACCCTTCTCCCTGCCCTAAACCTGTCTTTGTAACTGTTCTGCAAGCTGAGGCCTATCCCAATCAATTGGTTATTTTGGGATCTCGAAAATTGAGGGTCTTGTGGCATGCTTCTCATTTCCCCCCATGCCTTGCTTATGTTATTCCCTTGCACCTCCGTGTTAGAGAGATCTTTATGAGAACTTAGAAAATTGCTTAGTGAGGGAGCAGTAAACCATATATTTTTATGGCAAATTATATGCTTAAAAAAAATATGAATTTTGTTTAAAAAATGGACTTTGCATGCAAGCATCGAGATTTTCTACATGACCAGTTCCGGTTAGATAACACCACTGGCAGAGGAGGAGCAGGTATCAGAGTTGCCAATGAATGCCTTGTGATTAGCAAATACCAACAAGGTTCTATGTTATTTCATCGACGGGTGTAATTTCGTTTTTTTTTTCAGAGTATATTTTACTAAAAAAAAGAATCAAAATTGATTTGTTTTATTTTTGGGAGGTTCCCCCTCAAGCCCCCATCTCCTATTGTTTTTGACCTATTCCTGACCACCCCCAGCCCTTATATATACTATATATATATACATATATATATATACATATAGTTATCCTGTGCTGGAGTGCATTCCTTTAGATTTAGGTTAGGCAGGGATTTCTTCAGCAGAGTGGGGACAGTTAGGCATTTTGACATATTTTCTTTTACAATAAAATGGCATATTTTGAGAAATCCTCAATCAGTTGTCCGCCTCGCATTACTGACCCATCACACTTGTCAGGAACCTCTCAGAGAGGAGGCAGTGCCACAGGATGTATGAGAAATGTTTTCATGGTTGGGCAAGCAGGGAACATCCCCAGGCCACCACTCTCGGGTGGTGTTCCAGGGTCACACCTGCTGCCCAACTTGGGGGGGGCTTGGGTGGCAATGCTGGTAAGGGGTGGACGGAACTTTGTGGTGTGTGGCCAAGTCACAAGGCCAGAAAAATGTTGCGTTCTTTATTTCCTTCTCTGATTTACATCATCATTTCGACACTGAAAATAACATATGCTCTGTGTGTGCATGCCTGCATGCACATTTGCCCCCGCAATCGCACTTTCACTTTGCTGACTACAGCCTGCCTGCCACAGAAGGACAGTGAGCCAGGAGCCTGAGGAGTGCTTCCTCAAGTCGCTCCTCCCCGAGACTTGAGGCAAAGGAGACGACTGGTCATCAAATTGGGGAACGTATGTAAATCATCCATGCAGGGCCTTCACAAGGGGAGTGCCAGCCAGAGGGGTTCCTCATGTGTTCTATGTTATTATTTGCATAGCACTTCTGGTGTCTGTGGCCATGTCCCAGTGACAACGAATTGGACGTGTGGCCTAGTGCCAACATTACTGAATTTATCAGGCAGACACTTCAATATAAATCCTAGATTCAGTAACTGATAAGCAAGTGTTTTTCTGGACCAATCTCTGCATCTCTCCGTGTCTAACAGTGCAATTATGTGGAATGTGTGGAAATGGCTATGTGTGTCTTTCATGTTTCCCAAATACATTTTCCACCTTCCACTGCATTTGACTGTATATTCTGTAAGAGGATTCAATTCAGCACTACAGCTAAGTTAACGCCTAGTCTAGAAGACTGAATGAAAACCCTTATTGATATATCTTTAGGTCCAGTTCATGCGTTCTGGATGACTACCCTTATATAACACCCCTCTCTTGGAATCCCCCTGACCCCACTGAGCCAAGAAGTAGTTCTGTTTTGCAAGTTTAAAAGGTTTATTTGATAATTTAAAATATATATATCACACTTTATAATAAATTAATAATTGAATATCACACTTAATCTGATATGGTAAATATTAACAATGGAGAATCTGGCACTAGCACACTTCTTATAATGACTAATGAGTTGACCTGAAATGGATAAGGTAGCACACTGGTAAATAGGAACAAAAGTATAATGTGGTAGAGGATGCTTTATGTAGCTCAGGTGGATGCAATATTCAATGAATGCAGTACAGAAAATACTCAATATGATTTCAACCAAACAATGTAATCACTTTTCTCTGGCTATTCACTCCCCCCCTCTTTATGCAATGCAAGGGAATGGGAGGAAAGCACACAGTTCTCAGGAATGCAATCAATGTAATCAGTTCAATCCAGCAAGCTTAGACAACAGAAAACAGATAGGAGTTTTGAAAACACAGGCCCAAATGCTTTGATATGTGCTAGCAATGGATGAGAAATATGCTAAGCGCTTTTAATTCCCTTACAGAGGTTCAGGGTGAGTGGTATCTAGTTAATATTAGTCCAGGCTCACACTAGCAATGATGCAGGGATAGTTAGCAGGTTAGACGAATTTCTGGCCAATGGAAAGCAAACAGCAGCAGTTTTTACATGTGAAGAAATTGCAAATCGCGGTAAAATTCGCGGATGCGCCGAGCGCTATTACAAAGGAACCGCAAGGACTATCTCTACCGTTTTGGGGTCCTAGAAAAGCCTGGGATCTCAGCTTCCAAATGAAAGTTATTGCAAGTCTCTAGCCCAAACGGTTGCGGAGATATGAGTAATTTAGTAAAGGTCGTTTTTGGTTTTGTAAATTTTAAACGCACACTTTTTCAAAATGACAAGTGACAAATTTTTGCAGCTAGAATGACAGGTGACAGCTAGGAGGCAGTTCTACTTAGGTTAAATAGATTGAATTAGATGAATTTAAACTAAGAGATGTGTTCTGAGTTTTGCTAAGTACTCACAAGAGATTTTGAACAGGAAAGCGACTTGGTCACGGACTTCAGTCTGGTCAGGTCTTTCCGGGTTCTGCTCACAGCGCCTGGCCTCTGGAACTGCTCACAGGGGTCTGGTCTCTGCTAGGCACCGGTTCTTTGGGTCTCTCTGCTCTGGATAGATTGAAGTCTCTAGTTTGGCTTTCTGGAGGTTGATGGAGGTAAGTATGGATTTTTCCGGCAGAGCGTCCCGCTGCAAATGGATTTGGAAAGTCCCTATCTGTCCTGTCTGTCTGCTTTTATGTGTTTAGAATGTGGGTGTGTTCTAGCATCACTGACCCTACCTCTCTCTCAGCTTCTAATTGGTCAAACTTCCATTCCTCCTTGATTGGGGGAATGAAATGAAGTGTCATCAGGATGAGGTCTGTTTATGATACAGAGAACCCACCCCTGTCAACTTTACACACAATCTATATCTGACCTAAAAACATATTTGCACAGGTACACATTTGTTTAAAATTACATATACATGGTGTGGCTGAATTTAGCCATGTCTATGTCCAAATCTGCTCATTCTCGGAGCTTGCATTCAAAGAGTGTACATAATTGACTTTTTAACTGCTTTTCCAATTTCCGACATGGACCCAACTTTACATACATGTGTGCAGGGGGTAGGGACATTAACTGATGAAGTTTCAGATTTTTAACATGCACACATTTAGAGTAATATCCACTTTTCCGCTAAAACCCCCCTGAACATACCACCGGTTCCTACCACGTCTTAAACTGTGGGCAGAAAAATCACAAGAATTATGGTATCATTTATAAAATTTTCACATGTCCGCTCTATGAGTTATTCATCTTTTTAAAGTTATGTTCTGGCTCCAAAGGGGTGTGGTTTACCCTCAGCACAAGGTTGAATTTCTGGTTCTTTCCAGTTCTGCCAAGCCAGCTTGCTCTCACAGGCAGTGCTCCTCCCAGCTCCTGCCAAGAGGAAGCTACAATTTACGACTGCGGTAATAAAAACCTTTGCCTGAGTGGAGAGGGCTTTGTTCACTCTCTGGCAGAGCACAGGAAATTCAATTATCAGATAGATGGCATATCCTTAGCCTGGGCAGCAAAAGGAAGGTTGGCCTGGGAACACAGTGGTGACTCAAGTTTCACTGCTGATGGGTAGTTGCTAGGCAAAATCAAGTTCCTTAAGCCAGACTTTCAGCTAACTTTTTGTTGCTTTTAAAATAACTTGTAATTTTACACATGCAGCTAGAATGCTGATTCTAAGTGCAAAACTATGACATTTCAACAGTTACAAAGGCATGTGACACCAAACATAGGTCACTCATTTAATTTAACATTTTCGATTTTGGTGGTTTTAAATCCAGTTGTAGTTAGGCTTAAGCTGCTGACTCCATAGCATTTTTGTTATAAGCATTGTTTTTGGGCTCTTCATTTCCCAGATTTTGTAGGCACACAAAACTCCATTCTGCCAATGTCTGCTGGTGTTCAGTAAATATTTTGCACATGTTGCAAGGTTTGAAATAGGCATTTGGCTTGCCTTCAGAAAAACACACAGAGTGGTTTTAAAACGCCGGCTTTTGGATAGTGGTGAGTACTGGTACTGCACCCATTTTTGGGATTTAAGAAATGAATTCCCCACAATTCTAGGTTGCATTTGGCAATCAGCATTGCCATTCCCAATGGTTTCAGACTACTGTGCGGGTAGTCCAATGGTGGTTTTAAAGCGCTTTGAAGCTAACCGGCGCTACTGTTTTTCCTTTGGCAACCCATTTCCCTCATGGCAACCCGGCCTTTCATTCTCGCACTGGTGGGTGGCAAGTGAGGCAACCATTTTGGTGGGCGCACAAACTGCGCAGCTTTCCTGGATTTCGGCGCACATGTGGGTTTTCTGCCATCTTGAATTTCCTAAGCCCACAGCACCAAATGTTGTAGCAGGATAGCTTAAACGTGGGTCAGGACACCCAACAAGTCCCCCCCACGCGACTGCACTTTGAATTTGAGTCGATGGGGAGTCGCGTGCACAAGGGTTTTGACCCATGCACCGGTCTGTCCGCATAATCTTCTTCCTCTTCTGTAGATGGCACAGTTCAGCATTTTCTTCTCCATCCGGTACTGATCGATCGGTTCTCCTCGCCGGTCCTGATGGGAGTATTGGGCGGTCCACTGGGCCCATTGGATCTCCGTTCCCGGTCTCCGGATCGTCCTTCTTGGTCATCCTTCATGGTTTCATCTCTCCTAGGATGATAAAGCAAAAGCGGCAATATCTACTCATAGACGTTTTTCCACCACTGTTGAGGTAGTGGGGCAGCATATGCATTTTATCATAACGAAACATTACATTCTTATTTTGAGAAAAAAAAAACAGTATCACTAGAGACAGTTTCATGTAAATCACAATATTTTAGAGACTAGATGTGGTATGTTTTATGATTGGACTGAATTAGTCTGATACAGTACCCGCTAGGATTCCAGAGGATTCCTCCAGTTGTTGCAGAGTGTGCCTGGGATGGCAACATTTCAACTGGTTTATGTGGACCCACTTGTCTTCCCCCTCTGCCGAACCGCCTTTGGGGATGCGGATCTTGTAGGCCACAGGGGAGATCTTATCGACGATCTCAAAGGGTCCCTTCCATGTAGGCAAAAATTTGCGCTGCTTGGCCTGGTTCCTTTGGAAGTTGTATAGATAGACCCGGTCTCCCACCTGATATTCCTTCCTGGAAGTTTTCAGGTCATAATGGGTCTTCATGCTATCAGCCGATCTTTCTAGATTCCGCTGAGCATAAGCAAAAGCATGTTGAAGGTGTTTCCTTAAATTCTCTACATACTCATGAGTAGTGGAGGCATTTATCAGTGTCTGCTCTTGGGTCCTGTAGAGCAAATGCTGCGGAAGCACCATCTTGCGCCCAGTCATCAACTCAAATGGTGACATTTTGGTTGCAGATGAAGGGGTAGATCTGATAGCCATTAGGACCAGAGGTAATCGGATATCCCAACTTGGCCCAGAATCTGCCACAAACTTCTTTAATATGCTCACAATTGTCCGGTTATATCTCTCTACTGCCCCAGAAGAAGCTGGCCGGTAAGCAATATGCAGCTTTCTCTTGACCCCCAGTATCTCCCACATCTTTGTCATTACCTCACTGGTGAAGTGGCTACCTCTGTCTGACTCAATCCTTTGAGGTAGACCAAAACGGGAAAAGATGTGGTTAATCATCAAGGCAGCTGCGGTTTCTGCCTTGCAATTTGGGGCTGGGAGACATTCCACCCACTTGGTAAACAAGCATGTGACGGTCAACATGTACTTATTCCCCCTAGCCGAGCGAATCACAGGGCCTACAAAGTCGATTTGTAAATCTGACCATGGCAGTGTCATTCCCCTCTTTTGTAAAGGCGCCCGGTGCGTGAGGGATGATGGCTGAAATTGTGCACACACAAGACACCCCTTCAAGTATTGGTCGAGGTCCTGCCCCATGTGTGGCCAGTAGGCAACCTCTCTTAAGATTTCCAATGTTGTGTGAAACCCCCTGTGACCGGCCGTGGCCGCATCATGGGCGTGACTTAACATCAGGCTTCGGAATGAGGTAGGAACCACCCACTGATCGTGGCCAGCTTTGGATTTCCTTACCAGCAAACCGTCTTGGATTCGGAACATTTTTGGACATTTCATCAACACTCTTAGGTCCTCTTTCCCAATGTAATCGGTATCCGTCAGGGGAAAGTTCTCAGGGTCCTCAAGGTGCTGGTAAAATTTACCAATTATTGGATCCCCCTTCTGAGCAGTAATCAAATCAGCATCAGGGGTCTCCTTACTCCATTGTGCAATTGAAAGGTCGTTGTTAGCATTTGTCTGGGACCTAGTGATAGCAGTGACCTGGATTTCCCCCAACAGGGACTCAATCTCAATTAGATCCCCTTGGATGGCCCCGGTTTTGGCCAGCTGATCAGCTAAGTCATTTCCAGTTTTGTCTGGTCCCTCTACTTTGGAATGACCCTTGATCTTCTTCCAATAGATGGTCATCCCATTCGAGGTGACCAGATCATCAATGTTTTGGATCAACTTCCCATGTTTCAAGGGTTTGTTGTTAGCACATACCATGCCTCTGGTCTTCCAATTAACCAGGTGCTCCACGAACCCGTTCCGTACATAATCCGAATCTGTGATTATGACCAGTTCGTGGAGTTGATGCTGGACAGCAGTGAGGATGGCCTGATGCACAGCCATCAATTCTGCCACCTGACTACTTCGGGGACCAATTTTGTATCCAGCGGAGGGTTCTGGGGACTCATTCACCCATGCATTCCCTACGCCGGCCACCAGTTCTTTCTCCCCGTTGTTGTCGACATGGTAAGAGCATCCATCCACATACACAGTGGGCATTCCCTCACACTTGTCTTCTTCAAAGACTTTGTGGGGGGAATTAAGGTATGCCTCCATGTTGTCCTTTATTTTTAGCCTTTCGTCCTCGAGACAGTTTTCTCTGGCACAATCATGCAAGTCAGCCAGACCTTGCGCGAGGGGACTCTTCTTGTTTTGGCCATATCTGACCTCCACAGGAAAGCCTTGCATTGACAGAATCCAGGAAGTAATTCGGGAATTACTCACATTTCCGGCCCGGATTCTGTCACTTTGGAGATATTGCAGAGGCTGGTGTGGAGTCTCCACTATGATGTGTTCCCCCTGGATAAACGGGCGGTAATTCTTCAATGCCCACACCGTTGCCAGGAGTGCCTTCTCACAATCGTTGAATTTTTCCTCCACAGAGGATAAAGTTTTGCTCGCATAGGAGATTACTTTATTGACCTTGTCATGCTTTTGGTATAATACTGCCGTCAAGCACGTATTAGAGAACCCCGTCTCCAGGAAGAACTCCTTGTTTCTGACAGGGTAAGCTAGGCAAGGCGCTTGTGAGAGGCTTCTTTTGAGTTGTTTTACTGCTTCGGCTTGTTCTGGACCCCATTCCCACTTGACCCCCCCCTTCAGGAGATGAATCAGGGGTCTGGTGATCTCTGCGTAGCCCTCAATGAACTTTCTGCTGTAATTAGTCAGTCCAAGGAGGCTCCTTAGTTCCCGCAGAGTTGTGGGGTCTTTCAGTTTCTGAAGTGCTTCCACTTTCTTTTCCTGGGGACAGAGGCCCTGAGGAGTAATCTCATGCCCCAAGAAATTAACACGGGTTCTACACCACTGTGCTTTCTGAAAGGAAAGTTTTGCTCCGGCGGCCCTCAACTGTGTCAGAACATAACGGATCTCCGCTATGTGTTCCTCCACAGATGAGCTTTTGATGAGGACATCATCTACATAAGCCAGGTTACCCCTTGCACCCAAGTCGGGCATGGCCTTGTGTAGAAAAATGTTGAATTCATTGCCGGAGTTGAGGTATCCGAAGGGAGTCCGGGTCCATGTGTACTGCTGGCCCCCAAAGGTAAAAGCCAGTTTGTATTGGTCCTCCCTACTGACAGGCACGGTCCAGTACCCATTGGTCAGGTCTATTGCAGTGAATACCTGTGACCCCTGGATCTGGGCCAGCCCTTGGTCAATGTAGGGCAGAGGCCATCGGGAAGTATGGACCCGTTTGTTGAGCTCCCTGAGGTCGGCGCAGAGTCTCCACTGGCCGTTTGGCTTCAATATTCCCAGCACCGGATTATTGAAGGTGCTGTGGACGGGACGGATTATTCCCCGGGACTCAAGGTTCTTAATTATTTCGGTAAGGGACTCCATTGATGCGAGAGGCAAGCGATATTGCTTCACAAACACTGGAGTCATGCCAGGGTCCGTGGGGATTGTTGTGGTGTGGATGTCGGTGCGACCACAGTCATATGAGTCTACCGCAAAGAGATCTTGGAAATCCAAGAAAACTTGTTTCAACTTTTGCTTTTGTTCCAGAGTCACACAGGCATCAGCTAGGTTGACTCTCTCTTCCACCATCTGCCTGAAGCCTGGAAAGACTTCTGGTTTGGCTATCTCCGCGGCCTCCTCCAGCTGGGTGGAGAAGTCCCTGGTCAGAGTGCTGATTTGGACCGGAGGCTTCAGGTGGGAAAGGCAGCCCTCATGGACCTGGAAAATCACCTCATCCCTCCTGAAGTCACAAGTCACATCTTCCTTACCATAGGGGCAGGAAGTGTACACCAGGAAGTTCCCCCCATGCCGGGTAAAAATCCTGTCTGGTGTTGTATTGTCATCACTGTCACTGTCAAAGCAGTCCTTGGGGATTGGTCCTAACAGTTCGTTACCTAAATCCATGGAAAAATGTCGGTCATCAACCGCCATTCCAATAATGGTGCCTGCGGCTAGAGTAACACTCTTTAAGTCGCTGTTATCCACCTCTATTGGAATGGTGTCATGTTCTATGTTGACTAATGGTGTTGGGTTTACCCCCAACCCTTGCTGTTGGAGAGAAGCATTTAGATGTATGTAAGCATCAGGGTTTTTCAACTCTTGTCCCCTTTTAACTTTCACTTCCAGGGAGAATTGTCGGGTCCTTTCTGGGATGGTGACTTCCTCTTTAACCTGAATTTCAACTGCATAAGGTAGCAATTGAGCTGACCTAAATGCTTTTTCTGGATCATCAAAGCCCATGGGATTATCCGCTAATCGGGACCAAGCTTTGAAGTTTATTAGGTCCAAACTAATGGCAAAGCGATTGAGAATGTCACTGCCTAAGTAAAAGGCGGCAGGGACGTCTCGCACGACCCAACAATTGTGGACTATGCTCTTGTTGCCAATGGAGATTTTGAGCATACACCTGCTCGGCAGGAGATGTTTTGAATTGGGTGCTTCCAGGTCCATTTCCCACTTGTCTATCAGTTTGAAGGTGGGAATGGCTGGATCTTTTGGGAGTTGGCGAAACATGGCTTCGCTGATGAAGCTCTTACCGTTGTTCACACACACTCGAGCGAGAACAGAGTCCTTCCCATCATTTAACTGAACAGGGATGAACAACTGCTCTCCAATTTGCTGAATATCAGCCAGGCTCTGAGCTGATTTCACATCTTTCTGGACTATAGGAGTGGGAGTTTCAGATTGTGGATTGGTATAGAATTTCAGAGTGTTTCCTTCCAGCGTGGAATACCACCTTAAACTGGAAGGAAGGTTGATTTTCAGAAATAGAGAGGACCCCCCATCACCAGTCTCTTGTCCTACTGCTATTACTGTCACGTCTGGAATTTGGCTATTCTGGAAGTGAAATTCTACTTGGTCAGATTTTTGTTCAACCATGTGGCATGTGCCGTTTAAACTAACATGGTTGACACTCTGTTTTAATTTTATTGGTCGGCTAGTCTGGGTCCAGAGGACCTTGTTTACGCAATCTATTAGGGGTGACAACCTTCTCAGGAGGTCATTCCCTAGTAAACAAGGGGTGCCCTCTGGGGTCACAACTATGACCGGGTGTTTCAACTTGTGTCGCCCGATCTTAATGTCCAAGTCTGCCGTCCCCTCGACGGGAATTTCCTTCCCGTCAAAGTTCTGGAGTTGTCCAGGAAGTGAGGTGAGAGGAATTTGGTAATTCTCTCCCCTTCCTGCATTCAGTTCATCAAAGGCCCTTCTGGAGAGAAGGGTAGCTTGAGA
The DNA here is from genome assembly GCF_040938575.1 of Ambystoma mexicanum. NCBI lineage: Eukaryota > Metazoa > Chordata > Amphibia > Caudata > Ambystomatidae > Ambystoma > Ambystoma mexicanum. Next base: position 126,889,582 of record NC_090923.1, on the reverse strand, counting down.
TCCAGTGTCCACCAGTGCCGAGATTGTACCCTGCCCCTGTACTTGTACCGGGGCATAATATCTTCCCTCCTTCTCCTCAAGGGGGCACAGATAATGTACATTTTTGGACAACTGGTGGGCTAATTTTCTGGTTTTGGACATCGCTAGCGAAGAGATTTGGGCAGAATTCTGTGGAGAGCCTTGGGAATCTGAAAGAAAAAGTTGGCAACTGGAGATCAGTGCCATTGTGGGTTCCCCTGGCTCTGGTTCTGGGCCGCCCCCCCCTTTTTGGAGGCAGTCACCAGGATGGGTTTGAACCAGGGGATTTTCTTGCTGTTGGTTCTGGGATGAGATGGCGGGCGGCGGTAGCTCAGTCTCCACATCTCCCCAGTCTGGATTTGCATCCCTAGGGACCCATTTTTCTTTGGGAGGAGTTCCCCCCTCTCTAAAGGAGAAGATCCTTTTCCCAGGATCCTCTGAGAATCCCTCCCCCTCAAATTGGAAGATCTGTACCTCCTCCTCAAACTGAGTCTGTTTGGGTCTTTTGTTTCTCCTACCCCCCCTCTGCTCCTTAGGAGGCAGACTTTCAGGGGCAAGAGATTTTGTTTCCGGTTCCTGGGTTTCCAGGGGCTGTTTACAAGTGAGGAAGGAAGCTTCCTCCAAGGCTTTACACCCCCCTTCCCTTTGTGCCTCCTCCCTGGGAACCGGTGATTTATCGGGGTGCTGCCCCCGTCATTGTTCTGGAGCACCAGGTCCAGAGTTGGGTGCGTTCTGCGCCGGCATGCTGATCTGAGGGTTCTGCTGTGCCCTCAGTATATGACCCATATCCCGCGCCATGTTTTGAACCTGGCGCTCTAACTGGGAAACCCGCTCAGGCTGATACGGGGCCCTGTTTTCTCCCCTGGGCTGATCCCGGGAAGGGTAGCTGTCCCTCCTCTGGTAGTACCCCTGGTTGGGAAGATTTTGGTACCCCTCCACCCTTGGCCTCCCCTCTCCCGGATTCAGTGGTCTGGGCTCAGGGAATTGAGGAAAGAAGGATGGATGATTTTGGGGTTGGAAGTCGGGTGGATATCTGGGGAAAAAGTTCTGCCCAGGGTTTGGTAAATTTCTGCCCTCCTGTGGGAAGTTTGGAGGGAAGTTCCCTGGGTTAGGTGCTTGGCTGGATCCCCCCCCTTGGGCTGGAGGAGTCCACACATAACCCAGGATGGGTCTGTTACCTTTGTAGCGAGGACTTACATAGTCAGGAGAGCGAGGGACCCCATTTGTGGGGCTGCCTCCCTGGCTCCCTGTCTGTGACTGGCCCGAGGACCTTCTGGGCCTAGCATTATTAGGTGCAGGTAGGTTTTTAGGCCCCCCCATCTCCAGATCCAAAACGGGGGTGACCTTTACCTCTGCCACCTTGACAGCAGCAGGGGTGCTGTTGGCTTTGGGGTTTTTCTGGGCATTGCTTTTATTTTCTATGGGCTTCTGCACCTCATAGATGCGGGTAGCCTGTTCAATGACCCAGTCTAAGGATCTTTTCTCGTGAAAATCCCTCACGAGCTGGGTCATGATATATTTGGGCAAGGCATGGAAAAACGTGTTTATAAATTCACGGCTATCCGTGCGCACCCTTCTGGTGGTTTGCGCAAACGCACGCTTTAACTCCTGCACAAATTCTCGTGGGGCCTGATCCTCCCCACATTGCAAATTGTAGGCCGCCTTGCGAGCCTCTTGAGGATTTCTGTGAACAGAAAAATGTTTCAGGATGGCCGCCTTATATGTGGACCATCTTAAATGATTTTGGTCCTCCAGCCCCGCAAAGAAACTGGAGTATTCCGGGGAGAATGTCCACTTTACATATTGAATACAGCTTTGGCTGTCCTTCAAATGGAAAGTCTCCATCATTTGTTCAAACAACTCTAAGTGCTCCCAAACAGAATACTTAGCGTTCTTATGGTAAGGCGTGATGACGCTCCTGATCGCCTTAATCTGCTTGAAGGGGTCCTTAAGCAAGGCCCTTTTTGCCTTATTGGCCTTTTTGGTTCGGGTAACCCTTGTCCATTCTTCCTCGGACTCAGAGGCACTGCTCCCAGAGGTTCCCGTCTGTTCTTCCAGGTTTTCCCGGATTCTGCGAGCCTGGGAATGGCTGGCAGACTGTGGGGACCTGGTCTCCTGTGTCCTGCGCAGTTCAGAGGAGTCTTCAGATTCCTCCTTGCTGCCAGGATTTGATGGGTACCCCCTCCACTGACCTAACTGGGCAGAGGTTTTCAGGATGCCCTTAATGGGCCTACTCTCCTGGGGTTCCCCACTGAACTGTATTGTACTTGGGTGCCCATACCCGGATGCCCACCCCTCCATTCCTGGATGGTACTGGCCTATGAGCCCCATGCTTCTGGCTGGATAGTAATCTGCCATCCCTGTGGCCCTGTGCTCATGTGCGCCAGGGGACATGGGGATGGTAGAGTCCAGGGACTGGGGGAGATGAAGGCCCCTGGTGTTAGGGCTCCTGCGGTTATGGTCAGGAATCTCTCTTTCCCAGCGGACCTCATCTCTATCCGCCCCTGCTCCCTGTTGCAATGCAAGAGCCTGCATTTGTGCTTTCAGTTCCTCTGTTAAGGCCTTACTCGACTCTATCAGTTTCTCCTGCATCGCTACCTGTTGCTGGAGCCTATCATTGTGTTGACAGAGGGCCTCATTCTCCCTCTGTGCTTCCTGGTTGGTCCTGGAGAACTGGGCCAGTCTTTGCTGCAGGAGGTTTACCTCCTGGGCAATGTCCCTATTGGCCTGCTCCTTTCTTGCTAGAGCATCTTCCACCCTTCTGGTGTGCTCTACCAAGTTCTGGTTTTCTTTTTGGAGATCACCCAGCCCCTGGTGGGCCAGGTGATTTTCTTCCATTTTTCTTTTTAAATGGCAGACTTCCTGGCCTAAGGCGTCTCTTTCCTGACTAAGAGCCTGCATTTGTGCCGCCAGGTCGTCCCTTTGCCTTTGGAAGGCACCAGCTTTCCGGCGCTCCTGATCAAACTCTGCCTGGGTATCCAGGTCTTTCAGAATCAGTTTATTGCTCTCCTCCTTCACTCTATCTAGGTGGCCTTGCAGGGTGACTACCTGCTCAGCACATGCCCTATTGAAGTCTAGCTGTTGCTCCAGCTTTTTCTGGCTTTGCAGTAGGGAGTCCAAACCTTCTTGGTGTTCCTTCTGCAAGGCCAGAAATCTGGTATCCTGTTCTGACTTTTCCTTTTGCAGCACATCCATATCCTCCTTTATTTTAGTGATGTACTGTCTGGTCTCATTTTCTGACTCCTGGCTTCTGTGCAGCCTTTGCTCAGAAGAGTCCAGATCAGATTGGGCCTTCTCTAACGCCATCTGTTGCCTTTTTGCCAGATCATGGCCTTCAGCACATTTATTCTGTATGGCTCCCATGTATAAATATAAATATGCCGCTATCCTAACAATCTTGTCGTGCTCATCTTTGGCCTTAGGAGCCATATATAGTTCACTCAGGGCCACGTGTAATGGACCCTGATCTCTATATATATCTGACCCTGTTTCCGTGACCTGTTGCATGATGGCCTGCAACCAGACTGTTTGGTCCTGGTGAGTCCACTCACCTCTCACAAATAACTTATGTAAGAAGTGCTCTCTGGCTATTTTCATATCTACCAAGGTCGTCATTCTAGAGATTGGTCTCTGTCCTGACTTACAGAAGTTAGTATTTTAGTTTTGCAGAACAGAACTTTTCTTGGAGTGTCCCTTTTGAGGAATGCTTCACAGCGTAATGCAGCGTGGTGATCCGACTGGATGTATGTATCCCGTCAGTTAGCACACTGTATTAAGCTGCACAAGTGGTATTCTAACCCAGAATCCCGGATACGAGCCCCCACTTTGTAAGAGGATTCAATTCAGCACTACAGCTAAGTTAACGCCTAGTCTAGAAGACTGAATGAAAACCCTTATTGATATATCTTTAGGTCCAGTTCATGCGTTCTGGATGACTACCCTTATATAACACCCCTCTCTTGGAATCCCCCTGACCCCACTGAGCCAAGAAGTAGTTCTGTTTTGCAAGTTTAAAAGGTTTATTTGATAATTTAAAATATATATATCACACTTTATAATAAATTAATAATTGAATATCACACTTAATCTGATATGGTAAATATTAACAATGGAGAATCTGGCACTAGCACACTTCTTATAATGACTAATGAGTTGACCTGAAATGGATAAGGTAGCACACTGGTAAATAGGAACAAAAGTATAATGTGGTAGAGGATGCTTTATGTAGCTCAGGTGGATGCAATATTCAATGAATGCAGTACAGAAAATACTCAATATGATTTCAACCAAACAATGTAATCACTTTTCTCTGGCTATTCACTCCCCCCCTCTTTATGCAATGCAAGGGAATGGGAGGAAAGCACACAGTTCTCAGGAATGCAATCAATGTAATCAGTTCAATCCAGCAAGCTTAGACAACAGAAAACAGATAGGAGTTTTGAAAACACAGGCCCAAATGCTTTGATATGTGCTAGCAATGGATGAGAAATATGCTAAGCGCTTTTAATTCCCTTACAGAGGTTCAGGGTGAGTGGTATCTAGTTAATATTAGTCCAGGCTCACACTAGCAATGATGCAGGGATAGTTAGCAGGTTAGACGAATTTCTGGCCAATGGAAAGCAAACAGCAGCAGTTTTTACATGTGAAGAAATTGCAAATCGCGGTAAAATTCGCGGATGCGCCGAGCGCTATTACAAAGGAACCGCAAATGAAAGTTATTGCAAGTCTCTAGCCCAAACGGTTGCGGAGATATGAGTAATTTAGTAAAGGTCGTTTTTGGTTTTGTAAATTTTAAACGCACACTTTTTCAAAATGACAAGTGACAAATTTTTGCAGCTAGAATGACAGGTGACAGCTAGGAGGCAGTTCTACTTAGGTTAAATAGATTGAATTAGATGAATTTAAACTAAGAGATGTGTTCTGAGTTTTGCTAAGTACTCACAAGAGATTTTGAACAGGAAAGCGACTTGGTCACGGACTTCAGTCTGGTCAGGTCTTTCCGGGTTCTGCTCACAGCGCCTGGCCTCTGGAACTGCTCACAGGGGTCTGGTCTCTGCTAGGCACCGGTTCTTTGGGTCTCTCTGCTCTGGATAGATTGAAGTCTCTAGTTTGGCTTTCTGGAGGTTGATGGAGGTAAGTATGGATTTTTCCGGCAGAGCGTCCCGCTGCAAATGGATTTGGAAAGTCCCTATCTGTCCTGTCTGTCTGCTTTTATGTGTTTAGAATGTGGGTGTGTTCTAGCATCACTGACCCTACCTCTCTCTCAGCTTCTAATTGGTCAAACTTCCATTCCTCCTTGATTGGGGGAATGAAATGAAGTGTCATCAGGATGAGGTCTGTTTATGATACAGAGAACCCACCCCTGTCAACTTTACACACAATCTATATCTGACCTAAAAACATATTTGCACAGGTACACATTTGTTTAAAATTACATATACATGGTGTGGCTGAATTTAGCCATGTCTATGTCCAAATCTGCTCATTCTCGGAGCTTGCATTCAAAGAGTGTACATAATTGACTTTTTAACTGCTTTTCCAATTTCCGACATGGACCCAACTTTACATACATGTGTGCAGGGGGTAGGGACATTAACTGATGAAGTTTCAGATTTTTAACATGCACACATTTAGAGTAATATCCACTTTTCCGCTAAAACCCCCCTGAACATACCACCGGTTCCTACCACGTCTTAAACTGTGGGCAGAAAAATCACAAGAATTATGGTATCATTTATAAAATTTTCACATGTCCGCTCTATGAGTTATTCATCTTTTTAAAGTTATGTTCTGGCTCCAAAGGGGTGTGGTTTACCCTCAGCACAAGGTTGAATTTCTGGTTCTTTCCAGTTCTGCCAAGCCAGCTTGCTCTCACAGGCAGTGCTCCTCCCAGCTCCTGCCAAGAGGAAGCTACAATTTACGACTGCGGTAATAAAAACCTTTGCCTGAGTGGAGAGGGCTTTGTTCACTCTCTGGCAGAGCACAGGAAATTCAATTATCAGATAGATGGCATATCCTTAGCCTGGGCAGCAAAAGGAAGGTTGGCCTGGGAACACAGTGGTGACTCAAGTTTCACTGCTGATGGGTAGTTGCTAGGCAAAATCAAGTTCCTTAAGCCAGACTTTCAGCTAACTTTTTGTTGCTTTTAAAATAACTTGTAATTTTACACATGCAGCTAGAATGCTGATTCTAAGTGCAAAACTATGACATTTCAACAGTTACAAAGGCATGTGACACCAAACATAGGTCACTCATTTAATTTAACATTTTCGATTTTGGTGGTTTTAAATCCAGTTGTAGTTAGGCTTAAGCTGCTGACTCCATAGCATTTTTGTTATAAGCATTGTTTTTGGGCTCTTCATTTCCCAGATTTTGTAGGCACACAAAACTCCATTCTGCCAATGTCTGCTGGTGTTCAGTAAATATTTTGCACATGTTGCAAGGTTTGAAATAGGCATTTGGCTTGCCTTCAGAAAAACACACAGAGTGGTTTTAAAACGCCGGCTTTTGGATAGTGGTGAGTACTGGTACTGCACCCATTTTTGGGATTTAAGAAATGAATTCCCCACAATTCTAGGTTGCATTTGGCAATCAGCATTGCCATTCCCAATGGTTTCAGACTACTGTGCGGGTAGTCCAATGGTGGTTTTAAAGCGCTTTGAAGCTAACCGGCGCTACTGTTTTTCCTTTGGCAACCCATTTCCCTCATGGCAACCCGGCCTTTCATTCTCGCACTGGTGGGTGGCAAGTGAGGCAACCATTTTGGTGGGCGCACAAACTGCGCAGCTTTCCTGGATTTCGGCGCACATGTGGGTTTTCTGCCATCTTGAATTTCCTAAGCCCACAGCACCAAATGTTGTAGCAGGATAGCTTAAACGTGGGTCAGGACACCCAACAATTCGCCCCTGACTACAGTTTCTGTGCTGTTTATGCTCAAGTGCTTGTATGGTCACCTGTGTGTGTATTTTGTTTCTGGCACCCTGGATATCGCCCATCATGGACATTGTGTCTTTGGTGTGTGTGTGTGTCCCTGCCTTGCTATGTGGACCTGTGTTGAGTTTCTGCCATCAGGTTTAATCCACTCTGTCCCCTGCACCTGGGGTATGTGAGTTTTGTGGAATTCCTCCAGCCCAGGGAAAGGACTCCAAAGAAAACCAGTTACCCTTGTCGTTAAATCTGTTCCCCGCCCAGCTACCAGAATTGCAGAGCCAACAATCTGACCTGACCTATTTACCCACTTGTTCTACGCTGCAATATCCTTCCCCACTTTGTCCTGTCCTCCCTGAGCCCTGCAACATGTGTTCTACTTGTGTGTCCATCATGGGTGGGTAGGCGGGCTCTGAAAAGCCACTTGTTCAACACCCGACAGTTAACCACCCCTCTCGGCCACAACTACCGCACTCTATAATTTCATCTCCCCTGTCCCTAAAATGAACCTCCTCTCTAAGCCCCAACTGTCCTGTACTCTTTAATTTTAACTCCCCTGACCTGGGTTCACACAGAATTGAGTTTCCTCTATTGCAAGAATAGGTTGGGGTGGGCTCTAGAAGTACACTTATCCTCAACCTTGTAATCAACTGGAAACGTGTGCCCAGCCCTGCATTCCATCTCCCCTGGAAACCACACAATAAAACGTGTCCCTAGCAACAGCCAAACAAACCAATTGCACATGTTGTGCTCCTGGGTGATTGGCTAGCCCTGGAGTGAGCGGGAGCAACAGCCTTATATAAGCCTTTGGAGAGAGGACTGGGGGTCTCGTTCTGGCTGCTGACAGTGTGTGCTGATTGTGGGGTTTGAGGGCAGAGTGGCCTCCTATCTAAGATACCCACTGACAAATCCGCTAGTCTACTGTGTCCGTTGCTAGTAGCTCCGCATTAATGCCTGTCGGCTAAAATCGTTACGTGCCACTCTGCAATCATTGATCCCATAACTGATGTGCCGCTGCCCAATAATCGACCTGTGCCTATCTACCTACTGTACCCTCACCTATGATTGATCTGGTCCATTTGTGCATGCTGCTAAGGATGCCGTACTGCATCATTTTGTAAAGGTGTGATGTTTATTTGATGTTATGTCACTTGCTACCGCTATCTAGCTCTATAACTGTGTATCATTATCCATGCTCTCTATGCACTCCTGCACACCCATAGCGCAACCTAATACCATCTATTATTGCTAAATGTGTTACCCTGTGTTACACTGTCATTGACTATTCCCACTTTGTGATTTGTATTACCTGTATGCCCAGATTGTAGCGTCACTATCACGGACTGCGTACCCATTCACCCACTTAGATAGGTTTGTAAATCACTAATATGCCGACCCTCACATCTGTATGTGCGTACCTGTCTGGTACTTCCTGGTCCTGATTATTGTGCTTCCTGCTTCTGATTAGTTTTCACTGGCCACCATTATACTGCCTCACCTGCCGCTGCCCTGCTTGCACCAATCTCTTTAATCTAATAACTTGCGCCTGTCAGTATACACTGCATCCATATTATCTAATGGAGGGTTTCTCTGCCACTCATGTCTTATAGCCTAGGCGCCGATGCACCTCTCACTCTATTACAGACTCACCGCGTCCCACCTGACTAGTGCGTTAATTTGAGCCTGATTACTCACTGAGCTGGTAGCCTGACATATGCCTCCAGCCCACACCATTATGTATTGGTGCCTCATAATCCTCCTTTACCTACCGCCCATCTCCACTAGACGCTGGACCTATCAGACCCTCCCACACACTGGCCACCACACATCTGTCTTTACTACTGAAGTAGTCAACACCCACATTTTGAGGTTCAACAATATGGTTTGTGCTAACCCATACCTGAATGATCCTGCACTTTGGATACATCATTTTGCTACCAGACCAACACCTAATCAACCTTGCTCTACCACAAGCAGAAACCTCAGACTGAGCTCCAGGGTCACCCCACTAAAAGGGTATTCATACTCTAAGGTACACAACAGCATACCCTCACCTCATAATAATATCATAAGCAACTCTGCTCAAATCGAACCATGTTCCTACAATCCTAGCACCACACTAGGAGCTAGACTGCATACTAAAACTCTTCGACCATATCCACTGAAGAGAAATAAATATCCAGCTAACGTGGCTAATGTATCAGACATTAGTCCGGCCCCTAACACCCTGCTGGATACTCAACTATTCTTGCGGAAAACACTCTCTAAAGACTCTTTTATCAAGGCAGCCATGGGGAACGCTAGATCCCTCCCAGCCCATGCATTGGATATTGCTGATTTCATAACTTTCGAAAAGCTCGACCTTCTTGCGGTTACGGAAACATGGTTAAATTCAGCATCAGGCCCCTCGTTGGCCCTAGCCATCCCACATGACTACGCTATCACTAGGTGTGATAGAAATACCAATCAGGCGAAAGGAGGCGGTCTCGCCTTCTATCAAAAATACTATCTACATTAGAGTTATTCACAACCTGCAAATTCCCTCTGCCGAATCTCTATCCATTAAACTACCTTTATCACCTAACCACACAGCAACAGTGCATCTTATCTACCGACCACCAGGACCCATCTCTACATTCCACAAAGACATTGTGTCCCTCTTATCGACCAATGCTAACCCCAACTCGCAAAGTATTCTACTTGGTGACTTTAATTTAGGGTTTAATGACCCCTTGAATACCAATGCCCTTGACTTGGCCAATACTCTATCATATCTTGGTTATACCCACAACATTCACGAGCCCACACATAACAAAGGAAGAACTCTTGACTGGCTAACTAACCTCAATTGCACAATTGATTTTATATCCAACGTACCTTCTATTTAGTCAGATCACCATAAAATAAACTTCTCTATCAAAGCCATTACACAATGTCCCATTACAAACATTGTCCCAGCCACCATCACAAGGAACAAGAAGACATCACTACCGATAAACTCCTCCCTCTAATACTTCCCCTTGCCTACTTGCAAATTCAGGCTTACCTTGAATCCATCAACTTGCTTGGACTCAGGCAATCCGGCTTCCGACCTAGACACGGCACGGAAATTGCCTTGATCGATCTCACAACACAAATCCAAGTCTTAAAAGACAAGGGCAAATTAGCCCTCCTACTACTGCTTGACCTTTCAGCAGCTTTTGATTTGGTCAATCATCAGACGCTTTGCCACCATTTGAAAACAGCAGGCCACTTCTCCGACTAAGCCACTACCTGGATCAGCTCCTGCCTTGCTAACAGAACTATGAGGGTTTTCTCTCCTACAGATTCCGCTGAACCCTCTCCTGTACCTTGTGGGGTCCCAAAAGGCTTGTGCGTTTCCCCTACGCTTTACAATGTCTTTACAAACCTCTTCGACATCCTTAACTATCTGGGTGTTACGTATACTAATTATGCAGACGACACCCAGATACTCATTCCCATCACGGGAGACTATACAACTGACAGCAAAACCCTTAATGAAATCTATTCAGTGATACAAGCATGGATGGCGCAACACAGGCTTTGTCTAAACGACGATAAAACTGAGCTGCTAATCCTTGGTACTCACGCTAAACTGAACAAACTTAACACTGCCTTCAAATCCTTCACAATAGATGGCAACACTATCTTTGTCTCTAACAATACTAAACACTTGGTATCTACCTTGACGCCACCTTATCCTTCACCAGACAAACTAACGCTGTGGTAGCAGAATCTGCATACACCTGTAAATTAATCACTGCTTGCAGGCCTTTCATCACTACACCTAATTGTATCACGCTTGCCAGAACCTTGGTTCTATCCAAAATTGATTACTGTAACGCCCTTTACTTAGGGACCAGCCAAAAAAAATCAACAAGTTACAAGTAATTCAAAATAACGCCATCATGGCAGCCCTTAACATCCCGAAGAAGTCTCACATTTCTGACACCAGACGCAACTTGCGTTGGTTATCGGTTGAGCACAGAATCTCATTCAAAACACTTGCCCTAATACATAAAGTCAGGGCTAACCCCGCTCCAGCATACCTTACCAAGCAACTTTCATCACATACATCCTCAAGACCACTTAGAGCTGCCCAAGTTCATACAATGTCTACTCCTAGATTCAAACTTCAAAACTCTGGGGGCGCTAGCTTCCCAGTCCAGGCGTCCAAGTTATGGAACACGCTCCCAGCCTCCCTTAGATCAGAACCTTCCTTCCATCTATTTAAGTGCAATACTAAACGCTGGCTTCAGGACCTGGACTCAGCTATAGCCTAGCTTCTTTACAGTGACTTCAGAAGGTCTGATCATTCAAACTAAATACTGCATATTGATTTAGTATACTGTTTACCATTGTCATCCTACTCTGATCTCTATTACCATACTTAACTTACGTTGATAATGAATGTTGTAACCTGTTGTGTAATGTTCTATATAAGTTGTGTAACCTGGATATACGTGCGCCCAGTTGCCCCAGTGCCAGGAGCGCGTTATAAATAAAATAAATGCAAATACAAATACCCTTGTTCCCAGTCTACCCTTCATTTTCTCCCAAACTGTTCTATTTCTTCTTTCTCGCCTGCTCCCACTGGTCTTTCTCTCTTCTCTCTAGCTCTCTCTCTCTCTCTCTCGTTCCTTGTCTCTTTCTTCCTATCTTTCATTGACTCTTTCTTTCTTGCGTGCCCCTGTGCGTGCTCTCTCACTGGGCACCCCCTCTCTCACTGAGCACCCCCTCTCCCTTCCTTCCTTTCTCTTTCTCTCCCCCTCTCTGAGCCCTCTGACTCTACCAACCCCCTTCTCCTAGTTCCTCTCAAACCCTTCCCTTTGGGTCCCTGTCCCCCCCCCCTGCATCCAAGAGTACTCCCTAGGCCCACAGGTTTGATGCCAGTGGGTGGGCCTAGCTAGTATGCCTGTCATCAATGTCCCGCCTTGTGCCCGCAGCCGAGTGTAGGCAATCACCTATGTCCAGTGTGCCTAATTAGTCCTGCTGGCAATGAGTTTACTCCTCTTCCTATGTTCCTGGTTTCTACAAAGACGTTGGTGTCGTCATTGTGTTCCCACTTTTCAGTGCAGCCTGCCTGTTATTGCCAGAGGGGGGGACCCAGTCAGTCTGCATACACAATGCACCCCACCAGGTCTGTTGAATCCCTGGTGCAAAACTGTGGCCCTGACTGAGGTCTCCTACACGGCCTCCCCCCCCCATTTTGGCCTGCAACGTTCAATTATTTAAAGTTGTGTCACAATCCCCAGGGGAGCTCAGCAGTTTAGGTGACTGTTGCTGAGATATTGGGCCTCATCACGAGTTGGGCACTAACCGCCAGGGCTTTTAGCCCTACCGCCAAACCCCACGCCGCTACTGGCGCCGGATCACAGGTTTGGCAAAACGGTAAGTCCCCATTCCCCATTGGGCCCATTCAGTGGGGAATGTTCAGCGCTATTACCGCTGATGGTACTACTGTCAGCAGTAATAGCACCGAAAATCAGCAAAATCACTGCGGATTTGCCCCAAGCTAAAACCTGGGGGTAAATCTTCCAAGCCTGTGACTTGGCAGACCCTTAAATGCGGCAGTAATAGCGTTACCGCCGCATTTGAGGGTTATGTCATGGTCATGAAGTCAGGGGCACAGGCATGCAGGAGTCGCATGCACAGGAGACCTGGGTGGACACTGTCCTGGCACCTTTGGCACCAGGCTCATGAGCAAAAATAAACAAGAACATCCATTTAACACCAAAAAGCTTTTATTACAGACATAGCACTTCAGATGCATTAACCTTGAACATTCCATCCATTAAGCAGGATGCATTAACCTTGAACATTCCATCCATTAAGCAGGTCCAAGTGTATTCTTGGGTGTGGCTGCTAATGGATTGCCTTCGCATGTGCTCACTCTCTAGGAGTGGCAGGGTGTGGCGGGTAAACCGGCCCTAATGGACGTGCCCACGATCTCAGCTATATAAGCTTGCCCGGTCCTCAAGACAGACGCTTCGCGTTATTCTGCACTTACAAGCAGCGTAACGCTCACCGTCCTCTGAGGTCAGACTTACCTTTGAAGATCCTGCTTCCTGGACATCCTGCTTCCTGCCAGCATACTTACCAACTGGGGGAAGCTGTTCTTACCTGTGCATCTCTTCGGCGAACCAGGTATTCATCTTTACACTTTCCAGAACGCCGAAATCCTCATCTTGGCACCGCAGCACAACACGCTCCATCATCGACAGCAGCGCCTGCAAGCAAAAACAGAAGACAAGGTTAGACATTGAAAAAACAGTCAGTGTAAGGTTGCGCTTCGCCATACTACGCGCTTTTCTTAAACCATCACTTACCTGCTGTCGAACATTGCAGTAGCATCCATTTTCCATCCGGCCGCGTCTTGAATCTCACTGCTGCATTGAGGCCACATTTCCATCTAAGGGAAGAGAACAGAAAAGAGACCTTATTGCGGGCATAAATAGGAGCAACATATAAAGACATTAAACAGAACGAAACAGCATCACAAGAGCTCAAGAAAGACTTACCAATCATAAGGAGAAGCATAGTCACAGCTGGACTGAACTAATCCTTATCAGGGATCAGTGAAGGAACTAGATCCCATTCGACGCGCCACTGCCAGAAGTAGCAGGATGGAGAGCGTATCTTCCATAATTAACAGGTGAGCTTTATGGGCCGGCGTATGCTCACAGAAACCGTACTTTGGGGTGAAGGGTTCGAGAGGTACAACAATCACAGATTGGCACACTCACACACTCTTATCTCCACGCAGGAGCTGTATCACCACGTACCACCGCTCACAGCTTTTCTACTGAGGGAGAGGCCTGGAGGGGCTGATTCAAGTTCAGGAAGGGCTGCAACCGTGACCCAACGCCTCCGCAGAGACCAGGTGAGCGGAACAGGTTACCGCCAAACTCGTGATGAGGCAGAACGTATGTTGAGATCCACCCATTAAAGCCTTTAGGTTTTTCTTTTGAATTCCTTCTGTAAAATGTGCCCTAAAACGCACCATATTCACCCGGGCATGGGTCGAGCTCAGCGTTTGTTTTGCTCATATTCAAGGGAGAGGTTGCGTGGAATTTCTGCACCCAAGGTGAAAATCCAAAGCAGGCACCAGCGTTGAAGAGCATACTTCAATTTTCAAACCATTCCCCAGATTGAATTTTTAGTACCTTTACCAGCTGCAAGGTTTACTTTCGATGGCATGCTCACCAACTGAACCTTATTTTTTAATCAATATCATTCAGTTTATTTAAACCAAAATACACTGCTTCTGAAAGAACCATTCGAGTTCTCCAAATATGCCGCCCAAAAGAAAAAGATTCCAAATATCGTACACACTGAAGACACAACTATGAGCCACTTGGGAATGTGTGTTGTAGGCGGGTGTGACATCTGTAAGAGTATTTGTTGCGCTGGGGGGTAATCAGTGTTCGGTTTCCTCTTTGGGGAATAGTTAGTTATGCACACAGGTAAAAGAAAGGCAAGGCAGGAGGATTCTGTTTCCCTGCCTCTTCCTTGCTCACAGAAACACCCCACGTGGCCTGGATTCCCTCTGCTGCATCCAACACAGTAAAGATTCAAAGGTCGTATTGAGTGGTCTTGAGTAGCGCCATTCTGCCCCATTGTGGGCCTCTCTGCATGTGCCCCTGCTAGAGTGTTCAAAAATTAAATAAATAAAAAGGGATAGGGGCCTGATTCACAAAGCGTTTTTCAGTGGGAAAATCCTATTGAAGAACGTTTTGTGAATCACTCCCAATATCTATTGCGATAAAGACAGAGGTCGACAGGGTGACATGTTAGGGGCCTTGGTGCCTTTCCGGTTTTGGTTGCGTTCTAGAAATAAATGATATAGAAATAAAGCGCTAAATGCCAGGTTCGGTAAATGAATCTACGAAGCTGTGCGCGGAACCGCTATCATAAACTAGCAAGCAGCAGGGGCCTATAAACTGTGGTTTTTAATGAACATAAAAGTGGCATAAGTAAGATTTGTGCAGTCATTAAAAAAAAATCTGTTTATATTGCATATTCGGTGTGTTGTCTCAGAAGCTTTGTAGAGAGTTTCGCAGCCAGGTATGACTTTGGTGTTGACTCAAGGGCAAAGCGATCACGGTGCTGTAAAATCACCTGTCATGCTATCCAGGACAGAAAGCAGTGGCAGAAGTTGTTGTATAATAATAGGGAATCAGCCAGCTGGATTTTACAACTTTATTTGTTGTGGTAACAACATGCAGTTAACCTTGAAACTGAGTTCCTTAAATGTTCATGCGCAAAAGAAGTAAGTAATGCAGGTCAAGGGTGTCCTGTGCTGCTTTGTAGTGCTGTGGCAATCTTGGGTCTCTGGTAAGGAGCAGCACCGGGAGCACGACCTGCTCTTAGGCATTGGCGCATTCAGAATCATCGTCTCGAGCTTTGCGTGGCTCTCGAAGAGTCACGCGGGATGTCTCGCGAGACTACGCAGTGACGCGTCTCGCAAGGACCCTACAGAAGTGTACCAAGAAAAGTGGTAGAATTGTGGTCTCGGCAGGGGAGAGGGTAGACGGAGGCATAGTGCAACATGTGACAATTGTTGTGGTCTGGACATTGCAATAGTCTAAGTGATTAGTAACTAAGTCTCCTGTTACAAATGTACACTTGCACAGGGACATGAATGGACAAATCCTCTATATAGAATGGTGAATTTGGTCATAAAAAGCAGAGAAATGGTAAACAGAAAAAAATAAAAGTAGTGGAACACCGTTCCCGATTGTTCCCTCTCCCTTCGATCACTGACTGAAAGGGTCCTCACATGGCAAACAGACATGATTAAAATCCCTAGCTAGCGAAAGGACACTTTCCTTTTATGAATTCTCAGAAATCACCAATAAGCAGGATTCCAGAATATCTCTGTGTTTGATGTATGGCTGAACTACTGCAACATTTCACGTATAGGGACATTCTGAAATCCTTACTCTGACGGTAAAGCCTCAGGTGGTGGGTGGTATGGCTGGTAACCGCAGCCAGCTTGAGGTACTAGCTCCAAGCCGGGGGCTTTTACTGAAGGCTAGTAGATACTACAGCTCATCATCAAGGCAGTTCTCCCTGTTAGCGCCTTGAGTCAACATCCAGGGTGCTACAGCCAAAGTTATTTGATGGTAGTAAAATGGCCAGAGGAAGATTGCAGGCTGGTTTTAAACTGTGGTCGAAGTGGGTGGGAGCTGTTGGGAGCAGAGCTCCTTTGCTTTTTTTAAATTAAGTTTTACTGTTCTTACATTTTTATTTTAAAAAGAATCCATTCCGGAATATTGTCATTTTAAAATAAAACTATAGGAAGCAGCTGAAACTTGCACTTCAGTGCACTGCACTGCACGTTCCCTTAAACAGCAGGCGCAGTTGTTTGGGGGTTTGTATTTTGGTGGTAGGGGACGTGGCAATGGGGGTTTGTCAGAAGCGGGGTAGGCCAGCAGGGAACATAGTTCCACTACTTATTTTTGTACACTTCAACCAATGCGGGGCTCCGTGCAGAGCTCTCTTCTATTTCCCTGGCAGTCACCACATAGTAGTGAGATGCCATGGGTGAAGAAGCCTCTGAGTTGGAAACTGAGGTGTGAAGTCTAGAGGATATTAACAGGTATATTTTTAATTTAAATGGGAGGGGCCTTGATGCAGGCTGAGAGGGATGAGGTTGGTGTGCAATAGAGGGAATGACCACCCAATAACTTTTCTGAACGCAGGCTTATTGTCAGGGTTAAGGCTCACAACCTACAGCACAACTCAAGAATCATAGAGTGGCATAGGTCTTCTTAAAAATGGAGACTTTCCTCCCGAGGGAACAGTCCTCATGTGGCAGTGTAACTTTACACGAACACCAAGCGGCTCGGACTAAAAGACGGGATGAACAGAGCAACCATTGGTTCTCTCCCAAGCTGTAAAAGAACCATCACGGTTATCAACACAGTTATCAATGACAAGATAAAACCAGAGTGCTCACCATACAACAGCATCCACCCCAATTCCCCTCTCCTACCTGTATTGTTCTTTAGAATGTTGATGCACCTACGTGAATGGATATTCCTACTTCACCAAGTATAATGGTATGGTCCATAGGCCAGAAAACTGTGGGGTAAAAAGACAGCCCCAGAGCGACAGAGACGGAGAGGCCATGCTAGGTCCCATTGTGAGAGTGAAGCTGGCTAAGTGTGGAGTTCCATTGAAATATAAAAGCCAGCACAAAACAGGGATTTCGACACAAGGCCTAGTGAATGAGCGAGACTGGGCCTCCCTCCATGTTGTTAGAATGTACAGGCACTCAGCTGTAGAAAAGAGCCACTCAGAACTTAAATTGACACGTGACAGATTTAAGGCTGCAGAAGTGAACATGGAAGGGAATAAATACATACTTTGCATTTGGAAGCTAAAAAGGAGAAATGATGCCTTACATTCAAGAAATAAAGTTGAATGACACTTTGTTTTTGGGAATAAAGAGACAAATTTCATCATATAAAATGCCTGCATATAAAGAGAAAGGCCTATTTTGTTTAGTGTACATTTGAACACTGGTTTCTTACAACTTGCCTTTCTGTGTAAATAACACCAAGAGTTAACTTATTTCTGTTGATACAGTATATAAAGAAAGATTATATTGTGAACAACAGGCCCTGGTGCAGTATTGAGAGTTACATGTAGACCGTGGGTAAATGCAATATGCTAGCCTTTCAAAATTGTGAACTGCAACTTGTTTTTCTCTATGAGCTGGAACTCCAACCCCAAGAACTTTGGAGATGGGTTTATCAAGGAAACAGGCTTGGAGCTTCAGTTAAAAATATAAGAAATGTTGCAAGAGAGATTGGAAATATGGTGATGCAGATAACATGACAAACAGAAATTACCTTTATGGTCAGATCCCCCATAAAGTGTGCATTAGCTCTGAGCAAAGACCCTTTAAAGCTCAGGAGAAGAGGGGTAGAATAAACATTGGCCCGAGCAGGTGGTCGGTCGCATGTTTAAAGATAAATGAAACCTAAGAGTTGGTGGGGGGCCATCTGATTAACATTGAATACTTTTTTTCTAATAGAAAATGCCTCATTTGTCTATCGATTTCATCTCGGGTTCATTTTAAAGGGGATAAACGGCCTGTTGGGACCATGTAAAAACGAAATGTTTGTGATGTACATAACTTAAGTTATGATCCAAATTATAATTCTGGCATTTTCATAAGTCTGAGGAACTGGAAAATTGATGGAGTGGTAGATGGTGAAATTAATGTTGGAAGTATGTAGTGTCAGAGTTGTAACCATTAAGGGCAGCCACCAAGCACGAAAAACAATAGCTCTGCCCAGAAAAGGTGTGCCGAAATAAAATTAGTATTTTCGTCATAAAATGTAGAATTAGGAAATATATAGATTCATGGAGTTATGTGAAAAATGTGCATAGCTGCCATGTTGCTAGATTTTCAGAACCCATAAAGGTAAAACCCACCTGTCATTTTGAGATGACAAATCTTTCTCCTCCCTCAGCCTACATCATACATACCTCCCATCTCCTGGTCCTATCAGCAGCTGGTGGGTGTCTTGGTGGAGGGGAAGGGAGATTGCTACCAATCCTTACGATGGGAATTATGAAAATGTAGGAGTGTCATCAGAACTATAAGAGGTCAATTTTGCATCAGAACAGGGTTTTTCACTTTATTCCTAGAGGTAGCCTCATGCAGGACTCTTGCGAGGAACAACTAGCAGAGAGGCCTCAATTCTTGCATTGGAGATGGTGACAGGGATACCTAGAAGCTAGCTGGGACCACAGTCAGAGCAGCAGAGGAAGTCTGGGTGCAGGAGAAAATCCTTGAATCAAGAACTTGACCAGATATGTGCCGTCTTGAAAGGAGCCCTGCTCTTTCCATGGATGCCACATAATCAAGGCCTCCCATGTAAGTAGATATATCCCAAAGCCATCAAAAGTGTCGGGGGGGGCTGCCAGCTATCCCCATCTCGCATAGCAGGTAGGGGGGTGGTACTGGGAAGACCCTTAGCACATTTTATTAAATCCAATTAAAATTAATTACACTATAGAAAATCACCCTATCCATTTACATTGAACAGCTCACCTTAATCCTTACTGAAATGAGACAGGTTCCAGGCTCACTTAGGTTACTTCCGATAGGTTTTTACCAGTTCTTAAGATACAGTTACAATAGGACATAAGAACATACAACACTGGCTCCCATCAGCCAGGCAAGCAGGGTCTAACTGCTTCCACAAGGAACCTCCACCATGAACATTCCAACATTCACACATCAACTTTCCACATGACATGACGAGCTACAGCACATCCAGACAGGCACTACATAACATGCCTCCCTCCGTTACCAATACACACATACACCTGACACATCACAGACAAGTAACACTTACCACTAAATTGTGGAGAGGGAGGAAGAGGTGAAGATCCTTAGCGCATTGAATTGAAGTTAAAACAATTAATTCCCATACTGAAAATAACTGGATGAGTGTTATTAGAATTCGAAACTAACAAAGTGTATGCCCAGTGTGTTAGAGCCAGTATAGACAATAAAGTACTTGGGTGACTCTAACTTTCTGAAACCCCTGTCTTCTGTACCGAAGGTGGATATCCATAATCCCAAAATAAGTAACCCTAAAATGCTGCTATTCAAGTGACTGTAGAGGTTGCAAAATGAAATTCCCCATTTATTCCCTTGCATCCCAAACCAGAATTACCAGGCATTGCACTCATTTGAATGCGTGTTGAAAAACGATTTCCCCATTTGAGTTCCTTTTCCCAAACTGGCCTTTCAAATAAAATCCTAAAAAACGATCTTCCCAGTCAGCTTCTTTCTTAAACATTGCCTTTCTAAAAATAAAGCCAAAATGATTTTTTCCATTGTATTGTGAATGTTTTCTATTGGTTAATTTACAATTAAATCTGATGTAAGTTGTGACTGCGTATTTCACAATTTTACCTGTGTTGTTTTAATAACGGAAAGTAATTTGAGTTGTGATATCATGTAGTGCTACAGCATTAGTGGTTGATTTTGGATGCTAGTCTTCTTTGTCAAACCTTAAATAAATATATATATTCTTACTACAAACCAGCCTGGTTCCTAGCTTATCAGTGGTACATAGGGCACTTGTTGGGGTTGGTGTGAGACTTGATGGAGGCCTCACTAAAGTTGAATCTGTATAAGCGCTTAGGGTACATGGCAGGAAAAGGAACTCCCTGAGTTGAGAGTGACCACCTGATTAGTTGCGACAAGACTGGCCACTGAATGTTACCTACAGACTCTTAGTATGGACAGTTTGCACAGGGCCTGACTCGGTCAGCATGAGGGCGCAAAACTAAGGAAGAAGGAAGGTGGAGGAATACCCAGGATGAATTCCCGTCACCAGGGACGTAATAATGCAAGTTCCACAATCCAAAGGGCAGAGATAGGTCCAATGAGTATTCGGAAATCCAGTATCAAAAATAATTTTAAAAAACACTTGTAGGATGTTAATCGGGCAACATCTAATTCAGGGGACCTTTCCACCCAACCCAAACCAGGCGCAAACAATTTTCCTTTATTTAATACATTTATTTTTCAGAATCGGGGCCTCCCACTTCAATAACATTGATTTCTTACAGCCTCTCTCCCCTTTCGGGACAAGACACAAACAGGAAGTTTGGTCAGGCCAACTGGCAGGGGATTTAAGTTTCTACATCATACCGCACTTGCAGAGTAATGTTGTGGGACTACTCAGTCCATTCCTTTTTACCCAATCTGGAATGTTAGACAAAAACACAGCACAGCCTGGAAGAAGACCTATGGTCAAAACACGTGTCGGCTGTTCGATTTGGATTAAAGTGGATGCTTTGAAATAATACAGAGATCAGTGCAGTGTGGTGGTGTTCTCATTGACAAGACAGAGACAGGGTTGCCTATATAAATAATTGAATCATTTTAACAATTAACAAGTCATACATCCATGGATGCTAATCTAATGATGAAAAATAATCAACACACTAGTCACCTCAGTTTTCAATGCTACAGTTATAGAAATAGAGACTTTTGTAACACACACATCACCATAGGTATCTTTGCATTTAACTCACCCCCAGCACGCATGCACCATGGACTGAATGCGTAAGAGTCCAGGAGGAATCTTTCACTTATGAAAAACAACAAATTAGTTTACAGCATCCTTGCCTATCCAATTTTCTCTACTTCCAAGCCCTTAGTCAATTGCAAATTGTAATGGGTTATTTATAACAGGCTTAATACCCAGAGGTTTCTAAGCGTGGACCTGGGGATCGAACCTGTGTTGCTCAGCGTCATCTTGCTTCCAAGGCGAGCGCGTTGCCTCCGAGCTATCTTCCTGAGACAATAGACATGTCAGAATTTCAACAGCATTTTTAAAAACTCAATTGCAACAAACTACTGGACCTTCGTGTTTGTAAATGGCTTGTAGAAAAGACAATGGGATTCATTATGGGTTTGGCACTGTGGACAAAAACAGTGGTATTGCAGTGGTAACAAAGTGACTACTGCATTACCACACCACTGAACTATGGGGTTAGAGGTTACCACCCAAAAATAGCCACATCTGCAGAATTACCTCCGGCGGTAATTCTGCCGATTTCCTGATGGAGTCCTATAGGCTCCAATAAATTGGTACTAACACCGCCTATCACCACTTGTAATCTGGCAGTAATTCCGCCAGACCAAGTGGCAGTAACAGTAAATCTGTTTGGTGGTATTTCAGCAGTAAATCTGTCGAAATACCACCAAACGTGTAATGAGGCCGATGTTCAACATGTATATATGCCAGATTCCCTTCAGTGATGTTTCCTTTTATTTACGGTGTAAAAGCGTACCTCTCTCCCCTTTATTGGGCGCTTTAAACAATGAGAGAACAGGTGGCAAATAATCACCCTCTCCCTTTCATCTGGAACAACTTAGCCTTCACAACACTATTCTGCCTGATGTTATATCATGGAATAACTTTAATCAAATTATTGTTCTAGGACTGCACAGAGTGAGATGTCCATTTAACTCCTAGATAATTCTTCTGTGCTAGACATCATTACACATAGAAAGTGTGAGGGGATCTCACTGTAGACACACCATGGGACCTAGTATATAAAATATATATTTTTCCAGAAGCACATACACCTCTGAAAATTTGAAACGAGTATAGAAGTTGTTTGTTTGAATAGGCCAATCAAAGAAAATCTTTAAACAAATAGACAACAAATTGTATTTATTGTCATCTTAACCTTTAATATCAGGTTTATCAGGGAAAAATCTTCCAAAGTAACAATAATCTTCCTGGTTTTCTCATTAGTTATGAAACAACAGTGTTCTCCAACTCAATTGTTCTTATACATAGCCTTTGTTCAAATTATATCTCCAAAAATAGAATTAGCTACTCAATTTCCTCAATGAATATCCTCTTTTGCACCTCTGCACGTGTTTAACCATTGTGTGCGGTGGATCTTCAGGAGGATGTTATATGGTTTGTTGTGTCAGGTGTATCGACCCACGTTCAAGTTATTATGCTGCAACATTTGGTGCTGTGGGCTTAGAAAATCCAAGATGGCCGAAAAGCCCACAATTGCGCCAGAATCCAGGAAAATCGTGCATTTTTTGCACACACCAAAATGGTCGCCTGACCCTGAGTGAAACGTGGTGCCAAAGGAAAAACAGCAGTGCCGGTTAGCTCAAAAAGCGCTTTGAAATCACCTTGTTTCTCTGAATGCAAGCTCAAAATGCCTATTTCAAACATTGCAAGATATTCAAAAATCTTACTGAACACCAGCAGACATCTGGTAGAATGAAGTCTTGTGTGCATACCAAATCTGGAAAGATGAAGAGCCTAAAATAATGTTCATAACAAAACTGGCTGAGCTGTGGATGTCAGCAGCTTAAGTGAAATGGGATTTAAATCCACTAAAATCGAAATGTTTAAAATAAATGGGTGACCTACTTTTGAGTGTCACATAGGTTGCAACTGCTTAAATGTCAGGGTTTTGAACTTAGAATCAGCGTTCTAGCTGCATGTGTCAAAATTGTAAGTTTGATTTGAATGAAGAAAAATGGGAACAACAGTGACCTTTGGCTGAAGCCTGGCTTAAGGAGATTGAATTCTGCCCAGCAACTACCCTCGACAGGAGTTAAAACTTGCCCAGCAACTGCATTCACAGGCCTGGCCTGCCTTCTGCTGCCCCACCAAAAGGAGATTACATCTCTCTGATTGAATCAGGGGAGGGGTACCTGGGACTGCAGGAAAACAGAACAATGCACTCCCCTTGCCTCAAAGCAATTGTTAAATCAGGGGGTCGTAAATGGCTTCCTCTTGGAAGGAACTGGGAGGGGCACTGCCTCTGTGAGCCAGCTGAGCTTGGAGGAAGTGGACAAACCAGAAATTCCCCCATGTGCTTTGGGAAACCACACCCCTCTGGGCCAGAGCATAATTTTAGAAAGATTGATAATTCATAGTACAAAATTGTCAAAATTATATCAATAATATCATTATTCCTGTGATTTTTCTGTGCACATTTTAAGAGGTGTTAGGACTCTGTGGTATGTTCTGGGGGGTTGTAGCGGAAAATAGGGTATTACTCCAAATGTCTGTATGTTAAAAATCTGATATTCCATCATCTGATGCCCATATTCCTTGTGCACATTTGTATAAATTCTGAAAAAGTTTAGAGGTTGTGTTCTGGATGAAAAGGGCAGAATTCTGTCAGAAGTGAACACAACATCTTACAAAGACAGGGATCGGATGGTTTGGCGCTACAGAAAATATGTTAACTGGACATATAATATTAGAAAAATTGTACATAGATAAATATGCATTGGAATCAAAAATAGATTTATGTGCATAGTGACAAGGGGAGTGTTCTTTCTGTATGCCATTAAAATGATGCCTGATGACACAGGATGACTCACAATTCAGTCCCCAGTCAGGCGACAGAGAATCCTCTAGCCTATCAGGATCCTCAGAGGGTTGGGCATAGAAAGTCAGCCTTCCCACCCACTTTCAAAGGACATTAAAAAAACCATTGAAACCCAGATAGGGACTGCGCTTTCCACTTTCTGGCGAAGCACTTTGACGGCCGACTTCAAATTCAGGCACAGCTGGCCTTACAAATTTGCAAACTGATTTACCCAAGACTTCCAAGAGGCACATCAGAATAAAACAGCCGGGTGTGCTGCTTGGTTCTGGCCAAGAACTTTCACCAGAACCAGACCCAGAGAGCAGGGCTGTATCCAGAACCGCAGACCAGACCGCTGTGCAGTGCCAAGAACTTTTGCCAGAACCAGAGATCCAGACCAGCAGACCAGAGCTGACCCAGATAGCTGTGACTTCAGAACCACCCGCTAGAAGTCCAGTCTAAACCTGTTGACCAGATCTTGACGGTCCATTTCAAATTTACAGTGTGAGAATCCAGCCAGAACTGTGTAGAACCAATCTCTTAGTTTAAAATAATCTAATTCAAACTATTTTAACCTGTCCAAACTGCATCATAGAAATCGTGTGTCCATTCTGTGATTTCAAACCTGTGAAAGTGTCATTTGTCCTTCTGAGCTTTACTTTAATTTGAGAAACTACCTCCACTAAATTGTCTGTATCTTTTGAACCATACGTGCTAGGAACGAGATTTAACTTTCATTCTAAAGCTAAGATCCTCAGCTTTCCAAAAGCCTACTCCTTATAGTTTTTCCGTAATCGCGCTTTACGCAGTCAGAAAAAGTGCAGCGAATTGCAATTTGGCTCAGTTTTACCACATGTTAAAAATAGCTGTCTCTTACTTGAAACTGCTGAATTTCATTTTCAACCTGATAATCGCTCATGTATCCTTGCTAGTGTTGACCTGAACTAATTCAAAACAAGTAGCTGTCACCTACCCTGAATCTCCTATGGGGAATTAAAATCATTTTTAGCATATTTTTCACTTCATTGCAAATCACATTTAAAAGTATTTTTGATTGTTTAAAAGCATACCGGTTGCTCTAAGCTTGCTAGGGGGGAACTGTAATTTGTATTGCATTTGATTGTATGCCTGAAAACTGTGTGCTCTTCTTCCATCTCCTTATATTGTATAGGGGGGGGAGTGAATTGTCAAAAGAAAAAGTGATCATATTATCTCTTGTTGAAACCATATCAGTTTATTTCTGTGCTGCATTCTTTCCATCATTGCTTTTCCTTGAAACCATAAAAGTATTCTCTGCTACCTTATCCTTTCTATACTAACTCCTCACTGATTGAAAAGAGTGTGCAATTGTAACATTACCCATTGTTGATCAACATTATATTCATAAGTGTACTATCAAATATTAATTTATTCATAAAAGTGTGATATATATATATATATATATATATATATAGTTTAATTTTTCAAATAAATCTTTTAATTTGCAAAAACAAACCTACTTCTTGGCTCAGTGAGGTCAGGGGGATTCAAAGAAAGGGGCGTTATACAAGGGTTTATCATCCAGATCTATGAACTTGTCATAAAAATATATAAATAAGGGCTTCCTTTGGGCATCCCAGACTAGGCATTGACTTAGTTGGAGTGCTGAATTGAAGTCACTTAACAGTTGTTTCTTCAATTTCTATTGGAAATGGAACAAATTATTGAAAATAGGTTCAATCATTTATTCCGAATTTAAGAAATGTATTGACCCAGAAGTGTCGTCTGGTCCTTAAATTATAAAATCGCCTCTCAGCATTTTCATTCTAAATATAACTTTACAGTTTTTTGTCTATTTCGGAAAAGGTCACCAAGATATTCCAAGACCAATATCACGCGGTGTCTCTTTTTACAACAATTATGGTCTTGACATATTTTGTATAAAATGTGTTCTAAATCCAATTTATTAATGGATTTAAACACACATCTAAATTAAGTAGGTTCACAAATACCCAATTTCCTACTTTTTGAATGGTAGTATGTTATTGTTGTCAATACTGACAACAATAACATACTACCATTCAAAAAGTAGTATATGTACTTGCACCAAAGACTCTGCTACTAAGCCTCACTTAACTGTGGAGTGAAAACATTCTGTTACTTCTTTGTTTGCCCGATAGGACCCACATGTGTGTTTTTTAAGGTTTAATTGTGTATTTGTGAACCTACTTATTTTAGATGTGTGTTTAAATCCATGAATAAATTGAATTATATACATGTTTCGTCAATAACTCCCCAACCCTCTCTGTGACCACTAACAGCTAGTATTTGTATAAACTAGCTAACTGCTCCTTAGGCCTACCTAATTTTGCACGGTTGAAAAGGGGTAGCTATTGACTCATTTCTATCTCTCCTTCATGTCAATTGCCTTTCCGAGTCAAGCCCCCCAATAACAAAAATGAAGCCCCCCCGCCCATTTTGCCCTATTTTGACCTTATGTGGTGGAATTATCTCAAGAAGAGAGGAGTCCATTTTTAATAGGTTAAAAGTAGGGCATGCAGGGACGGAAATTCAAGATGAGTAGATCTCTATCAGAGGAGTGTGAAGCGTGTGGAAGGGTTTTGCAAAAGGTATAAAGAGCAGAGAGAGTTACTGAAGGCTAGAATGAGCAGTTGGGAATCAACACAAAAAGTATTACGAACATGCTAACAGTGAATAAGATGGCTGTGGGTAATCAGTGGTGTATTATTCTTAAGTACATTAATAGACAGGGAAATGGAATGAGATTTAGAGGTTCAGACTACATCATCAAATGAAAGGCGCATGTGAAATTCATCTTTGAAGATGGAAATCGATGGATTCTAATTGCATGGAGCCACCCAATCAGAAGAAGACCAGCTTCAGTTTACATGCATCAGGCTTTGGCTGCTCTGCTTGAGTGGAAGATGCTCTCCTATCAGCTCAACTCTCCTGAAGTGAGCTTCTGGACATGCACAGGAGGAATCATATTAGTTGCATGTTAATGGGATATGTACAGTAGTAATTATATTGGTTGTGTGTTAGTGGCCTACGCAGGGAGACCTGGCTCAGGAGCAGATATTGGACACTGCTGGGGCTCTGTCCACCTACCCTGGACCTCTTTGAAGCCCTTTCTTCATGTATTTACCTATTGCATATTACACTTTCTCATTATAAAAACATTGCTAGTTCTACATAATGACATCATTTTATAGGCCCCAGGCCTAGATTATGACTCCAAGTTTTAGGGCCTCATTACACAGAATGCGGTAAGGGGTTACCGGTACCGGTAAGGGCACCGATACCGGAAAACCCTTATCGCCTTACTACGAGGTCCCTTTGCATGACCCAACCTCAACGGCTGGTTTTACCAGCCGTTAAGGTTTGGGCCCGCAAAGGGACCTTGGTGCTAATTACGGTAACGCAATTTGCGGTACCGTAATTAGCTCCTTCCCCATTCCCATTGAGCCCTATGGGGGCAAAAATGGGAATGGGGAAGTGCCTTGGTGAATGGGGAATTACCGCCCCCACTCACCTTGGAGTAGGGCGGTAATTCCGCCATCGACCAAGGCGGACACAGTAAAATACCATCAGCAACCATGGCGCTAATAGCGCCATGGTTACCGCATACTGTGTAATGAGGCCCTTAATCTTCCCCCTCACAGTGCTTATGAATTGAGGAGTGTTTGCTCCAATGACAAGCACGTGTTGCAACCCATAAATAACATAAAAGAAAGACTATTGGTTTTGATTCAGGTGTAGTCCATCTTTGATTGTTATCTTTCTTTTTGGTTCCTGTATGAAAGGAAGTGTATTTATGCCTCTTTCTGTTATTTCCTAATGTGGCTTCCCATTTCTGTTTGTTGTCAGTTTCACTTTCTTTGTATAATCTTTAAATGTATTCATGCTCTTGCACCAGTCTACCTTTGTAGTCTGGTTACTTTGTATCAACCTTCTAGACCTCTTTGTTCTTCTTCACAAGACCGTCTTGATTCCGCCTGTTTCCCTTGAGCCTCCTCCCGCCCCCAATCCTTTCGGCGTTTGGCTCCTAAACTCAGGAATGCTCTCCCATTGGATATTCACAATTGCTCCACTCTGAGTGTATTTACGAAGTGTCTAAATTAACAGCTGACATAACGCCTTTTCATGTTTTGTTTTCCTGATTAGTCAGATTGCAAGAATTTGTTGTGCGCTGTAGGATGTTTGTTTTTCTCTTGGGTTAGCCTACTTTACTTACATATTATTTACTGTTTGTTTGTTTGTTTCTTTGTTTGTAGGTTCAGCACTTTGGATAGAGGCGCTTTATAAATAATAAAAAAATATATAATCCAAGTCACATCTTTGCAGGTGTGGTGGGAGGCAATGTGGGACTGTGAAGAGGAAGACTAGGGCTTGGAATAATGGCAATTATGTGATCTGGGCATTATGACCTTACCCAATCTTCCTCTTCACAGTCCTTACCAATTGTAGTCAAATCTTGATCATCAATAATGCCAATGGCGCTCTAATGTCTGCACTATGCCACAGCTGAGGAGTTAACAAATTACTCTGAAGGAGAAAAATAGGATTCAACTAAGTTTGTTTTACATCACAAATCTTGCTGGCATAGGGTGGATCAGGAAATGTGGGAGAAGTTTTCAAAGATGACACTAAAGAGAAATTCAAGCTTCCTGGGACGTGGTGGTCCGTCAACTGGTCCATCCCTCACTTCCTTGGCTATTCGCCTCCTTGAGGGAAAGCAAATGTTCCTCACAGGTAATGGGGATTTAGGTGTCCCCTGCACTTCTTACCTCGTTGGGTTGGGGGTTTCTTGCTATGTCACCAAAGTCAGGTTTCTGCCAATGTCCCTGCAGTCACCATTCAGAGCATTCTGTAGGTGGGTATGTAGTAGGTGGGTATGTAAGCATCTCCTGCACCTGTTTTCTGGATGATTATGGCCTTTCTTGTGGTGTCCCTGTAGGCAGGATTCTGAGCATTCTGTAGGTGGGTTTGTAAGTGTCCCCTGCACTTCTTTATGGATTGGTTTGGGTCTTTTTGCTGTGTCACTGTAGTCAGGATTCCAGGTATTCTGTAGGTACGGAATTAAGTGTCCCTGGCACTTCTTTCCTGGTTGGTTTGGATCTTTCTTGCTGTGCCACTGTAGTCAGGGTTCTGAGTATTCTGTAGGTGGGGATTTAAGTGTCTCTGGCACTTCTTTCCTGGCTGATTTGGATCTTTCTTGCTATGTCACTGTTGTCAGGATTATGAGCATTCTGTAGCTGGGTATGTAAGTGTCCCAGGCACTTCTTTCTTGATTGGTTTAGGTGTTTCTGCTGTGCCACTGTATTGAGGATTCTAGGTATTCTGTAGGTACGGAATTAAGTGTCCCTGGCACTTCTTTCCTGTTAGGTTTGGGTCTTTCTTGTTGTGTCACTGTAGTCAAGATTCTGGGCACTCTGTAGGTTGCTAACTAAGTTTCCTTGGCACATCTTTCCTGGTTTGGTTTGGATCTTTCTTGCTGTGCCACTGTAGTCAGGGTTCTGAGTATTCTGTAGGTGGGGATTTAAGTGTCCTTGGCACTTCTTTCCTGGCTTATTTGGATCGTTGTTGCTGTGTCACTGTAGTCAGGATTATGAGCATTCTGTAGCTGGGTATGTAAGTGTCACTAGCACTTCTTTCCTGGTTGGTTTGGGTCTTTCTTGCTGTGTCACTGTAGTAAGGATTCAGAGCATTCTGCAGGTGGGGATTTAAGTGTCCCAGGCACTTCTTTCCTGGCTGGTTTGGGTCTTTCTTGCAGTGTCACTGTAGTCAGGATTATAAGCCTTCTTTAGCTGCCAGACTTGAGTGGTCCATAATTTACCATGTTGCCACGCTTCAGAGGGCACTGGGACCAAAGACCATTAAGGGTTCCCCCTGAAATATAGCTATCACCAGCACAAGAGGACAGGTGCTCACTTCCTAACTTCCCTTTACTAGTCTTACTGCTCCCCTTTCCTCTCTACTGCGCATCACTCCTTCCTCGATACCCTGCAATGAACTGGCCCACTTCACCTCACTTGATCACTTTCCTCTTTCTCCTCCGGGTGGTTCTGGTTTCTCACACTTCTGGAACCTTTCCTCCTCTGGTCTAAGATTTATCTGATGCTTGTCTTGTGTTCTTTGGTGCTCCTCTCTTGGGTCTCTCCATTCTGCCTCTCCTCATTTGTATTATTTCGTCCTTGGTTCTCTTTAGACTGTTTTTGCGTGTCTCCCTCTGTTCGTTCCTCCTCTTATATGCTATGGTGTACTTGCTCCGAAGGGCATGGACAGAAACTAAAATGGAGTAAGATCCAGACGTTTACATCGTTCGGATGGCTGCAACCTCTCATCGCATCTCATCCCAAATGCAACTGCTGATTCAAGAGCTGGAAGTGCAGGTCCTAGTAGACATGGTGGGAACCGTAAGCATCGTGGAAATTATCCATAATCATGCCATGATCCATTAAAAAAAGTGCGCTGTTCACCAGGAATCTACGCCACGGTACACCTATCCAAAAGAAATAGTCATACAGCATTAATGGTCAAGTGTAACAGGCAAAGTCTTTGCCAGCAAACGCGGAATGGCACACCGTTCAGTTGTGGGACAGTGGAGGCTATTTAGCTAATCTACTTCACAATGTGGACTAGAGAACTTCAAGTAAGTGTTCCAAGTAGTTGGATGCCTGAAAGGGAAACATATATGCCTACCTATCGACAAGACAGTTAAACTTGGCAGTCTGAAACAATGCCATGCACCATTCAACATACCAGAGAAAGTAGATACAGTGTTTAGAAAATTGGAAAATGCAGAAAGCATATAGAAGTCAAAGGAGCTAATGCCTCTGGTATCCCCTATATTTATTACCACAAAATCAAAACAACCGGGAGGCGTTAGAATCAGTGTTGATATGAGGCTGCCAAGCAAGACATCAAGAGGTAAAGGCACACCACTCCCACAATTGATGGCCTTCTAGTAAACCTGAGTAGAGCCTGGTTGTTCTTCAGCTTGGATGTCAACATTCAATATCATCAACTGACCACATCCAGATTCTCAGTACATTCTGACGTTCTCCACACACTAGAGACTGAGGAGATATACTCTGCGCTGCTTTGAGGTATCATCAGTTTATCAGAACGCCATTTGAAATATCATCGTGGATCTCTCAGGTATAATAAATGTATGTTACAACAATATTTATACAGAGTAATAGCACCTTAAGAGTCTAACAGCCTTTCAGCAGAGGTTAGAGGTCAGAGGGATGGCACTGCCAGAGGACACATTTTAGTTGTACAAATATAAATCAGCCTTCTTTAGACACGTCATCTGTGCACAAGGGTTCACAGCAGATCCTCAGAAGGCAACATATCAAATCAGTAACAGATAGAGGCTCAATGTTCAAGAGGTGCAAAGCTTTCTTGGACTGATCAGATACTGTGGCTGGTTCATTCCTAACCTAGCAAGAATCCCAGAACCACTACGTGAGCTCCAGGGCGACGGCATGGCGTGGACTTGGGTGGTCAGGAATCAAGAGTGGCTTTGGGGCAAAAAAGACACCCTAACAAGAAAGTAATTAATGTTTACTTTGACCGGAGCCACACCACGATACTGAGCTGGCAGTCCGTGTGGGGCTGGGGCAGTAGTACTCCAGAGAGAGAGCTGAAGTGATCAAAGGCCAGTGGCACGAGCAAGCAGGGCCCTTACCCCTGAAGAGCAACAACACTCACAAACAGAAAAAAGGAACCTTCGCAATTCTGTGGGGCTTCTAAAAGTTTAATTTGTACTCATAGAGACACGCTTTCACTGTGGTGATATACCACAAACAGGTGGCTTCGCCCCTCAGGTGCTCAGAGAATCCAGGCAGTGATGAGACTCAAGCAGAAGCTGTCACTCTCAGAAGGAAGCTTCCAGGCGCTCGCAGTGGGCACAAGCAGGGCCTTCTGTAATCCTCAAAAGGAAGGCTGGCAGTAGGGAGTAGGGAGAAAACAGGTATTCGTGGATAGACGCAGTGGTGACAGCAGAGGTAAAACAACGCCTGCCATGTCAAGCAATGGCACCGGGGCACACATCTGCCCATATCATGGTTCCCACTTTCAGCTGGAAACCAAAGCAACAAGTTAGTGCAGACTTGTCCAAACTCCCCAACAACCAATTTCTTCTGGTAGATGTGGACACCTTCTCCCATTATCCGCAGTTGGAATTAGTAGGACCCCACAGTAGTACCCAAGCTAGAGAAAATGATGGCCACATAGGTCTGAGTCTAGGAACCAAAGCAGACAATGACTCACCAGTTCATAGCCCTTGCATCTATTCCTTGCACTGAACTCCTGTTAAAAACAGTCCCTGGCAAAGGCAACTGTCCTGGCTCTCATATAAGCATTATACGGGCATTTCTCGGGCGCTGCCCTGATATGCCCAGGCACTAACACCATTTGCCAGCTGTTGCCATCTCATGGCAGGGTAGTAGCATTATAGCAATGTCTGGTAAATACCTAAAATGTACCTACACAAAAGCCAAAACGCTGTCGGTGACCTGAAGTCTACGGAGTGCATGTATGACTTGTGGTACATATTTCAGGAACAGAGAACGGTTTTCCCTTTACAAAAAGCACCCAGTAGATTTACGGCTCTCTGCATCACTCTTTAAATTGTCCCCAGGCGCAGTCGGGGGTCAAAATAACACGGAAACAAATGCATTGAAGTGCACAGGCAGGCGCTGACAATGCGAACAATTACGCCAGTGATGAACAGGCCAAATGGCGCACTTATTCGCCCCATCTGCTTGGCGGCGTTATCAGCAGAAACCAAACGGCTGCTGTTCCCAGGGGCGTCCCGTTTCTCCAGCTGGGACAGCAGCTGCACCAGGGCCCTAAGACAAGAAAGGGGATCGTTCTGTCTGTGCCTGGCAGTCAAGAAGCATGCCCAGTGTGCCCTTTTCTGGCAGACTCTGCCCGGGAGGCGCTAGATGGCAACTCGCCGCGCTGGGTGTGGAACGGCACCCACTAGCTCCAACGATCTGCGTTAGTGCAACGTTTACATGGAAGAGCTGCTCTGGCTGAGGGAAAATAGCTCATCTTTTGCAAATACGGCCGTCTCCGTCTCTCTCGTTTCCCGCCTGTGTGCAGACATAGGCGGTGTTACAGATACTTTGCACCAATGCAATTAGTACTAGCACTCAGGGGAGCCGACTTATGAATTTCCCGTGAAGGAGGGGGGGGGGGCAAATACAGGAAGTGACATCACTGGCAGTTGACCGCAAATTTGCATGTAGTCGCCCACCTGGTGCAACGGCGCGATGGGGGGGGGGGGGGTGGCGCGCGCTGCGCAGAACAGTGGAAACATTGGCTAGCATGCACTGCATATAGTAAAGTCAAGTAAGAAGGAGATTTAAGCCTTCAAGTTGCATTCCAGTAAGACATCACTGCCCCTACTCCACCCCTCTATAATCGTCCAGGTTGTAGTAGGCCTCCCTCAAAAGGCAGAGCAACACATCTAGGATGGGAGAATGAAATGCTTGCTAAACAGAAGGTACAGCTGCAAGGTGGAGTACCACCACCACCAAAAAAAAGTTCCCAATTCAAGGGAAACAAGAAGTAAAGACGTTTCCCAATTAAAAACTACCAAGCAAGGCATGTGTGGTGCCATAGTTCAGTGAAACATCAACAATTCAAACTTACAATAGTGCTGCTGTAGATTGGCCAGCCACAAGTGACATTTGCTAAGATGTAACCTCTGGGTAACCAGATAGGGTTAGGGATGTAGCTTAATCGTAAACCTTTCAGTGGACACATCAGATGTTCTGCTGAAGTATAATGCAATCCTCGCTGAAGTATAATGCAATCAATTGTGGTTTCAGGCTTGGGGAGGGTGGGAGGAGTGTTAACTGCTTTTAACATTGTAGTTTACCAGAAATTCTGGTAAAGTAGTGTACAATGTTAAAAGGCAGTTACCCAGGCTCACCCTGCACCCAAGTGATGTTTGGAATGTTGTAGCCATGGTTGTCTCCATGTTTTAAAAACTCCACTTTCCTGGTTTTCAACATTCATTTGAATGAAGGAGTCAGTAAAAAAAATACACCCCACTTATGCTTAATAACGTCTTACCTTCCAAGAAACAAGCATACACCTCATTTTTAAGGGACTGCTATAAGAGGCCCTGGCAGGGCCGGTGCTATCACTAGGCAAGGTTAGGCGCTTGCCTATATGTTGGAAATGTTAGAGCTGCAAAATGCTTTTTTTAACACCCCCACACTACTGCCTGGCCTGGTGATAGCACCGGTCCTGTTAGTTACTGTCTGCAGTAAGGCTGGTGGCAGCAGCAGACCAGGTGGCGCAGTGAAGGTTGGGACTTGGGGCCGGGTCAGGGTCACGATGGGTGAATGGGCGTGGTGGCAGTGCTGGCACCTGTGCAATGTGCATTAGCACGCCACCAAGCACCACAAGTGCCCCCTTGACTGATCCGATCATCAACTCAATGGTATAAATGCTGCAGTGCAGTGCGACGGCCACGACACAGGAGTCAGGACAGGTGAGAAGGACACCTGGACCGAGGTGCCGTGCCCACTACACTGCCAACCAAGTAAGTAGATGTACCAGTGCGCAAACCCACGTTAAACGTGCTTACTTACTTGCAGAACACACATGCTGAAGTCTCTGTGGTATCAAGCAACACCACCAACCTTTTCAGTCTGTAAGGAACTGACCAATTTTGAAGCAGCCTCTTCTGTCACACCCACCCAGGACGTTTGCTCGGCCCTGGCTGCACACTTCATCACAAAAACCAAAGATATCCTTTCCTCCCTCCCTTCCACACCACAACATACACCTACACTGGAGCCTCTTGGCCCCCCACCACTTCCCCTCTCTTCCCTCTCACCCATCTCACCCGCTGAGGTCACCAGACAAGTCCGGTCCATGAAGGCCTCATCCAAATAGGTGGACCTTTGCCCCTCCAAAACCATTAAGGAAAACATTGACTCCCTCGCCCGAGCCTTGGCTGATCTCTGCAATCTCTCCTTTTCCACTGGAGTTTTCCCAATGGCTCTTAAGCACTCCTTTGTGCACCCTCTGCTCAAGAAACCCTCTGTCGACTCCTCTATTCTGACAAA
This sequence comes from Ambystoma mexicanum, assembly GCF_040938575.1. Classification (NCBI taxonomy): domain Eukaryota; kingdom Metazoa; phylum Chordata; class Amphibia; order Caudata; family Ambystomatidae; genus Ambystoma; species Ambystoma mexicanum. The sequence goes on along the minus strand of NC_090923.1, from coordinate 126,854,615 downwards.
CTACCGCCCGATCTCTGTCACTCCTTTCCTGGGAAAACTCCTGGAGAAGTTGGCTATCTCTCAGCTGACCCTCCACACTGAATCTTTTGGGTGCTTCTGTGACCATCAGTCTGTTTTAGAGGATCCAGAGGCACTGAAACTGCTCTTCTGAACACCTGTGAAGAACTACTCTCAAACTTGACACTAACACTCCCTTTGTCCTCATTTTCCTTGACCTCTCCTCTGCCTTTGACGCAGTTAACCACAACATCCTGATTGCACGGCTCTGTGACACCCTGGGAATCACAGTTCAGGCTCTGGTGTGGTTAACCTCCTTTCTCTCCGACGCCCATCCCAGGTGGAACTCGGAGCCTTTCTCTCAACTATCGCTCTCTCAACCTGTGGCATACCCCAGGGATCTAACTTATCCCCCTGGTTCTTCAACGTCGATATGGCTGCCTTGGCACGGGTGATTGCCACTTTCACCTCTAACTTCCACTGCTACGCGTGTGACACACAACTCTCTTTCAGGCTACCCTCAGTCGCCTCCTCCTCCTCGCTCATATCCGACTGTCTGTCCGCTACTCAGTCAGCACTGCTCCCGCCTTCCTACTTTCACTCTGGCCGGCCTCCCTTGGCCCTGCGCCTGCACCCACCTGCAAGGCTAAAAACCTTGGAGTGATCTTCATCTCCACTCTGTCCATCTCCTCTCACATTTCTGACGTCGCGAAAGTCTAACTATCAGCTAGAACTCCTCAGAGGTACTCTACCTTTTCTCACTTTCCCCCAGCGGCTCTCTGTCTCCAGAGCCCTGGTTCTCTCTAGGTTGGACTACTTCAACAGCCTCTTCCTCAACCTCCCTGCTCTTGTGTGCGTGTACTAAGTGTGTTTTTGTGTCAGCGTGAAAGTATGAGAGTGTGTGTTTTCACTGGTCCCCTTTTCCCACTGTGTGCCCCCACTGTGCCCCCACTGTGTCCCAATGTGTGCCCCCACTGGTCCCCGTGGCCCAGTGTGTGCCCCCACTGGTCCCCTGCCCCACTGGTCCCCTTTTCACACTGTGTGCCCCCACTGGTCCCTGTGTCTCAATGTGTGCCCCCACTGGTCCCCGTGTCCCAATGTTGTGCAGTGTTATCTTGAGTTTGGGAGTAGCATGCGGGGTGCGGTGGGAGTGGGGGGCGAGGAGGGGGGCGCATTCCTAGTGTTTCACCCTGGGCACCAAATGGACTAGAAACTGCCCTGCTGATAGTGCAACAGAGGATAGGCCTTTGTGGGGCCTCAGGCTCCATTAGGAGCCTATTCACGAAGAAAATAAAAAGCACACACCTTTTGTCTTCATAAATAGGCTGTTACTGGAGCCCCAGGCCTCACAAAGGCCCGGCCCCTGTCTCGCTAAGCATGTGTGGCAGGGGCCGGGGATCGGGCTGCTGCTTGTTGATGAAGCAACAGCACGATCCTTTGGTAATTTATCCTTTTTTTTTTCTTTTCAAACTGTGGATGCGCGCCCCAGTGGGCATAAGGCTGCGGCCCACCAGAGGGTTGCACCCCACAGTTTGAATACCGCTGCCCTAAACCCTCCCCTCCAGGACCATGCACCAATATGAGTCCTAGAGGGGAGGGCTTAATCGGACATGTTCGCACTTTTACCCGGCCGGAGAGAAGTGATGCAATATCGATGGAAAGGGCCATCGATGCTGCATCACTTCTCTCCGGCCGGGGGGGGGGGGGGGGAGGGAGGGGTGACGGGGGCGGCTCAGCCCGACTTGATTTTGCTGGCCCCAGAGCCCCCGTACTCGGCGCCCCTCTAGCACTAGTGCAGAATACACATTCCTCCACTAAATGCTTATACCAGGTCAAAGGACTCTGAACTGGGGCAAACATTCTCCTGGTGCAAAAATGCACTGAAAGAATAGGGGCCCTGTACAGTGTAGGCCATGACAGAAACTTTGCATTCTTGCAAGTGCAGTTAGCACAACGGATTGTGGCCAAATGCCAAACACATATTCTTTAAATGCATTTTTTCACGAGGGCAAAGGACTATGCACTAGGATAAGCATTGCCCTGGTGCACAAAATGCATTGAAAGAATGTGTTTTAAAGCAAGGGCCATTTCTCCGTAGTGCTATGCACTTATATCGGTGCAAAATCTCAATAATATTACCCAAAATCAAATCAAAGTGCATAAACGGTGCACACACTTAAAAAAATAAATGTATTCTTTGTTATTAATGTGTTTATTTTCTCAATCAAACCTGCTTTATCGTTCACAGGTTATCGGTCTATTTCAAAGCCCTTTGCAGCAGAAGCGTCACCTCCTTTGGGGCTGTGTGGGGTTCCCAGACAAGTGTTAGGCCCTAGTCTTGCAGCAGCGAAGGGATAATAACATTAATATATCTCTACATGGCAATTCCTCCCGCTTTTAAGCGCTTTAACAATATATGCCTTTATTAAACAGTTTAATGGTACCCAATTTTTTTACGCCTTAGAAAGGTGAAGCCGTGAGTCAAACCTTCTGGGATTCGAACGTGTGAGTGCAGGTTCCACGCAGATATCTGCGGCCACAGCTTTGCCTTCTGAGCTACCTCAAGTCAGTGCTTCCAGGGTAGTGTGCCACGGGATGCCACACCAGTAGGTAGTGCTGGGCGTAAGTGTTTGCTGCCTGTGCAGCGAGACTATGTATCGGGTGTAGCCAATGAGATTCCAGTCACCTATGGATCTTTCATTAACATATACTGTAAGTAAGCACATATATATATTTAAGACAACACATTCTTGCGGCTGAAAAAGCAACAGAGCAGATGTATTTACAGCACGAGGGAAAACAAGCATTGATGCTGCCAACAGTTTTGACTCTTGTATCTGACAGTGGGGGGGTCCTATTCGTTGTGAGGTGGAAGTGTTAACGCGGCAGTTAACGTCTTTACCGCCACTTTGAACTATCCAGCCCGTGCTCCTGCATTTGTTGGTTTGAGTTGGGGAGCAGGGCATATACCATGTCCGTCTCCATTTCCCGCTCCACAAGACAAATCAGTCTGCCTTCCCGCCATCTTGGATTTCCATGGTGGCGATAATGCTATGGATTCCTATGGAGTCTATCAAAAATGTTGCCTGCAATATTTAATTGTGGGATCAATCGTAAAGGTTATTTTACCTCTTCTTCACTCTTCACCTTTCCACTACATGGTGGGAAAGTTGAATATTGCCTGGAGGAATATACATGTCCATGGCCACTTTCAGCCATGACGAGGGGGCTTGAAAGAAACCTAGTGTATTAACATATACAGTGGGCACAGCCGAAGGCCATGGCTAGTGGGCCCCAAGGAAACCTATTGGACCAATAGGTACAGCGGCCACAGCCGAAGGCCATGGCTAGTGGGCCCCAAGGAAACCTATTGGACCAATAGGTACAGCGGCCACAGCCGAAGGCCATGGCTAGTGGCGCTTGAATAAACTATGGTATAACAACACCCTTGCAATTCATTGAAAAAACCTTTGTTAAAGGAATGGTTCGGTCAGAAAATATTATTGGCCAAAAAGATGGCCAATAATAAAACAAATATGTGAAATATATATATTTTTAAGTGTCTATGTAAAGTTTCGAGCAAATGAAGCTCAAACTTTAAAATTGCAATCACTAGGGGGCATCCATTTTGTGATTGCAGGCAGCCTCCTCGGCTCTGCATTTGCGGCACTAAACAAGCAGCAAAAGCCCCCTACTGGGAGATTTTGCTTACTGCAGCCTGAGCAGAGCTGAGGAGGCTGCCTTCACTTTCATTTTACGTTTTCTGTGCTCCCCAAGCCCAGGGAAGCACAGAAAACGTAAAATGAAGGCAAAAAGCTGAGGCGCACCAATTAAAAAACTAACGTTGTTGCATTTGTGATTGCCGTGGTTGGAAAACCACAGCAATCACAAATACAACAACGTTCTTGTTCTGACAGCGGCAGCTTTCGCATGGAGTCTCCTGGACTCCCCCAACGCTGAGGGAGTCCAGGAGACTCCCAGCGAAAGGTGGCGCATTCAGAATAACAACGTTTTTGGATTTGTAAATACTGCAGCATTTATAAATCCAAAAACGTTGTATTTCTCACTGCGGCAGCTTTCGCTTGGAGTCTCCTGCACTCCCTCAGGGTTGGGAGAGTACAGGAGACTCCACGCGAAAGCTGCCACAGTGAGAAGCACTGCGGCATTTCTAAACACCCATGTTGTGTTTCTGCCTGCCTTGGCTTTCACTTTGGATCTCCGGTGCTCACCGGGGGAGCACCGGAGACCCAAAGTGATAGCCACGGCGGGCAGAAACACAACGCGGTTGTGTTTCAAAAACGCTTCGGTTTTTCTTTCTAAGTGGGAGCCTGAGAAACTTAGAAAGAAAAACCGAAGCGTTTTTAAAACACAACAACATTGTATTTATGTTTGCGGTAGCTTCAGCTTGGAGCTGAAGCTACCGGAGCTGAAGCTACTGCAAACATAAATACAACATTTAAAAAGCTGCGGTTTCATTTCTACGTTTTCCGGACACCTCCAGCCCGGAAAACGTAGAAAAAAAATGCAGCTAGTGCTTATTTTTTGTAAAAAATGGCACTTACCGAGATGCAGCTGCAGCTTTCCTGCCTGTAGTCGCTGGTCCCCGTCCTCCGCGTCCGGCACCAATGAAGCAAAAGCCACCCAGTGGAAGCTTTTGTTTACTACAGCTGGCTGGCTTTTGCTTCATTAGTGCCGCAAAAGCAAGCACAGGCGGCATCCATTTCACAAAATGGATGCCCCCTAGTGCTTGTAATTTTAAAGTTTGAGCTTCATTTGCTCGAAACTTTACATAGATACTATATATTTTACATATTTGTTTTATTATTGGCCATCTTTTTGGCAAATAATATTTCTGAACAAACTATTCCTTTAAGGCAGAGTTCAGGTGATCAGATTGAATGCAGCAAAACCCTTGAAATTCAGCGGATGTGGGAAGTGATGACCATCTTAACTTGCCGTCCGCCCTGTTAGAAAGCCCATGCGCACACACATTATGGAAGGAATTCACAATGAGAAACAAAATTAGAGGGTGGCAAGATAGCTCAGTGGGTGGAGTGCTGGCTGCTGCGATCTGTGTGTGATCCGCAGGTTACAGGTTCAAAGGAGGTTAAGATAGAGAAGGAGAAGGCATAGGACAGGGCCGACTCAGGTTACCTGAGCTTTGAGGAGCATTGTGGGGGAACTAAGTGGACGGATAGTAGCTGAGGCACAAGGACAGGAGTGGAAAGTCTGTGTCAAAACATAAAGTACCCAAGAATCTTCTAAAAGCATGGTGGTACATGTGCCCCAAAATGCATAGGACTAGGGATATCTAGTGCTGCTTCAAACAGACACTGGAGATCTGACTGGCAAGCCTAGATCACAACCCAAAAGGAGGCAGTGGCCTCCTTGGAAAGAACTAAATCGACACCAAGAAGATGACAGAGTGAACCCTCAACCAGGACACTCCACAGGAGACACCTAAAACCCCTCACTGCAAGTTACTACCATTCTACATCCAGGAGGCAGAGTCCAAGGGAAGAGACAATTGGTCTGATGTACTATGGTCCTTGAGAAGGTTGAAATTGTTTGCTTTTGATTTCTTTGATCATCCCACAATTGTTCATCCAGACCACCCAAATCCCTCTGCCTATTTGTGATATAAAATACACCCTTATATACTCAACATTATGAGTCCCAAGTTGATCCCTCATTTGGGACAAGTCCCAGACAAGGAAGAAAATGAGGCCTGTACAAGACGGTGATGTGAGGGGAAGGGGCATGAAGGCAAGTAACAGGGTGGTTAATGTTCTTAGTGGGTGAACAAGGGACTGGGAATTTCATTTATTAATGAGCAGATTGAGGCATTTTAGGATTGTCTTGCAATGCGCCCAAAGGGAAGCTCCAGCAAATGCAATATTTTTATAAAAGAGATATTGGCGGTTACCCATCTTCCAATGCTTGCTCCCAAATTGGTCTGGGAAGTGTGATAACGTGCCTTTTGCATATGGTGTAATACAATGGCCAAAGTCTGCTGCTTATGACACGTCAACTGAGCGGACCCGAAGCACTGCAGCCGGAGCAAAACGGAAAATCAAGGATGAGCTGAAGGCCCCTTCAAAGAATCCAGTCTACCAGGAACAGTTGAAACCCATGTTGAACAAACTGCTGGCGGTTGGCGAGGTAGAACTTGAACCGGCATAGAACAAGTTCTCTGATCCCTATACCACACCACACCACACCATACCACACGGCATCGTATCCTGTCTCCGTCCTCTTTACCAAGCAAATGAATATAAGGAAATTAAGGGGAGAGGTATGTGATAAACTCCTTTACACATATGACAGAATACAAGGTCTGTTGTTTATGCCAACAGTCATCTGAACAAGCCCAGGGCTCTGTGGCCAGAATGAATAGCCTGTGATGTGCAGATGACAATTTCTGGTGTGTAGTCTGCGGCAGAGGAAGCATCATAGAATGGTCCAGGCGTTGAGGCAACGGTGACCTACAATCATTGGAGAAGATCCCTAAAGAAGCAGTGAGACAAGGTGCTCTAGCCTGTGATTGGCAAATTTCTGACATAGGCCTTCAAAATTAGCAGCAAGGATGAGACCAGAACCCTGCTGGTATGAATAAGACTAGACAACACATAGAAAAGGTGACTGTGCGAAGTACCCAGAGCTACAATCTGCTGGGGCTCAGAAAAGAAAGAGTGGGAGCTGACTGAGCGACAAGGCAAAATAAAAGGAAGACCCTTGATGTGGCGTGTAGACCTGTGTAAAACACTTCTCAGGAGCAAAAGGGAGGCAGGTGAGAGGCATTTGAGGAAGGCATTGACCCAATCTAGGTGGGATAGGACCAGTGCTTAAACAAGGGATCTAAAGCTGTCCGGACGAAGAAAGGCTTGACTTTCCATAGGAGGGAGAGCTCATACCAAGCTTTCTGAGGTTTCTTAGCTGTGTGTGTTTGAAACAGAGGTGTTTACCCCTGTAGAACCCAGGGAACATGACACAGTAGGTGAGCTTAGTTGTGAAGCCCTCAAGGTTCATGTTTGATAGCCAGGTTTGTATGTCTGGGTGTTCAGTGTTGTTGATGAGGAGTAGGAATTCGGTCTTGGAGGGGTTGAGCTTCAAGTATGCACTAGTCATCCAAGACTGGATCAATGAGAGGCAGGTTATGAGCCCGTGGATGTCCTTGATGGAGTTAATCTTGAGGTATAGCTGTTTGTCTGTTTGTTTGTTAGTTTGTTTGGTTTTTTTGTTTGTTTATTATTTATAAAGCGCTCCCAATCCAAGGGTATCTGGGCGCATTACAAGAATACACCATTTCTTAGTTACAATACATGGGCGCATTACAAGGATTTACAGTTTCTTAGTTACAGTACATAGGATTACAATAATATAATACATAGAAGGAATGTACAAAGGAAAAATGTCAGGACAACATAAGACATAGAAAATATACAGGTTATATACATCGATACAGAAAGGGCACTAGTACGATTTTAGCAAGGTCCTGGTAGTGGACATCTAACAGGGTGGTAGGTCTTTGGAGATGAGCCAAAGTTTTGTATTTTTCCTGAATTTGTAGAAGGATTGGACAGCTCTTAAGGTAGTAGGTAGGGAGCTCAAGAGTTGAGCAGCCATGACAGCTACTGCCACCTGCTTTTTCAGTTTGAACCTGGGGACTCTAAGGCAGCAGGAATTGGAGGTCCTCCTGGGTCGAGTGGAGTTTTTTTGAGAAACATTTCAGTGAGGTACTGAGGGGCTGAATTGTTGAAACATTTGTAGGGTCAGGGAGACTGTTTTGAGTTGTATTCTATCCTTGATGGAAAGCCATTTATTATCCCGTCTGAACACTGAGATGGGTTGTCTTCTGGAAATGCCTAAGGCTGTTCTAAGTGCATTGTTCTGAAGAATTTGGAGTTTATTGATGATATATTTGCTCACACCTAGGTACAGTGCATTGCAGTAGTCAATGTCTGAAAGTATTAGAGCTCTAGCTAATGTAAAGCAACTTTCTGTAGAAAGAAAGGGGTTACCAGCGTGGATCAGCTTACAAATGTAAGCTGTTGCCGAAGCTGTAGCACTAACTTGTTTACGCAAGCTCAAGGAGGAGTCTAGGTAGAAACCCAAGGTTTTTACCTCTTTTGTCCCTTTGATGTAGTTATCATCGATGTTGAAAGAAAGGTATTGATTGCTCTGTTTCTTCTAATTGGAAGGTGTAGCTAGCAGTAACAGCTCGGTCTTCTCATCATTAATCACAGACCATGTGTAGCCATCCAGGCCTGAATAATGAGATAGATTTTGTTCACGAGAGCTAGATCTTTGTCGTAGTCGCCTGTCAGAGGTATGAAGGATCTGGGTGTCATCAGCATAGTTGGCGTAGGTGACACCCAGATGGTCTAGGTCATCAAGCAATGGTTTGGTGAACACATTGTACATAGTAGGCGATACACAGGATCCTTGCGAGACTCCACAGGTTATGGGGATCGGATCAGCAGCTGCTGATGAAGAGAAAACTCTCATGGATCTGTTGTTTAAGAAAGGTTGGATCCATGCTGTTGCTTCTGCTGAGAAATGGGCTGCTGTTGAAAGATGCTTACAAAGCACCTTGTGATCAACCAGATCGAAGGCGGCTGACAGATCAAGCAGGAGCAAGAGGGATGATTTCCTTTTATCTTTCAGGTCGTCAATCTGGATCTTCAGGTCAATCAAGGCTGTCTCAGTGCCATGTTGGGGTATGAAGCCAGATTGTTGAAGTCCTAGTAGTTTGTGGGTCTCTATGTATGATTGTATTTGGATATAGGCCGCTTTATCAATGATATTTAAGAGAAAGGGGACTGTAGAAATGGGTCTATAGTTTGTGGGGATGCTAGGGTCCAGAGAAGGTTTCTTTAGAAGTGGGAGTACCCATGAGTTCTTTAGGTTGGTGGGGACAGTGCATGTCTGGAAGGAGGAGTAGTGTTAAAGGGGGCTAGTTCACGGGCAACTTCTTTAATTGTAGATGCTGGGCAAGAGTCTACTTGGCAATTGGTGGGTTTGAGAGAGGCTATAATGCTTTCCACTTCTAGGGTGGACACTGGGGTAAATTGAAATCACTGAGGAGGTTTAGGAGTGTGGGGATGGGATATCAGGCTGTTTTCCTGAGTTTGGAGGTTACGTCTTGTTTGTGACTATTTTGTTTTGGAGCAGAGCGATCTTATTAGCTAGTGCATCTTGGATCTTGGTGCACCAGGTCTTGTCCTTAATGCAGTCATCTGTTGCAGGGGAGGGAGATTTCAGTTCCCTTAATATGGTGAAGAGTTCTCTGATACTCGCACTGGCTTTGTCAATCCTATCATTATAGGTGTCGCATTTAGCTAAAAAGGATTTCTGCTTTGTAGTTAGCTATGATTTTAAGTAGGTTATCTTTGTTAGCTGCAGTGGGGTTATTTTTCCAGATCGTTTCCCATTCCCTTTTTTCTTTTCGTAGGGCTTTAAGTTTGGGTGTGAACCAGGTGTTCAAGTGTGCTTTAGGTTTGCCTTCACATAATATTAGAGGTGCAATATTGTCTAGGGCTGAGGTGATAGTATTGTTGTAGAGTTCCACTAATTCTGCCAGATTGGAGGAGGCAGGTAAGGGATTAAGTAGTGGTCGGAGAAAAGGCACTGTGATATTCCTTTTGTTTTTGGTCGGAATGGGTGGAGCCATAAGGTTTTGTTTATTTGGGAGTGCACAGTCTTGGATGGCAAAGGTAAGTAGTGAGTGGTCATTCCACGGGTAGGGTTCAATGGAGGTTATGGAAGTTTCACAGTTAAGGTCTGCTACCCAATCTAGGGTTCTTCCTTTATCATGCGTGGGGTGAAGGACTCTTTGTGTAAGGCCTAGTTCAGTCAGGAAATTTGCCAAAACCAAGGCAGGTTGATCACTGGGGTCATTGAAACCAAGATTGAAGTCACCTAATATTAGAAATTGCGTGGAAGGCTTGGTATTAGTGGAAAGAAGGGTGATGATATCTTCCGATAGGTCCAGGGGGTCTATATACTCAAGAGGAAGTTTAACCGTCATCAATTCACAAGACTTGGCAGGGGAATGTGAGGCGATTCTGGGTCCCAGGGAAGATTTGGCGATAAAGGCAATTCCGCCGCCTCTGGTGGTTTCTGTCAGATCTTAGGATCGTATAGTTGTCCGGAGTAGCAATTAGGAGGGAAGGTCCTGCAGATGTATGTAGTCAAGTCTTGGTAATTGCTAGGAAATCCAATTTTTTTATCAATAATCATGTCAGCAATGGTGACTACATGGGCAACCAGGGATCTGGCATTGATCAATGCCCCTCTGATAGATGTGAGACTCTTGCTTCAGGCATTGATGTCAGGAGTGGGTCTTATCAACCTAGCTTTCTTAAATACTTTGTGGATTGTAGGTAAGGTTTTTCTATTGCCCCTGTTGTTGGCTATTAGGGGGCGGTAGGCCAGAGGGTATAGTATAAGATTTGCCTAGTCTGGCACCAAGTCTGGCCTTTCTCGCTGCTGTAGGGCATGGGAGATTGGGTACCAGTAAGGGGGAGACATACTGAGATTCTAGCAGAGTGTCTAGTCTACTAGGAGTATCACCTACTAGGTTTGCAGTCAGGTTGTTATGGCTGTTAAATGTGTTAGATTTTAGCAGTAATGGGGTGGCTCTGATAGGTAAGGTTATGGTCAGGGGCATCAAAGGGGGTAGGAATAAGGTAGCCTTAATCCGGTCCAGAAGGGTCAGGGGTGGCAAAAGCCTAATGGGCTTGATCCAGCTTACATTGTTAATGAGAGTAGACATGGTGACAGGACCTCTGTATGTTTGGGTTAGCGTCCTGGCACGTAGAGCTGGGATTTAGGTTGGCAAGTGATATCGCTTGGAAAGGTGATAAAGGCGAATATGCTAATCAAAAGTATAGCACTAAGTTTGTTGATAGTGGCATAGTTGAGGACATCAAGGTGAGCTAGTGCAGGTCACAGATATTAAATGCATGCGGGTGGCACTAGGCTGTCAGTGGATATACAGCACTTGTGGGATACTAAGGTGCATACATACACGGTTAGTATGGAATACAGCTGCTAGATACCGGTTACTAACAGGCATTCCTAAGGCAGGTAAGATGGTGGTGTACATTAGAAGTCGGCACAGTATTAGTTACTATTGAACATACGTCAAAAAAGAAAAGAAAAAAAGGGTGCTCCGATTGTCAGAAGCAGTTTAAGAGAAGCAAAATATCAAGTTCTTTAAACAGACTTGTAAACTGGCAGACATTGATGGGAGCAGCTGAAAGAGAGTTGTGGGTAGTATGAATAGCAGTCAATTGATCAGGCTATATAGGTAGGATGTCTAGCAGGCCCCTGACAGAGATTCTGTGCGTGTGAAACACTGGACCGGCACCATGTGGTGCTGAGAAACGAGGCGTGCACCTTACACGGATAACAAGAGTGCACCGGTGTTACTAGTTCCGTAAATCCTGTGTCATCAGTTTATTGGTGGATGTTGTGTGTGGTTAGGAGGGCTCCCAGTGGCTCCATATATATATTGAAGCTCACCGGGGAGAGGATGGAACCCTGAACCCTGTGGGACTCCACAGGTGATGGGTAGCATTGGTGATCTAGAGGAGTCCATCTGAACAAACTGCTGGTGGTTGGTGAGGTAGAACTTGAACCAGCGTAGAACAAGGTCTCTGATCCTCATGCAACGATGTAGGGTGTCCATGGGGGCCTGGAGATCAACTTGTCAGAAGTGGCTGAGAGGGCGAGTAGAACCAGGAGGCAGGGTTGGCCGTTGTGATGGATGTTAAGGGTGTCGTTCACCATCTGTATGGATGCCATTTCTGTCCTGCATCTGCGTCTAAACCCGGATTGTTATGTTTGGAGGAGATTGTTGGTGTCGATGTATTGCTGCAGTTGCGCTGCTACTGCTTTCTTGAGGATCTTACCTATAAAGGGAAGATGGGTGATGGGACAAAAGTTACCTAGGTTGTTGGGATCCAGAGTGGGTTTCTTTAGTAGAGGGAGGATTTGTCCTGTCTTTAGGGTCGATGGGAAGGTGCTTTGAGTTAGGGAACTGTTGATAATCTCCAGGTAGAGAAGGAGAGCTTCTGTGGGGAGGGTCTTGGATGCTGGGAGGAGGATGTTTGTATACGATGTGGCTTTGGGGGGACCAGGATTACTACCATGTTTTCTATAGAGTGTCTTGAATTTTGTTCAGGGTGTGCAGATTTCGTGAGGAGGGATATGAAGTGAGTCTGTGGATGCAGAGCTGGTGTCTATGTGCTGGCAAATCTTGCAAATTGTGTCGATGAAGAAGGTGTTGATGGCAGTGGATTTTCTGATGGAGTGTGGCATGGCAGGGTCAGGTAGCAGGTTGATGCATTATTTGATCGCTTTGAAGAGGGCTCTGCTTTTGTTTTCGGCTTCTGCTGTGGTGTTCTGAAAGTAGGAGGCCTTGGCTATGTTGATTAGTTGTCGGCAGGTTGCTCTGAGTTCCTTGAGGCCGAAGGGCCTGATTATAAGTACGGCAGTAGCAGTAAAGAATCTGGATGTTTTACCATTTCTGGCAAACTACGAGTTTCACACTTCTCCGTGGTAATTAACGCATTTGGTAATACAAATCTCCATGGATTTCTATGAGACTCCTAAATGGGTAAATAACTATTGGATCTCCATGACTTGGACTCAGGCTGACTCGTAAATTTAACACGATTACCTTATGTGGTAATGGTATTTCTGTTTTGCCTTTTTTCCAGTGGCAACAAGATCATGCTAACAGGATACACCTGTAGCCAACCCACATTCAAAGGGCAGAGCACCAAGAAAAGAGTGTATGCCTCTAACCTTGTTGATCGCATCCTGGGCTTCCTCTGTGTGTTGACCCGAGGAAAATCAATACAAATCATTGTTACGCACAACTTCCTCTTGCTGAATATTTCTGATCTAGTGGGAAATGAGAAAGTCTTCTCAGAGCTGGACATGAGAAATACATAACCATCAAATACTGCATTAATTATCATCAAAGGTGTTCCTGTTCGAGAAAATATTTCTTTGGAACTTTTACATTTTCTGATTTAGATCTCACTTAATGAGCATTACCATCAAGTACCACTGCATAAGTATTCTAAAGAGCTTGCTGCGTTCATAAACCCACTGGGAGTTTACCAGTTCATCCGAATGCATTTTGGCCTTTTGTCCACGTCGTCAGTCTTTCAATGTCTAATGGTCCGTATTCTCAAAAAAGTACACAGGATGGATACTTCTGAGATGATGTTCTCCCATTTGGGAACAACATGGAAGAACACAATTATAAACTGCAGGAAGTAACTCAATTGAGCAGCACTGGAGTACGTTTGTGCTGGGAGAAATGCTGTGTTGGCATATTAACGGTTGAATACCTGGTCTACACAATATTAGGAGAAGGTATCAGACCAAATAATGATCTTGTAATGGCGTTCAAACAAGCTCCTATCCCAGAAGACAAGGATCAAGTATAGACTAGATCACATGGCCTAGGAGCAACACTCACCCACTCTAGTGAGCATCCTACAACCAAGGGGCCACACGCCACCAACCCTTAGACTGGTTGTCTCACAGGCAAGATGCAAGAGCACTTGATCAAGGTGGAACAAATCCCAGGGTGAAAAAACAAACAAGCAAACTGTATGTCTCGCCTCCCTGCACCTGCGAAGGGTAAACCACCAGAATTTCTCAGCAGCGAATGCAGTTGCCTTTCCTCAGGACCTATGGGAAAAGAGGAGCCCTAGTAATAATGTAGATGTATGGATGCATCAGGATGGAGAAGAGCAGGACAAGATGAGAAGATTTTCACCCACCCACCGGCCTGACAAAAAGGAGCCTACCCCATTCGCTTCAGCCATACGGGAAGGTAGCTTCATCATGCATGCAGACAAGTTCATTCCACCTACAGGCATAAGACAACAAATAGATGGGAAGGCTCACAAAGGTCATTGAGGGGGTCACATTTACCAAGAAGCGAATCAGAGAAAGCTAATGGTGGTCAACCATGAACTATGACATCGATCAAGCAGTACAAAATTGTAAAGCGTGTGCCAACAACAACAAACGGCTGCACATGCGGCAGGCACCCTTGAGGAACATAGACACCCCATGTTAAGAGTGAGAAAAGTAGAACTGGACTTCATTGGTCCTCTCAAAAGATTGGAAGAGGACTGCAAATACGGAACAGTAGCCGCGGACTGCATTTCCAAATGGATTGAACTGAAATTTGTTTGTGACATCACCACGAAATCCACCATGATAAATTGTTTCGGAGAGAGGAATGTCCCACCAAGTTAGTGACCGACAATGGAGTACATCTTACTTAACTTGACATGCAACAATTCCTGAAATACAACAATGTCAGACAACGCAAGGTATTATCATGTCATCAATGGACAAGTTGAGAGGCAAACAGATTCATGAAGGAAAGCCTGTAACGGGCAGCCACCTGTAAGGTAAGAAAACTACTTAGGAGGCAGTTGTGGCTCACAGGGTCACCCCTAGTAGCATCACAGGCATCACCCCATTTGAAGTGATGAGAGGGAAAAAAGTAAATAATAGACTGATGCGATAATGGCTTTCAAATATCAAAGGTATCCACAAAACTAGAACCTGAATTGGGAATCAATACCACAACTCTTCCTTGTCGTCGTATCACACTTGGATTCGAGTCACATTTATTCAAATATTGCTTCTCTTTTGGAATTAATCCATAGTTATGAATTCCTGTATTTTGCTTTCAGGGTTCCACACATTTTGGTTTGTTTTCTGTGTTGTTTTCCAAATAAACAGTCATTTTTTATTTGCGTTTTTTGGATTGCAACTAGTTAAAATTTTTAAGGGCTGTATGTTTCGGAGTATTGGACCGGGACCGATGATAGTCGAATACGACTAGTCGTCAGGGGTAACTCCTATTTCTTTGGGTTCGGAGATCTGTTTTTTTTCCAAAATGTGTGCAACCCTGAAGGCAAAATACAGGAATTCATAACTATGGATTAATTCCAAAAGAGAAGCAATATTTTCAAATATCAAAGACAGACCACAGGGCAAGTACCAAGAGATTAGATACAGAACACCATGAAAACAGTCCAAAAGAAGTCAAGGTAGATCCTCACAACACAAAGGCTGCTCCTATGACAAAAATCAAAATGAACCACAAAATACAAACAGACAATATCCAAGTGAGGGTGGAAAAAGCAAGCATGTTATACGCCATCACCGAAGGTGGCAAGAGAGAGAATGTGAAGAGGCTGACCATATTCCAGTGTAACGAAGAACAAGGATCCAGCGGCAGGAAAGACGCAGAAGTCCAGGATCAAAGAAGCAACGAACGGCCAAACCAGGTGGAGAAGAAGTAGTACTAACTACATGCCGCAACAGCCTACACAAATCTCGAGGCAAGTGAAGATGTGACGGAACAGGTGAAGAGATCTCAAGAGACGCTACATGCTTAAGAGCTGACAACCCCAAAGAAGTAGGAAATCTCCCACAAAATGATGTGACTGTTAACTCTCTCTTTGGCGTAAGCACTACCACTCACTGGTTTCTTACTTCCAACTACCATGTGCCTTTTCAGGGTTATTATGCATGTTGGGTCTACACTCCATTGGAATGTGTTTATTTATAAAACATGATTTCAAGACCATTGAGTTGATTGCTTGTTAGATGAATTCATTGTTTAGAACTTTTCAGATATAAATTATTTTGCTCTTTGCATATTCATTAATAAACAACAATTTCAAATTCACAGACAACAGACCGAGACGCTCGTAAGAGACAACCGGGCCTGGTGCACTATACAAATAAATAAAATACAACACTCGATAATTAAGGGCCAATTGACAAGCCCAGCCGACATCCACTGGACTGACCGCGTTCTCTCCATTCAACCCCACCTGGGGCATCTACTCCGACCACTAGCCTTGATAAAGACCCACACGGTCGAAACACGTGTCGGCTGACCACAATTTGGACAATTAGTCCACACAAAACAATTGATGGCAATTAAAAATTGCACTTAAAACTGACCATGAACAGTGTGGAAAATCCACTTTTTTAAAACATCAAACTAATTGCGAGGTATCCAGGATAAACCCCTGTTCATACAACAAAGGAGGTGTGGGCTTCACCTCACACTCATCCTGTGACCTGGCAGCAAATAAGAAAGACAACCGAACAATCAACAGAGCTTAGCAAGGACAGTTCCATACCTATGGCCCCATCACGAATTTTCATTAATAAACATTGCTATAATTACTTTTCAGTGTCTACTCATACTGTGCAGATGATCAGCGGGGGACTCTTTCCAAGGGCCCCCCTTAACTTAGTAGACTTAATTCAAATTAGTACCCGGCGCGCCAACAGTACAGGAAACTCTAACTTTCAATTGGTTAATTTGCAAGCCTTAGCATAGTATAATTCCTTTCATGCAGCGGCCTGCCCCTCGTGCCTGTGCTAATCCTTCCTTCACTTGCCGTAGTTCGGCGCCATTTCCTCAGACGACTGAATACTTTGCACTTTCACTACTTGCCAGTGATCGCTTCTACGTTAATCCAACCCCTTTCATTGTGAAAACGAAAACGAATAGCAAAACACCTTCCTCGTTGTGAAACATAGCAACCTCTGTGCCAGCCTCACAGTTTTCCAGACCCCCAGCAACAATGGCTGTAAGTGAGCACCTCCGAAACTGAAGAAGGACCAACCACTACAGCAGGTTCATTGCAATGGAACAACTGGGGCCCAAAATGGCACCCTGTTGATCCATAGTAATGAAGCAGTACACGCGTTCTAGTCTTTTTATAACTAGCGCGTAATGCCGCCTTTAGAAACGGCACGAAGAAATGGCTGGAAAAAAAATCACCATCAGTATCCCAGGGCTTTAAACCCCGGAATACTAATGGCAATAAGCCTAAAGCCGGTGGGCCATTACCGCATAAGGTAATGGACCCGGGGCTTATTGTCTGATTAAACACTGGGTCCCGGTGGAAAAATTCTTTGTTTCTCTAACACATATTACCCCAGCTTCCACTGTGAGAGGGGGTCGCCCTATTTTTTGGTAAGATATGTTAACTTTCCTAACATTTGCATTGTACTGAAGGAGGTGCGTTGCGTGCAGCTCCCTTTTCCCTCTCCGCACCCAGGCATTGTGTGCACTATGCTTGCATGGGGAGCTGGAGGGGCAGCGCAACACTTGCAATGCAGGCACGAGCAAGAGTGAGGAGAATGTGGGGAGCAGACGGAACTCCAAGCTTTTGCCATGTGATACTGGAAAGGTCTTCTTATGAACTATTTCTTCTCTGGGGATTGGTATAACTGAAGCAAGACTCCCCTTTTAGCCCCTTGGCCATTGCGTTTTTGCTAACTTTAGCCATTGCGCAACGCCCTGGTCAATGGTGGCCATTGCCAATCATGCATTTTCTGCAGCTAAGTGTGTGTGTTAACCAGGACTTTAAGTGGGGTAAGAAATCGATGGAGACCCTCATTTGGGGGCATGGTTTGTGGGATGGTTGTGGCCTAAAAAAGTACACAAACCATAGCTAGGTACGTAACAATACATGTAAGCATTTCGATATATACTATGGTTTGTGTAATATGCAAGCCATCTTTTATAAACATAGAAATATGTGTCATATTTCTATGTTTATAAAAGATGACTTGAAAAGTGCACAAACCATAGTAAGGTGAGCACACAAATATATAACATTTATTGTCAAGCCATCTTTTTAAAACATTTCTATGTTTATAAAAGATGGCTTCAAAAGTACACAATTCAATCCATCTTTATAAAGTTTTGTTGACGGACAAAGCCCGAGGCAAATTGCGTACTTTTCAAGCCATCTTTTATAAACCTTGAAATATGTCGAGGAGTTGCCAGGTTCTCAGAGGGTTAAAGAGGGCATGGCGACCTGGTGAAACAAAGGGACAGTAACTTCCTCTGGTGACCCTTTGCACTCAGAGTCACCAGAGGAATTTACAGTGACTGATAGAAGTGTGAGCCAGCCAGAGTGCCGCTTTGGCTGGCTGCCCCTTCTGGCAGCTTGCGTGATTTAATGGAGTGCACATCGCCCATTGCGGATGTGGCCGTGGCAGGATAATGTGTCCCGCCAATGCTGTGGTGGGACCCGGGGGCCCCCAGCAGGGCCCCGGTTTAACCCCACTTTTTAGGAAACAGCTGGGGCCCATCTCTGGCTGGCCCCACCCACTTAATGCACTGGTGTTAACATTCAAGCAGGTCTTTGAAATCCCTTTGACCTCTACAGAGAAGTTCTCTTGTTGCTTTCTGCAGCTGACTACTGCCGGGTGTACCACTGCGTAACGCTTTTGTGCTGCTTCTCTGCCGGGTGTACCACTGCGTAACGCTTTGAAGTCTTCAGGGTATTGCAGTTCTGAGGTCATGGAAGAAGTCCATTTACTAACACATGGGCCTCATTACAAGTTTGGTGGTATCCACGTGATGCCACCAAACGGATTTACAATTACCACCATTTGCTCCGGTACGGCTGGATTAGAAGTGGTGGTAGGTGGTGTTAGTCTCCATTTATTGGACCCCATGGGACTTTTGACAGAATTACTGCTGGCGGTAAAGCAGAGGAATTACCACACTGCCAAACTCGTAATGAGGCTGATTGTCTTCTACAGGCCAAGCCTGTTCTGCAGACCTCAGACAAATTTTGAATAACTATTGAGGCACCTTGAACCCAATCCTATGCTGCAAATCTAAAACATGTCCAATAACTATAGAGGCACTTAGAATCCAATCACTAAGTGCTTTGGAGTGTGCCATTTCACAACTGTGACGGTATCCCTTAAATGTGGCGGTAGCGCTATTACCGCTGCATTTAAGGGTCCGCCAAATCACGGGTTTGGCAGATTTCCCCCCAGCTAGCTGGGGGGAACTCTGCCGAAATTCCGCGCTCTTACCGCTGGCGGGAAATCCGCCGGCGGTAAGAGCGCGTAAATTCACCATTGAGCCCAATGGGGAATGGGGAATTCCGGAATGGGCTCAGTGGGGTATGGGCAATACCCGTTCCGCCAAACCCGTGATCCGGCGCTATTAGCGCCGGGGGGTTTGGCGGTGGGGCTATTAACGCCAGCGCTAATAGCGCCGACGTTACCGCCCAACTCGTGATGAGGCCCATAGTCGGGCGGAGATGCATGACACTGAGGTTTCACTGTTCTTATTTGCATATATGTACTTTTGCAGAGGTTAGTTCACATTAGACACATTCAAGCCTCCAATCACCTCACCACGGGTCGCAAGTGACAGAGGAGTACCAGTAGTTACACTGCAAACCTAGTCCTGCGCTCAGCGAGTGCGCTTGCCCTTGCCTTCTTGTCATCTACTTTTCCCTTTTCATCTTCCAATCTCCATTTCATTCTTTGTTTCTCTTTCTTGCTTTTTTTATAGGAAGGAAGAAAGGAAGGAAGGAAGGAAGGAAGGAAGGAAGGAAGGAAGGAAGGAAGGAAGGAAGGAAGGAAGGAAGGAAGGAAGGAAGGAAGGAAGGAAGGAAAAAAGATGGAAGGTTTGAGTAAATGGAGGTGGAAAAAAGGAGAAAAAAGAAACAGTGATGCAAAGAAGTGAAAAGATATGAAGTTGGAAGAAAAGAAAAGGCTGGCACAAGTTTGTGGCCTTGGGGAATTTGTGGTTCGTTGCACCCATCAACAAATAACCATGTTTTAACTATGGCAACCCATTCGTGCCAACTATGCTTTAAATTGGGTAGGAAGCAAAGGGAGGGGGCAAGGGGTGCTAAAATACTGCAAAGCAAGATTTGCAGGAGATAAGGAGTGTCTGCCATGGCCAAAAAGCACAAGTAGCTAAGGAAGCATTAAAAGAGGTGTGTTATATAAGTGTTATATAAGTGATCAGCAGTAAAAACAAATGTTTAAAATAAAAAATATTGAAATAGAAAAACAAAATCAAATTCCTATAGGCCAATGCAGGTTCCAATCCCACAATTCCTTTGAAGGAAATACAGGATTCATACATATTAATAATACATTTTATTGAATCAGTTTAATGACAAGACTTCAATATAGTAAGTGATAGGTTTGAAAAATCATACAATAGATTCTCTTTTTTCTATTTTCACTTCAGATTATTAGAACACAAATGATCTAACTGCAAATGTATGAAGCCGATGAAGTGATTCTAAAAATGGATGACAGTGACATCTACTGATGAACTGCAGTATTGCTACTCATCATCTTTTTATTCATTTTTAGGGTGGGGAAATTAAGTCGGAGAGCCATGGCATAGCCTGCCTCGAGAACAGTTTTGGACCCTGTTGAAGCTGAACTCCGGCTGCACCCGGCCTACTTAAAGCTCTGCCCACCGCCGTACACTAACTAAGCTGTGAATTATCTTATGCTATGCGTCCTGATACCCTGGGGTCTGGTGCGCAATACAAATAATAAAACAAACAAAACAAACAAACAAACAAACAAAACAAACACTAACAAAGTTGTGAACATGTGCAAATTAAGACTACTTGTAGTGCTGCAAATTGAACACTGCTTAAAATGCTGTACACACAAATATTGTATGTGACCTGGCATGGTTCCAATAACACAGAACAGGCATGTGCTCAGGAACATGGCTACCCGTGCAATCTATGTTATCCGGTCCCTCATGCTCTGCTGCTTAACTGACGGCTTGCTAATAAACACATTATTCGCCACAGCTGCACTTAAAGAAACAACTTAATCTGTACTTGTGTCTTGGTTGGATTGAGCATAACTGGCAACTGGGCCCATTTCATGTGTGACACCTTCAGCTAGCTCTGGATTTTCAGCAGCAAATACCACTTTGCATTCTTGGACTTGTTGTTTTCTTTTACACAGGATTGAATGCACTATGGAAAGCCTGGCCTGGCAGAAGATCTCATAAGAACATGGGGTCACTTGGCTGTGATATGAGGGTGCCTTGTTTCCAGTCAATGTATATCTGTTGGAGAATGCATCCTCCCCAGGAAGGTACCCAGCTATAAGAATGCTCAACAGAAGACAGATCCAGTGTTTTGCAGCCCACCACCAAGCGCATACCCCTCCCTCACCCCGGACTTACCCACACAAATGCCAGGACTGGAGTTAGAATAGTAAGTTAACCAATCAGTACTAGAATATGTGGGGCATGCTTTTCGTTGAGAAGACACTGACAGTCCTCATACCTGCTCTTAGTATGGCAGTGCTTAGAAATGTACTGTCCTGGATAATCCTACCAACATTGAAATCCTTTTGGAGGGTACCGTGTTTATTAAAAATGCGGTTCGCATACTTTCAGAGAATGGCCTCTCTGATAGGTTTTTGGATATTACCCTGTTCGGACTCCGATCAAAATATGACTTCCAAGTCCTTACCCCAAATGTAGTCTGAGGGGAGACATATAGACCACAGTTCCTGGATCCTGAGCATGTATGGCGTTATGCATGGATATTGCAACCTATCCCGGTGCCTTGAAGCCTCTCGCCTGGCCAGGTCTCCCTTTCCAATTTTTCAGGTGATTCCCCAGATTGTGGCAACAGAGCGGGCCAGTACCGCTACGCAAGACATTACCACAACCAGCATGCACAAGACTTCTCATATTCCTGGAGTTGATAAGGAATCCCAAGAAAAAGCCCATTCCAGAAACAAACTGCAAGGACTACAAGTACCACAATTCACCTGGGTCCAATGGCCAATATCCAGCCAGTAAAAGAAGGAAAGAAGTGGTTGGCTTTGGTACAAATGTACTATTCTCTCCTATTTCGGAGCCAAATGGGCGACCCAACACCTACCGCACACCTCCCTCACTGACTATAGGGACGCAGTGGAACAGCAGCGGTGGAGTGTAAACGAACAAGGGACTACACAGTACCAGGGGAGAAACCCTATTTGGACAATGTTTTACCAAGTACACGCAGGAACAAGAAGACAAATGACGAAGGAGGCCGTAGGCGATTTCCAGGGAAATGTCCAGCTCAACGGGGGAGGAGATGGGTGCAATTGTTATAAGACTAGAAAGAGATTGGTCCAGGGAACCAGCTGACGTGCGTTAAGTATCCAATGGAAGCAATGAGAACCCTCCATACAGGAAGCGGAGAGCTATAAAAAGATACGAGATGAAAGGTGTTCAGGTGACTTTGAGGAGATTAAGGTGGGCCAAAAGACCAGAGGGAAGTGTGCAGCAGTTGGAGAAGGGCTGGGAGGAGAGTTGTGGCTTGCTTGGAAGGAGTGAAGTTAAGGGGATTTAGAGAGTGGTACCAATTTTGTTGTCTGTATGGAGGAGAGTGCATGAGAGAGGGACAGTGCGTGAAAGAGGGAGTCAGAGCAGGAGGGAAGCCAAACAATAAGATCAGGAGGATAGAGGAGAAAGATCAAGAGGGGGTGGAGAGCAGCGGTCGAAGTGGGTGGGAGCTGTTGGGAGCAATGTTACTCTACTTTTTATTACATTTTAGCGTTCCCATACTTTTATTTAAAAAAAGAAACTGCTCCGGAATGGCATAGTTTTAAATAAAACTGTAGGATGAAGTTGAAACTTGAACTTCACTGCGCTGTACGTTCCCTTAAACAGCAGTCGTGTTTGTTTGGGGGTATGGATTGTGCATGGGAGGGGCGTGGTGATGGTGTTTATGGGGAACTGGGGCAGGCAAGCAGGGAACATAGTTCCACTACTTCTTTTCGGTCATTTCAGCTACTGGTGGAGATTGGAGGCAGTGGAAGTGAAAAAAGTGATACGACCATAAAGGGAAGGAGGGTTCTGAGGCAGAGTAAGAGAAAGAGAAGAGGAGTGTCGGGAGGGGAGAGATTGAGAACAGAGAGTGAAAGACTGTCACAACTGAAAGGGTATGGCTAGACCATCAAACCTTCCCGCCCTAGATCACCTAGATGTCCCTGAGGAAATTGCATAGACAAGGCTACTACCTCTAGGTCTCCCACAATCCCCCACAGCCCAGGGAGTAGGGGCACCCTTGCTAGAGTGGACACATCTTGTAGCAAGTCTTATGGGTGGTGTGAGCCCCCTTCAAGATTAAAGGAAAACGTACAGGGACGTGGAGCCTCAATTGACTCTTCTAGTATTGTATTTTATAATAAAACCTGAAAACCCATTTAGAATATCAAGGGACATTTTAAAAACTGTGAATAGTGATCAACATGGTTGGGCAATAGCCTTGGTGGAAATTCCATTTGACCGGTTATAAATGTTTTAGCTACGCTGGTTCCTGGGACATAGGATGTTGTATACGTGCTTTACAATACAAATCCTAGTTGCTTTCTGCTGCATCTTGCAACTGGTTATTGTGATTGGTCAAATTCTGGCAACAAGGTTTCCTAGGTAACTGTAATGTATAGTTATGGGTTCACACCACGCATTCGCCGTTCAGAGAACCCAGGGCCCAACAAACCCTCCCCATCATACAAATGTAGGACACAGCCAAGGACAAGTTAGAACTGTCCTTTATTTTCTGTAACAGACAGGGATCATACAGTAAACCTAAATCTCCAGCAATCACAGCTCTTGAGCCCGTGTCTGGGCCTTTTGTCGAGGTCTGACGTCACAAATCACGGCTCCTCCCCAAAAACCTACGAGTGTGCATGATTGGGTAGTTGGGGTGGTATTACCTATAGTAGGCATATATAGGGATTATATGACTGGCCCACTCATGTCAGGTGGGTTTGCCTAAACCTTCCCCAGAAACTATCTATTAGATTGTTTCAGGGTCGCAGGATTACCAATGGCCCTTGCCCTTTGCCACCCACCCCTGGATTTGTGTTCCCTGATTGGCTGGAGCTGATCTGCCCGGGTCTGGGACCCAGCTCTGCTCTCTGTGCTCCATGCACCTTCTCAACATGATGAGAAAGACTATGGCCCTCATTACGACCCTGGCGGAAAGTAACTGACCTGACCGCCATAGCGTAAATAGCGTTTCCGCCATTGCACGACGGAGTAAAGTGCGGCTAATTCCGACCCATCGGGCACGAGCACTACGCCATGGCGGAAGTGCAAAGTCCGCGATGGCGGAAATGCCCCCAAAACGCCCCTCACCGCCGTCGTACGGCGCCCTAGGTGCAATTCCGCCACCCATCATAGCGGTCACCGTAATGAGCGGCAATCGGAAAATACGGTGACCGTAAATATACGGAAACGGAAGTAAAAACATGGTCCCGGAACGGGAAACAGCACGCCGTACACCTATAAAATCAGAATTCCCACACAACCATTAAAAATACTACCCTGAGACACATCCCAACCCGTCATCCACCCTAGTGAAAACAATAAAAATGGGAAAAGTAGCGAAAAAAGCGTGCGACCGCAAGCGGCAGGTCCACTTCTCCCGTGAGGAACTCACCGTGCTCACAGAGACCCTCCAGGAGAATGCTGCCGTCGTCTTCTCGACGCAAATGACCAGGACGGCACTTGCGAACAAGAAGGCCATATGGGCCCTGGTGGCACAGCGGGTAAGTGCGGTGGGGACCGCACCCCGCAACCCACAGCAATGCAGAAAGCGATGGGACGACTTGCGGATACGCGTACGGAGCATACTATCCGCCAACCGTAACATTGCCACAGCTACCGGGGGAGGATCGGAATCACCCATCAAGTTGACCCCCTGGGAAGAAATCTGTGCCTCCACCATTGGAATGGAGAGTATAGAGGGAGTCGGAGGGATGGAGAAAGGAGTGCAGACATCCGAAGAATCAGGTAGGTGGGCCAAATAAAACAATGCTAAATCCACAATGTCCAATCATGTGAAGTACCATGTGTCCACATAGTGCAACAGAAACACATGTCCAGGAGAACGTCCACATACATTGGCCTGATAGCGCACCTTAAAACTCACATTAAATACATAAATAATTAAAAATCCTAAAAACACCCTCTACACGTGCAGCAGGCACACCCTAACTGCAGGCTGCAAAACAACTGCATCCTCAATCCACACAAAAATGAAACCACCTCCAAGGCCCTGATCCAAATCACCCTCAGGTACCACCCCAATGCATGTGATACATTGCCATTCCAATTTCCACAGACCCACTAATAACGCTCGCCCTCCTTTACTCCACCACAGGGTCCGATTCAAACGACGAGCTCCAGGACACCCCTACCAGCACACCTGCAAAGAGGGCCAAGACCAACGGCCAAAGACCCTCCACCTCAGCTGCACGGATCAAGACACGGCAGCAGCACAAATCAAGTGGCAGCACACAGGAGGGGACTCCAACAGGCACCCCAGCAGCCAGCATGCCCACAACAGCAGCACCACAGGTCCCCCCAATGGATGCCACAGAAGGCACTGCTTCTGGTGGCAGCAGCACCATAGGTGACACTGCATTAATGGCAGGATGCTCCGACACAGAAAACGGTGATGTCGATGTAGGATCCATCCATGACCTGTCTCAATCCCCCTGTTTGTTTCATCCCGTACACCATGAGGATACCACGCAGGGGCACCCACAAGACGACGACTGGCCATCCCCCACAAGCCCTGTGGCAAGGCAATATGAGGTGATCAGCCCCTCTGTGACACCACCGCATATGGCCATGGCACAGCAGAGGCAACAGTCCCTCGACCAGGTGATCGTGCAACAGCAGCAACTGGCCACGCTCCTCAAGGAGCATGCTGATGAATGTGGGGGTACTAAGGCAGCCATAGAAACATCTACTGAGACACTTAGGGCAGAAATGGAGAGAAGTACAGAGACACTAAGGGCACAAATGGAGAGAAGCACCGAGAGCCTGAGGGTACAAATGGAGAGAAGCACCGAGAGCCTGAGGGTACAAATGGAGAGAAGCACCGAGAGCCTGAGGGGGGAACTGCATGCGACGTCCAAAGACGTATGTGCTGAACTTGCCGCTGTGCCCCGTGTGCTCACTGAGCTCTCACAAACCCTTAGGGACATGCATGGACGTGAGCAGGCAGAGACATCATCCGTTGCAAGTTCCGTCCAGGGCAGCCCCCAACGTAGATCTGGGAGGAACCTGCGCTCCACAGGCAGGGGTGCCCCTGATACCCGGAGAGGGGGCTTGCAATAGCGTCTGCCCACTGACAATGAGCATCTTTGGACACTGGTGTTCGGGGGGGAGGTAGGAGGGTGGAGGGGGGGTGTTGGGCTTACTTGGGTGGCGGGTCGATGGGGTGTGTAACATAATTTCACATATGCTATAAACATTGCACAATCATCCAATGAGATGTGTGGACATTGATCTTTGTGTACGAGGCCTTTATAGGCATACAGTCCATATTGTGCATGTTCCAGACACACACAGTGCCACAAGTCCCGTGTCCATGTATCAGCCACCAGGCGTGAGTGCTAGAAGCATGAATCAATGATAATCTGACGAATTTCATGGCCCTCCTGTGCCTCGCGGACTCCTTGAGGTGCTGCCACATCCCCACCCTCATCATGACCATCATCAGGTGCTTGCAGTCCTGCGTCAGGGGGCATGGGCACATTTCTACGTACGCACATGTTGTGTAGCATGACACATGCCATGACCATCTTTGCAACCTTCTCATGGCGGTACAGGAGTGCCCCGCCAGACCTGCTGAGGCAGCGGAAACGAGTCTTCAGTAGGCCGAATGCCTGTTCTATGACTACACGGGTACGTGAGTGGCCATGGTTGTAGTCCTCCTCATGCTGGTTCTGTGGGTTCCGGAGTGGTGTAAGGAGCCATCTCTTCAGTGGATACCCGGCATCATCTGTATGTGGACAATAAAGGATGTTTGTGGAATGACATAGCTACGTACGCATCCCCCCCCCTTCCTGCCAGGTCATTGCCGCATCACATACCCCACATTATCATGCATGAAATGAGACTCACCGAGTAGCCAGGATCTGTTCCCCGCGTGTCGCTCCATGTAGCGTGGTATTGTAGAGTTCCTCAAGACCATAGAATCATGGGTTGATCCAGGAAATCGGGCACAACAATGTGTAATGATCCTGTTGGAGTCACACACCATTTGTACATTAAGAGAATGATATTGTTTTCGGTTGCGGTACTGGGCCTCCATGGCATGTGGGACAACCAATTCCACATGGGTGCAGTCGATGGCACCAATGCAACCCGGTATGCCGGCAAGTGCATGGAATCCCACTTTTGTGTTCGTAATTTCCTGCTCCGAGCGTGGTAGAGAGATGTAGTCGTCTGCGTGCTTCAGGAGGGCATCGAGCACTTGCAATAGTGTCCGTGAGAACAGTGGCTGTGAAATGCCATGCAACTGTCCGACTGTGTGCTGGTAGGTGCCTGTGGCCAGGAAGTGTAGTACAGACACCACCTTCAGTAGGGGTGGGATGGCGGTTGGGCTATCTATCATGCTGACAAGGTCAGCGTGTGTCATGTCCACAATGGTGGTTATGGTGTCCCGGTCCAAACGGTAGAGGGTGTGGATCTGCTCATCAGTGAGGTTGAACGGATGTGCTCGGAGGTGTGGGATTGCGGGCTGCCTGCGTGGTGGTAGTGGCTGTGCTGGTGGGCCTTGCTGGCCCTGCCTTGCCCTCCTCCTCCTCCTGCGTCTCCTCTGTGCGGCCGGTTGTTGTAGTAGTTGGTGTTCGTCTTCTTCTTGAAGTTGGAGTACTTGCAGTGCTATCAGGTCCCCCAGGGCCAACATCGCTAGTCCTGCCGGTAGCATTTTGGAGTGGGTGTGGTTGTGGGAGGGGGTTGGGTGTGCAATTTATGTGTTTTCAGGCTGTATAGCCTCCACCTGTGGTGATTCACTCCACCTGTGCAAGCTGCAATCCCCTTTGGGCGTGCACGTCCCGCACACAACGCTGCAATTCGACGCATGGCATCTTGCTATTACAATCATGTATTTAATCCCGATGGCAGTGAAATATTGGTTCATATGTTCATTCTGCTATGGTTCCATTGTTTCACATACTATCTTTGCAGTCGCGAACAAACTTGTGAAGGGTCAGTGGAATGTAGTACTCGATTGACGGTGGACCCTCATGCAGCACTGTACCGAGGTTCACCGACGGGCGGGGCGTCCCATTTGTGAGTGAAGCCAGTTGCCGTTTTCACACACTGCCGCACTACATGGATGGATTTGTGATTTCAAGCGGTCACAGATGCCTTTTCGACGTGATGTTGCAAATGAGGAATTCGAAGGACAGCGCTTTCGGATTTCGACTAGCGGCAAGGAGACGCCCACAGGTCTGACTGCAAATATAACGTTCTATTGTTTGATGTCCTTGGGACAGGGGCCATGGCGAGAATGCAATGATTCATATGAATAGTATGGGATGCGCAATAGCGTAGTGGACGATAAGGCAGGACGTTCCCAAATACATGTTACTTCACAACACTGGAATTCCGGGCTGGTGCACAGTGGATTTTGCAGACTGCATTACGCACAGACTCAATGGAAATTTCACATGTTATGTGAGTAAATAATCAGGCGTTTTCATACCTGGATGAGGGAATGATGTATGGATGCATGGACAGATGATTTAATAGAGAGTTTGCCATGTACAGGGCTTTTTGGAATCTATCCCCTTCCCCTGCGCTATGTGATGCAGGGCTGCCATAGTGGGACCATCGTCTATCTGCCCTTGTTGAACCCTCCCTGTCTCGACGCGCCTTCAAACACTTGTGTCTATGCACGTTACTAATCCCATCTAATGGATTCTGTTTTGACAGACGCATGCACACAGAGACTCGTTTGTAATCGTGTTTTCACCTCGATTCATATAGTTATGATTCGCAAGTGATTTCTGGGTGGGAATAATCCTTTTGAGTGGGCTAGCATGCATATGGCTGTGGATTTAGTGTGATCATTGAAGTGAGTAATTCAAATGAAGTTCTGATGCCCATACTATTCTTTTTCATTTCATTTGGGTGACAGGTATCTCCTCCCCTTTTGCCGCTGCCATCTTTATGCCACTCCTGCAGATGGCTTTTACTCCCGACACCTGCTGCTTCGTGTTAATCAGTGGAGCACCATTACGATCTTATGGGACGATCGCCAATGGGCCACATGCCCTTACGCAGTACTAGTGGCTAGGAGCAAGATATCGACCTTTCAGCTGGACTAGTGCCTACCTAATGGGACCGCCCTGCGGTTCTAGGCGCTTCTATGTTGCCTTTTTGAACGTGAATGTAGCCCCTGTGTACCATGAAGGAACAGGGCGTCACACAAGAAGAAGCTGGTCATTTATTGCGGATGCAGCCCACAATAATGAAATATATTTTGGAGTTCATGTCCTAATTGCTGTATGGGCTTGGTGATTTTGTTGTGCATTAAATTTTGATAATGATATTGACCGTGTAGCGTTATTCTTTGCAAGTAATGTAGCATATTCCTATTTGTGGAGCGATGTATTGTGAGGAGATCTGCATTGGGTTCCGGCTTCTGAGTATAGTTGCGTGGTACTGTACTGGCCGCGTTTGCCTACGAAGCCCAGTGAGGTCAGGGATAGGGGCTGCCATTATGACTGTTTTAATGATGTCATGCTCAGGGGCGGGGGATTAGCTTTTGTGTAACAGATGCCAGTCAGCCAGGTGGTTTGGTGGAATGATGTGATTATCAGAATATGGCTGGTCACAGGTGCCTGTGTTTGCGTGCGTTTCTTGGAGGGAGACTGAGGTCATGTCCATTGGAATAGCTTCTGTATTCGTGCCATCTGTGCCCTGCAGCTCCCATTGGCCCCTCTTGAGATGAGCCTGGCTGCTCAGTCACTCTGCCAACTTGTGTGGTACATGCTTATGCTGATGGTTGGTTTGTTTACTGGCAGGAGTTCAGGGCTGGTGCAGTCTCACTCAGGATACTGCTTTGAATGTTGCCTTACACTGGTGTCAGGCGATGGGGGGCCTGTTTTTGTTTGTCTCATATTTCAGTTCATGTTGCTGGACTTGAACCTTCACATGCCTGTGCTGCATCAGTACGGCAATGGTGCCATGGCAAATATGGATGGCCACTCACAAGGCACTTGGAGCCCCTAGATTCATTTGTTCGTTGGCATGCATGGGCGACTTGTACATTTCACTGGTTGCATTGTGTGACTTCATTGCACCTACGAGGAGTTGTGCAATGTGGGCAGGGAGTGGTGTACAGGCACTCAGTAGGGCCTTTTACGGTTGGTTCACGATGCCGTACTTCTCGCTATGGCGGAATGGTACTTTCCGCCATGCTTGATGGCGTTAGGTATATGTCCGCTAGGGTCAGAATTTGCGTACCGTTGTGCCATGGTGGTAATTACGGTTTCGCATGGCGCGCGTGCGCGTACTTGGTGCAGTTAGCGTTGGCGTTCACTACGGTGTCGCTAATGGCATCGTACTTTACGGTGACGGGTCATAATCGCACCGAGCGCTATTCGATGGCGGTATTGCATTTCCGCCATCGTTTTTCGATTTCCGCCAGGGTCGTAATGAAGGCCTATGTGTCCCTGTTGTTGCCATCAGTACTAGCACTTTGCCTTTGAGAGTGCCTGCTGGGGTGCAACGCTGTAAAACAACACATGCATCGCTTTGTGTCTGTTTTGCTGGGAACGGCTCCTCTTCCCACCACTTGGATAGGGAGAGAAACCTGGGGCAACCCCAGGTGAGACATGGAATTCTAGCATCCCCGGGGAGATGGGGGATAATTGCCCTGAGGCCTTTGTTGGATGCTCTGACATCTGTTCCTTGAACCCTGGAGAACCCTTAACCCCAAGCAGGGTCCCTCCCTAACTAGGATAAAAAGACAATAGCTGGATAAATCGGGCCAGACGCCAGTACGTCTTACCTGATGTCCGTCCCTTCCCGTACACGTTGCCTGCAGAATGATGAAGCAGCGTGGGGGCACCTAAGACATGGTAATGAATCAAGTCAACATCCATGCTAAGCCAAAACTGTACCAATGCAAAGTCCACATAGAACAGTCAAGTCGTAGTTCAAAGCATTAGGATTTACACTCACAAAAAGAAGGAATTCCTAAAGAAGACCATGCATCTGTGGTGGGTGCAATAACCAGCGCCCCTTGGGTAATAGTCAACTGTTGGGTGTTCCATCCAAACAACTTTCACGACGTCAAAAAGCACAGAACGCGGCTGTTAGGATGATATTCAAGCTGAGCAGAACTGCTCTTGCGTCTCCATTTCGTCGTGAGCTACATTGGCTTTCAATTGAAGGTCCTATTAGGTTTAAGGTGGCCTGTATCATTTCAAAATGTGCAAATGGTATTGCTCCCCTTTATTTGAGAGAGCTGATTCAGCCACATCACCATGTGAGACAATTGCGCTCTAGTGAAGTTCACCTCCTGTTTGTCACCCATTTAGTATGAAAATCACGGGGCGATAGAAGATTCTCTGTCATTGGCCCAAAATTGTGGAACTCCCTACCATTAGAAATAAGAATTCTGAGTTCACTTCTTCAGTTTCGTCGAGCATTGAAGACCTTTCTGTTTAGATAGAGTAGTTTTACAGCTAGGTGGTCCTGTATGGACTTAGCTGTGTTCTCTATCAATCGCTGTTTTCATCTGCGCTGCTATACGCTTCGTTCTGTTCTGTGCACGTTATAAATACCAAAATACAAATACAAAATACAAAATTGCATGAGATGAAGCAATGCAAGCACCCCCACACCGAACAGGTAAAGGAAGGGTCTCAGCACTGCAAGCTACGCTGGCATTAAATGGAAACAGCTCAGGACAGAGCAGTCTACATTCCCAACACAAAGAAACGTGCTCCAAGCTCCCTTCACGTAGAAAAGGTATAGCATAACCACAGCAGTGGGAGACCCACTCACATAGAACAGGAACAGTTATGGCCTCTGCAGTGAAGATCCTCACAGATAGAATTGGTAGCGACTAGTCCAAACACGTAGGCTGCCTGGAAACAAAGGCTCTATGTAGTAGTACATCAGTAAAAATTCGACCTTGTGATATGATACGATATGATATTTTATTTGTATCGCGCTCGTACACAGGTGTTTCAGAGCGCGACTAGGCAAGGGAGGGGCACATGGTAGAACAACAAAACACAAAAACGATCTTACTAGGCCCAGTGACATTGAGAACGCGCAAGTGCATCGGAAAGGGAAAAGGAGGAAAAGTGCATGGAAGGAGGAGAGTGGAAAGTGCAGAGCAGAGGAGAGCAGATAAATAATAATAAATAAAAAAGAAAAAGAAAATGGAGGCAATAAACAGTGGTAGTGCAGCCAACCAAGTGGCAAGTGCTGTGTTTAAGGCAGCTGACTGAGCAAGTCTGATAAGTGCAGAAAAAGGAGAACATGGGGGTGGGGGCTGTATGGGTACAGATACAGTCCCCAGTGCAAGGGTGGCCAGGAGGCAGTACAGGAGGGTGGCAGGGTGAGCAGGTACCTATGTCCAGGGGACAGAGGGTGGCCAGGTGCACAGTGCCAAGAGAGAGCAGATCAGCAGGGGAGAGGGGGAGCAAAGGCAGAAGCAAAGAGGAAGGTCTTGAGGTGCTTCCGGAACCGGAGATGGTTCTTAGAACCATGTAACCTTAGAACAACAAATCGTGTGTGTACCAATTCCCAGCCACTCCACAGCTTGTTCACTTCCTGGAGCTTGTTGCATAATGGGATGTTACTATTGGGTAGGAGGATAAATCTAATACACCTTTCATTATTCCTCCACTAGGTCTGCACATTTGATATTTTCTGTTTTTATATGTACATCTTTAGTACACAAACACACCTGGCTAATTACACATTAAAGCAAATATGCCTTGCATTATGTGTGTTGAAGTTTAATGCCACAATTCTCTTTTGTTTGTAATTTCCCGGGGCTGGTATGACTTGGTGGTATGCCAGTGTTGTAATAAGAGAGTGCAAAAAAGTAAATGGCCCAGGCTAAAATCTATGGGCCTCATTATAAGTTTGGCGGTAGCCTTGCTGGAAATGTCCCTGCTGGACCCGGTAATTGCCCCTACGCGGGCGCCGGAATGAAATGCTCCCCATTTGAGCCCCATAGGGCTCAATGGGAATGGGGAGGTCGGATGCAACAGCACCATTCACAATGGTGCCGTTGCATCCGACATGCTCTGCTCGCGGGTACCGGCCTGCCCGACAGGTCCGACCTGGCAGCCGAAAAGGCACCCGCGAGCAGAACTCGTAGTTTGCCGGTCCGGTAACTACAGTACCAGCAAGCTTACCGGTACCGTAGTTACCAGACCGGCAAACTTATAATGTAACAGTTTCCTTTTTTTTGTTTATTTTATAACGGTACTTAATATAGCTGGAGGGCAAGGTTTCAAATCGTTTAACTGTAGTCTTGAAGAATTGACAGAGGCTTTGTGCCAATCACTCACACCTGAGCAAAGTCCATGCTGTTTCTGACCATTTATAGAACCATTTACCCAATTGACGTGAAGCTAGGTCTGAATGGATGTTTAAACTAGACATGGTATACTCATCAATGCCCCAAATGTTTTGCATGCTTTTTTTATAACTCGAGTATAAATAAATTTGTAAGAGTACAAATTATTTGCCTCCTTCATAAGAGTGCGAAATGTATACAACTGGCAATCAAACAATGCCTAAAATGAAAAAGGGATAGAGCACGTTGGAAACAAATCAGTTGTATCGTGAGGGTATCTGGCTTCAAACCATTTATCACATTTGCAGAAAACTTTATCCTATACAATGTGTAGGCACACACCGCATAGATGCATGTTGATGGCAAAGGCACACCACACAGTTTAGTTTAGTTTAGTTTATTTACTTATATAGCGCACCTCACCCAAGGGCATCTGGGCACTTATGCTTAACATAGTAGATTACAGAACATCTCACAGACAGAACTACAAGCTTCACCAAGAATCAGTTTCAACGGACGTGGTGGGTTACAGCAGCGTCGGACTGGGACAAGAAATAGGCCCCGTCACCCAAAAGAAAGAGGCACGCCGCTCGCCTCAACAAAGTGCTCCACCCCTCGCCTCACGACCCTTGACCTATTTGACCCCACCCCAAAGTGATATCCCAGGAAGCGTTGAAACACAACCTTTCATCCCTTGACAAAACAGGAAGTGGCATTCATTGTTCCTAAGTACACTAAATTACCGTGAATCCAAGCAGACGTTCAAGGGCAAATTATAATATGTTATTGTGTAGCACTTAGGCTAAAGCTCTTTTTATAGAACAAATATGCATACAATATCACACAACCTGTGTTGGTCCTCATGTATCGACCTAAGAAGGATGAACTTTTTTTTATTTAAAAAAAAAAACCTTGAAAAAATATATATTTTTTTTCAATTTTTTTTTTTTCCAAAACGGCCCGCACTCCCCAGGGACGATTCAGGCCCGGCCACGGGCTGAAAGGCAGAGAAGCCAATCCGACCCTGGGTTACAGATTACCTTGCAACCAAGAACAACAAGATTCATAGAGAATCAGATAAAGCAGACATTCATATTCCGGAATCGTACCAAAATGTTGCACTCACAATTACGACGGACGAAAATTATGATTTTTTTTTTTAGACCCACCCCTACACCACATATACATGTGGGGGGGTATTGAATATAATATTAATATGGGAGGGGGTGCAGGAGGTCTCCCCCCGCATATATATGTGGTGTAAAGGGGTTTAAAAAAAAGTCGGCATTTTCACCCGTCGCAATTGTGAGGGTCACAATAATCACACAGGTCCATATTTACAATCATCTTACAAGCAGGAGGAACTCCTAGAAATTATTTTGTGCAGTGTAAGCATGCATCCGCGGAAAAACGTGATTTGTGTGTTACAAAAGATACTTCCCAATTGTAACAACGTCTTCCATCATATCACTAGTAGGAGCCTAAAATAATATAGGGAAGTAAATATGCATGACTTATGCTTCTCTCCATGACCATCTGCAGACACAGAATGGGGAAATGCGAGCACACAAAGGTTGAACAGAAAGATACCCTTGTGTGTGCGGTTTCTTCCTGACAGGCTTAGGGCACACAGCTTGGAGAATAAATGTCTTTTAAGACCGCTCTTGTAAACCCTACAATTACATCCAAGCAGATTAAAAAAAAGTATGTAATCTGGTTCCTGTAACACTCCTGCCTCTTTCCCTGCCTTCTGCTCTCAATCAATGCGTAAATGATATGCAAGGAAAGTTAAAAAGGTCTTGTACTTACAAGAGTTGAATACCTAAAATTCCTGGTAAGACTCTTGTTTGGAGGCCTGCACACCACAGCATTATTGAAGGCTGAACTGTGGCCGGATACTAGGATGAGGTTGAACCCTCGTGGCAAATGCGATCTACATGTGAAAATGGTAAAAGGTCACACGATAACCTAGGAATGCCAGGACCAGGGAGAACATTCATGCATAAGACGGGTAGAAGACGTCTCCTGTTCTGGGGAAGCAATTGAAGCCATGCAACCCTCAATGTCCGTGTACACTGGCCTACACGGTAGTCAGAGTATGCCAATATGCGACCACGCCTCTGGACTGGGGTCAACAGTAAAAGAATGTGTGAGGTCCCTAGAATGCATGTAGCTAGTTGTAAGTTGTGTGACTGTATGCAGGCGTGAAATTGCTGTGATGCATGCAGTCTTTTTGTATGAGTGTATGTATGAGGTGGCAAAGAACAAACTCCTGTGTGCATAGGAGGGTGCAGAATTTGATGCCCAGGAGCAGAGGCGTTGCTGGGGGGGAGGGTGCTGTAGCCCCGGATCTTTTGGTTGTAGACCCAGATAGAAGCTCAGGAGCTACAACCAGAAGACTAGCTAGCCCTGAGTCTCGACAGTCCCAACATTAGTGAAGGCCCGGATCTTTTCCAGACCTAGCAACACCCCTGCCCAGGAGTGTGTGTCAGGATGAGAAGGCAA
Organism: Ambystoma mexicanum; assembly: GCF_040938575.1. NCBI lineage: Eukaryota > Metazoa > Chordata > Amphibia > Caudata > Ambystomatidae > Ambystoma > Ambystoma mexicanum. The sequence goes on along the minus strand of NC_090923.1, from coordinate 126,818,877 downwards.
GTATTCTCCGGAGTACACAAGATGATAGGCTGTTAGTAGGCACGTGGATGCATTTGAAGCTCCCTGTTGCCTGCGAGTAGAGGCAAGAATGCTGCATGCCGAGAGCAAATAAGGTACATGTGTGCCGTGGTCAATGCAGTGGGTGTGATCGCTAAGGCAGGGCAGATGGGACTGCAAATAATCCACGGAATAAGCACGTATGATTGGCCGTAGAAAGGTATTTTGGCAGCAACAAGAAGGAAACAACTGCAGAAAAGTGCCAGAAGGAGCAAGAGCACAAGAAAAGTGATGTGAGGCCGTCAACTGGGCATTTAAAAGCCTACAAGGACGAATTCTGGCCGCCAACACAGGGTGTGGTATGACTAGATAAGACAGGCAAACTGTAGCCCAATTTAAGAGAACGCCTCATAGTTGAGTAACTGGAGTGCTGTAGGTCTATGTTCACGAGACAGCTGACAAGTCGCTTCCTGATTCTTACCCGAGTGAAAACCCAGCCAAGAACAATGTTGACAGTGTGTTGTTTGGTGGGTCAGAGTCAGGATTCCGGCGACCAGACATTGTTTCAAGGGTTTTCTTCTTTCTATGCTTCAAATAATCTTTCCCTAAATCTACCAGCACGGGCCCTATTTTATAGCAAAAGAAAGTCAAAAGGGTGCTTGTCAGAATGTCTAAAAGTAATACATTCTTCCGTCTGGCATCCTCCTCTAACCCAAAGACTTTCCCTGTCTTCCAAAAGAAAACCACAAACGAAACAAAAAAATACTTTGTGGAAGTATTGCTCTGCAAGGGATGGCTGGTGGCTTCTGACCCCAACCCTGTCTTTTTTTAGTTTTGGCTATTAGATGTCAATTGCAACACCTATAAGCAATAACTGTTGCATTTGAGTACAAATGGCGACAAAATGGCATATACAGCTCATGGCCACGCTAATTGCTGTGGACATTCCCATTGAGTTCCTGCCCCTCCCTGTGCAAAGCACCTCCTCATGCGAACTCCATTGAGCTCGCTTTAAACAAGACTTACCATCAAACATTGCACTCGAAGTGCCTGCCACTGTTTTTTCAAAGCAGTCTTCTGAGAGTTAGTTGTAAACCTGCTAATGGTGTAATAAAAAAGTCTTAACCAGGTCTGCCTCAGCCACTTGATTCATAAGCACTATGCATGTCCTTCTCTGAAGTCCTGTTAAAACAAGCATTGGCTAAGCCGTCCATTTTGGGTTGTGTGTAAGTGTGAGGCAAACATACATTAGTACCCGGGCCTCTAATAGCAGTGCTTGGCAAATGCACTGCTGTTAGACACCCAGGTACTCATACCACTTTGCACCTGCTATCATCAAAGGTCAGTTAATACCACTATGGCTATGCCTGGCAAGTGGCTTTTCCATGCCTACACATGCCTATGGTCAGGTCTGGCAGGTTAGTAAACCAGACCTGACAAAAGAGTAGAAAGGTGCATTTTGTTTAAACTAACAGAGGAAAAGATAACAATTTGATGAACTATATTACATTCACAAGTGAAAGCAAAATTCAAGGAAGGTGTTCCTTTCGGGAGTTTGTTGGTTTGAACATACAAGCAATAAATATTTAAGCATAAATTATTTGCACAGCAACTGTGCCTTGGAGTCTCAGCTGGAGTGAGAGGGGCCTCCTTCTGGGTAAATTACTTAGTTGAGTATAAGGCACGGAAATAGGTTTAGACACAGGATGGTGGACATTTACTTTACGGACATCCTGACTGAGTCGTTAGTATTTTCGTTGGAGTAGGGTGAACCCTCATAGTAAATAGGGCAAGGTAGGCTTTTCTTTTCCTTTTGGCTTTGAAAACAAATGTTCATTCCAACTAATGTGCCAGCATTGTGTCAGACTCGTACTTCTGCACCCTTTCATATGGTGTCAGAATGGGATCTGACCTGGCCGATGCAAGCCAGGGAACCCTAAAATGGACTAAACTTAGTAATTGGGCCTCCAAACACTGAGTCGCAACCTTGGAATCCATTGTGTTTGATTTGTCCTTCAGCCAAGATCTTGTTATAAACCCTGGGTAGCGACAAGTAATATCAACCAGTTTAGTCCTGGCAGCCCCCACGCAAACATGCATTAGGTTAATGTCCAAATCAGACTTAGCGTAGAAATATGGGCTGGATGTTTTAGCTGGGGTGGTAGACCCCGGTTATGGAGGAGATGTTAAGGTCCTCCTACAGAACAACAGGAAACAGCCCTGCCACATTAGGGCAGGTGATAAAATTGCACAAGGGATATTTGAAAAAGCTGTATTCCCTGACCTGCTAGAAGTCCCTGACCTAGACAAAATCGATAGAGGTGAGAAAGGCTTTGGGGAAGCTGACATTGGGAAGGAACCCAAAATAGTAATATCCAGCCCAAGAGCAGAGGCTGAGGAACGTGAGAGCATGCCAGACCTCGCCCTTGCTCAGTGCAATGATCCCATCTGAACCAAGGCTTTCCAAAAGGTAATGCTGAAGGAAGAGGGGAGATTAAGGAGAGGTTCCCTTGTTTTTCCTCAAACGGGGGTTACTGTATAGGGGAGATACCAACGTGGATGGTGTTATAGGCTGTGAGGAATCCTGCAGATCCCTCACCAAAACCCTGCCTAAAGTCTCCTGCCAGGTGGCCAGGAGAGGGGAGACGCTTCCTGATCCCAACCTTGGAGGTGGTGTACTGCAGAAGGATCCCCTGGGTGGGGACAGGGCCCAGGGTAGTGAGGAGATTCCAGGGGATGAAACACTGTATTTTTCCTCTGAGAGGGATTCTCTTACCACTGTGTCAGAAGGGGTGATGTAAAACTAAAATGGTAAATGCTAAGGTTGTAACCCTGCAACTTATTATATCAAAAGGACAAATCTTTTGTAGCCCTAAAAATAAACACCTAAAAGGAATGGCAGACGTGTGGCCTTTTCTGTAGCACATGTGGCCTTTTCTTCCAATACCACATTGACGTGGTCCCAGTGCACAAGGTAAGTGCTGCGCTGCTCTCCGACCACATAGAGGGCCCTATCTCCTCTTATTTTGGCATCCAGCTGCCGTGTGCTACGCCAACCCTCCCCGACCCTCTTAATTTCCTTTCCCTTCGTGAATTCAAACTTGTGCTCCCATCCAATCCCTCTCCCTGACCCCACTTCACCAGCCTCCCATCCTGCCCAGCACCTTCCCATTGGCCCGCCATCCCTCTTAAAACAACCCATCGATGGCAGCCCCCTGCCCAGCAACCCCCTACGGCTAAGGGCCCACAGGCAAAGGGTGGCTCCTACATTGATGGCTCGAGACAGTGGCCCTCATTACGACCCTGGCGGATTTTTTCCGCCATCGGCGGACTTTTCCGCCATGGCGTAAAGTCCGTTTACGCCATGGCGGATGGCGGACTTACCGCCCCATTCCGAGGTCGGCGGGGCGGTAAGTCCCCATTGACCCATTTACCCTTCCCCATTCCCATTTCGGCCCCATAGGGCTCAATGGGAGTGGGGAAGGCGTTAATTATGCCACCGTACATTACGGTGGCGTAATTAACACCAAGGTCCCATAGCGCCATGGATTTTTACGCCCGCAAAAAGCGGGCGGAAAAGTGACCATGGCGCTATGGGAACTCGTAGTTGGCGGTAAGGGGTCGGCGCAGCTAACGCTGGCGCAAACCCCTTACCGCCAGGGTCGTAATGAGGGCCAGTGTCTGCAGCTGTCAGCAGGGGAAGCCAGTGGCCAGCCATCAACCAGCAGCAACCATCAAGGTAGGTGTGGCCTGGGTAGGGAGTAGAGAAATCACTCTACTTCAGAAGCCTTGCCTCTCTACATACCCACATAATGTAGCATACCAGGATATTAACACCAACCTGCTTAACAACTAGATAAAATTGTGAACACTAGCCTACGTCGCATCTAGATAGAACTGTGTATGTTAGCAAGTGCCACACTTAGAACTGTGAATATTAGCAAGTGCCACACTTAGAACTGTGTATGTTAGCAAGTGCCACAGTTAGAACTGTGAATATTAGCAAGTGCTACACTTAGAACTGTGTATGTTAGCATGAGCCACACTTAGAACTGGGAATATGTGCAAGTACCACACTTAGAACTGTGTATGTTAGCAAGAGTCACACTTAGAACTGTGTATGTTAGCAAGTGTCACACTTAGAACTGTGTATGTTAGCCAGTGCCACACTTAGAACTGTGAATATTAGCAAGTGTTACACTTAGAACTGTGTATGTTAGCAAGTGCCACACTTAGAACTGTGAATATTAGCAGGTGCCACACTTAGAACTGTGTATGTTAGCAAGTGCCACACTTAGAACTGTGTATGTTAGTATGAGCCACACTTAGAACTGGGAATATGTGCAAGTATCACACTTAGAACTGTGTATGTTAGCAAGGGTCACACTTAGAACTGTGTATGTTAGCAAGTGTCATACTTAGAACTGTGTATGTTAGCAAGTGCCACACTTAGAACTGTGAATATTAGCAAGTGCCACACTTAGAACTGTGTATGTTAGCAAGTGCCACACTTAGAACTGGGAATATGTGCAAGTGCCACACTTAGAACTGTGTATGTTAGCAAGTGCCACAGTTAGAACTGTGAATATTAGCAAGTGCCACACTTAGAACTGTGTATGTTAGCATGAGCCACACTTAGAACTGGGAATATGTGCAAGTATCACACTTAGAACTGTGTATGTTAGCAAGGGTCACACTTAGAACTGTGTATGTTAGCAAGTGTCATACTTAGAACTGTGTATGTTAGCAAGTGCCACACTTAGAACTGTGAATATTAGCAAGTGCCACACTTAGAACTGTGTATGTTAGCAAGTGCCACAGTTAGAACTGTGAATATTAGCAAGTGCCACACTTAGAACTGTGTATGTTAGCATGAGCCACATTTAGAACTGAGAATATGTGCAAGTGCCACACTTAGAACTGTGTATGTTAGCAAGTGCCACAATTAGAACTGTGAATATTAGCAAGTGCCACACTTAGAACTGTGTATCTTAGCATGAGCCACACTTAGAACTGAGAATATGTGCAAGTGCCACATTTAGAACTGTGTATGTTAGCAAGCGCCACACTTAGAACTGAGAATATGTGCAAGTACCACACTTAGAACTGTGTATGTTAGCAAGGGTCACACTTAGAACTGTGTATGTTAGCAAGTGTCATACTTAGAACTGTGAATATTAGCAAGTGCCACACTTAGAACTGTGTATGTTAGCAAGTTCCACAGTTAGAACTGTGAATATTAGCAAGTGCCACACTTAGAACTGTGTATCTTAGCATGAGCCACACTTAGAACTGAGAATATGTGCAAGTACCAGACTTAGAACTGTGTATGTTAGCAAGGGTCACACTTAGAACTGTGTATGTTAGCAAGTGCCACACTTAGAACTGTGAATATTAGCAAGTGCCACACTTAGAACTGTGTATGTTAGCAAGTGCCACAGTTAGAACTGTGAATATTAGCAAGTGCCACACTTAGAACTGTGTATGTTAGCATGAGCCACACTTAGAACTGGGAATATGTGCAAGTACCACACTTAGAACTGTGTATGTTAGCAAGGGTCACACTTAGAACTGGGAATATTAGCAAGTGCCACACTTAGAACTGTGTATGTTAGCAAGTGCCACAATTAGAACTGTGAATATTAGCAAGTGCCACACTTAGAACTGTGTATCTTAGCATGAGCCACACTTAGAACTGAGAATATGTGCAAGTGCCACACTTAGAACTGTGTATGTTAGCAAGCGCCACACTTAGAACTGAGAATATGTGCAAGTGCCACACTTAGAACTGTGTATGTTGGCATGAGCCACACTTAGAACTGAGAATATGTGCAAGTGCCACACTTAGAACTGGGAATATGTGCAAGTGCCACACTTAGAACTGTGTATGTTATCAAGTGCCACAGTTAGAACTGTGAATATTAGCAAGTGCCACACTTAGAACTGTGTATGTTAGCATGAGCCACACTTAGAACTGGGAATATGTGCAAGTATCACACTTAGAACTGTGTATGTTAGCAAGGGTCACACTTAGAACTGTGTATGTTAGCAAGTGTCATACTTAGAACTGTGTATGTTAGCAAGTGCCACACTTAGAACTGTGAATATTAGCAAGTGCCACACTTAGAACTGTGTATGTTAGCAAGTGCCACAGTTAGAACTGTGAATATTAGCAAGTGCCACACTTAGAACTGTGTATGTTAGCATGAGCCACACTTAGAACTGAGAATATGTGCAAGTGCCACACTTAGAACTGTGTATGTTAGCAAGTGCCACAATTAGAACTGTGAATATTAGCAAGTGCCACACTTAGAACTGTGTATCTTAGCATGAGCCACACTTAGAACTGAGAATATGTGCAAGTGCCACATTTAGAACTGTGTATGTTAGCAAGCGCCACACTTAGAACTGTGTATGTTAGCAAGTGTCATACTTAGAACTGTGAATATTAGCAAGTGCCACACTTAGAACTGTGTATGTTAGCAAGTTCCACAGTTAGAACTGTGAATATTAGCAAGTGCCACACTTAGAACTGTGTATCTTAGCATGAGCCACACTTAGAACTGAGAATATGTGCAAGTACCACACTTAGAACTGTGTATGTTAGCAAGGGTCACACTTAGAACTGTGTATGTTAGCAAGGGTCACACTTAGAACTGTGTATGTTAGCAAGTGTCATACTTAGAACTGTGAATATTAGCAAGTGCCACACTTAGAACTGGGAATATGTGCAAGTATCACACTTAGAACTGTGTATGTTAGCAAGGGTCACACTTAGAACTGTGTATGTTAGCAAGTGTCATACTTAGAACTGTGTATCTTAGCATGAGCCACACTTAGAACTGAGAATATGTGCAAGTACCACACTTAGAACTGTGTATGTTAGCAAGTGTCATACTTAGAACTGTGAATATTAGCAGGTGCCACACTTAGAACTGTGTATGTTAGCAAGTGCCACACTTAGAACTGTGTATGTTAGTATGAGCCACACTTAGAACTGGGAATATGTGCAAGTATCACACTTAGAACTGTGTATGTTAGCAAGGGTCACACTTAGAACTGTGTATGTTAGCAAGTGTCATACTTAGAACTGTGTATGTTAGCAAGTGCCACACTTAGAACTGTGAATATTAGCAAGTGCCACACTTAGAACTGTGTATGTTAGCAAGTGCCACACTTAGAACTGGGAATATGTGCAAGTGCCACACTTAGAACTGTGTATGTTAGCAAGTGCCACAGTTAGAACTGTGAATATTAGCAAGTGCCACACTTAGAACTGTGTATGTTAGCATGAGCCACACTTGGAACTGGGAATATGTGCAAGTATCACACTTAGAACTGTGTATGTTAGCAAGGGTCACACTTAGAACTGTGTATGTTAGCAAGTGTCATACTTAGAACTGTGTATGTTAGCAAGTGCCACACTTAGAACTGTGAATATTAGCAAGTGCCACACTTAGAACTGTGTATGTTAGCAAGTGCCACAGTTAGAACTGTGAATATTAGCAAGTGCCACACTTAGAACTGTGTATGTTAGCATGAGCCACACTTAGAACTGAGAATATGTGCAAGTGCCACACTTAGAACTGTGTATGTTAGCAAGTGCCACAATTAGAACTGTGAATATTAGCAAGTGCCACACTTAGAACTGTGTATCTTAGCATGAGCCACACTTAGAACTGAGAATATGTGCAAGTGCCACATTTAGAACTGTGTATGTTAGCAAGCGCCACACTTAGAACTGAGAATATGTGCAAGTACCACACTTAGAACTGTGTATGTTAGCAAGGGTCACACTTAGAACTGTGTATGTTAGCAAGTGTCATACTTAGAACTGTGAATATTACCAAGTGCCACACTTAGAACTGTGTATGTTAGCAAGTTCCACAGTTAGAACTGTGAATATTAGCAAGTGCCACACTTAGAACTGTGTATCTTAGCATGAGCCACACTTAGAACTGAGAATATGTGCAAGTACCAGACTTAGAACTGTGTATGTTAGCAAGGGTCACACTTAGAACTGTGTATGTTAGCAAGTGCCACACTTAGAACTGTGAATATTAGCAAGTGCCACACTTAGAACTGTGTATGTTAGCAAGTGCCACAGTTAGAACTGTGAATATTAGCAAGTGCCACACTTAGAACTGTGTATGTTAGCATGAGCCACACTTAGAACTGGGAATATGTGCAAGTACCACACTTAGAACTGTGTATGTTAGCAAGGGTCACACTTAGAACTGGGAATATTAGCAAGTGCCACACTTAGAACTGTGTATGTTAGCAAGTGCCACAATTAGAACTGTGAATATTAGCAAGTGCCACGCTTAGAACTGTGTATCTTAGCATGAGCCACACTTAGAACTGAGAATATGTGCAAGTGCCACACTTAGAACTGTGTATGTTAGCAAGCGCCACACTTAGAACTGAGAATATGTGCAAGTGCCACACTTAGAACTGTGTATGTTGGCATGAGCCACACTTAGAACTGGGAATATGTGCAAGTGCCACACTTAGAACTGTGTATGTTAGCAAGTGCCACAGTTAGAACTGTGAATATTAGCAAGTGCCACACTTAGAACTGTGTATGTTAGCATGAGCCACACTTAGAACTGGGAATATGTGCAAGTATCACACTTAGAACTGTGTATGTTAGCAAGGGTCACACTTAGAACTGTGTATGTTAGCAAGTGTCATACTTAGAACTGTGTATGTTAGCAAGTGCCACACTTAGAACTGTGAATATTAGCAAGTGCCACACTTAGAACTGTGTATGTTAGCAAGTGCCACAGTTAGAACTGTGAATATTAGCAAGTGCCACACTTAGAACTGTGTATGTTAGCATGAGCCACACTTAGAACTGAGAATATGTGCAAGTGCCACACTTAGAACTGTGTATGTTAGCAAGTGCCACAATTAGAACTGTGAATATTAGCAAGTGCCACACTTAGAACTGTGTATCTTAGCATGAGCCACACTTAGAACTGAGAATATGTGCAAGTGCCACATTTAGAACTGTGTATGTTAGCAAGCGCCACACTTAGAACTGTGTATGTTAGCAAGTGTCATACTTAGAACTGTGAATATTAGCAAGTGCCACACTTAGAACTGTGTATGTTAGCAAGTTCCACAGTTAGAACTGTGAATATTAGCAAGTGCCACACTTAGAACTGTGTATCTTAGCATGAGCCACACTTAGAACTGAGAATATGTGCAAGTACCACACTTAGAACTGTGTATGTTAGCAAGGGTCACACTTAGAACTGTGTATGTTAGCAAGGGTCACACTTAGAACTGTGTATGTTAGCAAGTGTCATACTTAGAACTGTGAATATTAGCAAGTGCCACACTTAGAACTGTGTATGTTAGCAAGTTCCACAGTTAGAACTGTGAATATTAGCAAGTGCCACACTTAGAACTGTGTATCTTAGCATGAGCCACACTTAGAACTGAGAATATGTGCAAGTACCACACTTAGAACTGTGTATGTTAGCAAGGGTCACACTTAGAACTGTGTATGTTAGCAAGTGTCATACTTAGAACTGTGAATATTAGCAAGTGCCACACTTAGAACTGTGTATGTTAGCAAGTTCCACAGTTAGAACTGTGAATATTAGCAAGTGCCACACTTAGAACTGTGTATCTTAGCATGAGCCACACTTAGAACTGAGAATATGTGCAAGTACCACACTTAGAACTGTGTATGTTAGCAAGGGTCACACTTAGAACTGTGTATGTTAGCAAGTGTCATACTTAGAACTGTGAATATTAGCAAGTGCCACACTTAGAACTGTGTATGTTAGCAAGTGCCACAGTTAGAACTGTGAATATTAGCAAGTGCCACACTTAGAACTGTGTATCTTAGCATGAGCCACACTTAGAACTGAGAATATGTGCAAGTACCACACTTAGAACTGTGTATGTTAGCAAGGGTCACACTTAGAACTGTGTATGTTAGCAAGTGCCACACTTAGAACTGTGAATATTAGCAAGTGCCACACTTAGAACTGTGTATGTTAGCAAGTTCCACAGTTAGAACTGTGAATATTAGCAAGTGCCACACTTAGAACTGTGTATGTTAGCATGAGCCACACTTAGAACTGGGAATATGTGCAAGTACCACACTTAGAACTGTGTATGTTAGCAAGGGTCACACTTAGAACTAGGAATATTAGCAAGTGCCACACTTAGAACTGTGTATGTTAGCAAGTGCCACAATTAGAACTGTGAATATTAGCAAGTGCCACACTTAGAACTGTGTATCTTAGCATGAGCCACACTTAGAACTGGGAATATGTGCAAGTGCCACACTTAGAACTGTGTATGTTAGCAAGTGCCACAGTTAGAACTGTGAATATTAGCAAGTGCCACACTTAGAACTGTGTATGTTAGCATGAGCCACACTTAGAACTGGGAATATGTGCAAGTGCCACACTTAGAACTGTGTATGTTAGCAAGTGCCACAGTTAGAACTGTGAATATTAGCAAGTGCCATACTTAGAACTGTGTATGTTAGCATGAGCCACACTTAGAACTGGGAATATGTGCAAGTATCACACTTAGAACTGTGTATGTTAGCAAGGGTCACACTTAGAACTGTGTATGTTAGCAAGTGTCATACTTAGAACTGTGTATGTTAGCAAGTGCCACACTTAGAACTGTGAATATTAGCAAGTGCCACACTTAGAACTGTGTATGTTAGCAAGTGCCACAGTTAGAACTGTGAATATTAGCAAGTGCCACACTTAGAACTGTGTATGTTAGCATGAGCCACACTTAGAACTGAGAATATGTGCAAGTGCCACACTTAGAACTGGGAATATGTGCAAGTGCCACACTTAGAACTGTGTATGTTAGCAAGTGCCACAGTTAGAACTGTGAATATTAGCAAGTGCCACACTTAGAACTGTGTATGTTAGCATGAGCCACACTTAGAACTGGGAATATGTGCAAGTATCACACTTAGAACTGTGTATGTTAGCAAGGGTCACACTTAGAACTGTGTATGTTAGCAAGTGTCATACTTAGAACTGTGTATGTTAGCAAGTGCCACACTTAGAACTGTGAATATTAGCAAGTGCCACACTTAGAACTGTGTATGTTAGCAAGTGCCACAGTTAGAACTGTGAATATTAGCAAGTGCCACACTTAGAACTGTGTATGTTAGCATGAGCCACACTTAGAACTGGGAATATGTGCAAGTACCACACTTAGAAATGTGTATGTTAGCAAGGGTCACACTTAGAACTGTGAATATTAGCAAGTGCCACACTTAGAACTGTGTATGTTAGCAAGTGCCACAGTTAGAACTGTGAATATTAGCAAGTGCCACACTTAGAACTGTGTATCTTAGCATGAGCCACACTTAGAACTGAGAATATGTGCAAGTACCACACTTAGAACTGTGTATGTTAGCAAGGGTCACACTTAGAACTGTGTATGTTAGCAAGTGTCATACTTAGAACTGTGAATATTAGCAAGTGCCACACTTAGAACTGTGTATGTTAGCAAGTGCCACAGTTAGAACTGTGAATATTAGCAAGTGCCACACTTAGAACTGTGTATCTTAGCATGAGCCACACTTAGAACTGGGAATATGTGCAAGTACCACACTTAGAACTGTGTATGTTAGCAAGGGTCACACTTAGAACTAGGAATATTAGCAAGTGCCACACTTAGAACTGTGTATGTTAGCAAGTGCCACAATTAGAACTGTGAATATTAGCAAGTGCCACACTTAGAACTGTGTATCTTAGCATGAGCCACACTTAGAACTGAGAATATGTGCAAGTGCCACACTTAGAACTGTGTATGTTAGCATGAGCCACACTTAGAACTGAGAATATGTGCAAGGGCCACACTTAGAACTGTGAATATTAGCAAGTGCCACACTTAGAACTGTGTATGTTCGCAAGTGCCACACTTAGAACTGGGAATATTAGAAAGTGCCACACATAGAACTGTGTATGTTAGCAAGTGCCACACTTAGTACTGGGAATATTAGCAAGTGCCACACTTAGAACTGTGAATATTAGCAAGTGCCACACTTAGAACTGGGAATATTCGCAAGTGCCTCACTTAGAACTGGGAATATTAGCAAGTGCCACACTTAGAACTGTGAATATTAGCAAGTGCCACACTTAGAACTGTGAATATTAGCAAGAGCCACACTTAGAACTGTGGAAATTCGCAAGTGCCACACTTAGAACTGTGTATTTTAGCAGGAGCACACTAAGAACTGTGAATGTTAGCATGTGCCACATTTAGATAGGATTTTGAATGTTGGCAAGTGCCACACCTAGATAGAATAGTTACATTAATCTGCGTCACATCTAGACAGGATTGTAAATGATAGCAAGTGCCAGATTTAGTCAGAATGGTGAACATTAGCCTGTGTCGCTGTAAAGACGCCGGTGGGGGGTGTCTGCACTTCCGTTCTCCATATGGTAGAGGGGAGGCATAGAGACCCCTGACAAGATTCTCTATTATTGGTAGTTGTAGTCGAGCAATCAAGGCCTAGCTTCTCAGGAGGTGATGCGAGCTGGTTCTTAAGTACAGTGTAGTCCCCAAGCACCCACAAAGGAAGGACCACACACTGGGCCTCATTACGAGGTAGGAGGTAGCCATGGCGCTATTAGCACCATGGCTTCCCCCTTACCGCATTCCGGGTCCTTGTTCCCAGAATGGGGACTTACCATGTCATTCCGACCTTTGCGGAACTGGTAAGTCCCCATTCCGGGAACCATTCCCATTCCCATTTGAGCCCCGATACCGTTAATGACCCCGGTGACCCTTTGCGGGCCTGCTTTTAGCAGGCGTTAAGGAAGGACCCGCAAAGGGAACTCGTAGTAGGGCGCAAAGGGATTACCAGCACCGGTGAAAAAAGGACCTAGGCTGATTAGCCATCGGTCTGGGCCGCACACCTGTAATTCCCACGAATGGTTAAATATTTTGTCTTTTGCTTTAAAAAAATAAATAAAACAATTCAGATGATGTTTAAGTTCTGTTCTTTAATTCACTAAGTTATGAACTGTTAAATGCTTGCAATTGGTTGAAAGGCACCAATATGTAACTTGCTGTTTTGTAGGCAAATGAAAAACCCTATGGCTAATGCATTTCGGAAATTCAAATTTCCTTCTTCAGAGCAAGGTAAATATACACAGGATTACTTAAAAGTATTCTTCAACAATCAAAAATGCAATTCATTTTGCAATAGGCGTATTAGAAAGACATTTGGAAAAACGGGGTACCCACAGGAGACAAAAATGATTTACAAATAACACATAAAGAGAGAGAGAGAAACACATATCTCAATTAGTGACTTGGTTTAGAGTCCCTGTATGTAGTCGCAGAATCCATGTTTAACTTAATCATTGTGCACTCATAATTGAATGGTAAAACGTGGTTGACATATTACAGCAACATTTGTGTCTGTATACTTCCTATTCTACTTAATCAAATAGTTATAATGCACATTTCCATAATCAAGACTAGACCAATTAGTGATGATAGTTAGTCTGTGTGACTCGTCAGCTCTTGTCAAAAGTTGTTAATATCTACTCTTTCTGTACCGTGTGCGAACACTAATCTGCTGTTACTTGTATGTTCCAGTCGCTGTCGGCGCTGGCCAACGTTGTCAAATGCGTTTGTGCAACGCTGTGAAAATAAAATGTATGCGTACTTTAGCGTGTTCGTCGTAATGGGGAGCATTGCAACATTTATTATAATGCTACTCGTTCATTCATCGTGCCTACCTTAAAAGCGTTGCTATCTGTTATTGTAATCCCTGCGTGTGTAACCTTCTGAGCTGCAGTCAGGCTCAGATGCTGCAGAAAAGTGAAGCGTTGTCTAGGCAACGCATATATCTAAAATGGCCGCTCACAAACGAGCCTAACGGCCATGTTGGTGTGGGCAAATACAATGTACCTAATCTTAACAACTATGTCTGTCTACATAACCTGCTTGGCTTACTTAACTAATGAATGCCCAAGAGGCGAACCATTATTATTTATTGAATATATACAAAATCTATATATGTAATGAGTTCCAAGGTGCATCTTTAGTGCATATAATATTATATATTATATGTATACAATGAAATTGCAATGTTAAATGATAGGCAGACTGTGCCTGTGGTGCATTCTGGTATATGTGTTATGTACAGTATAGGCTAGTGATGCTCACGAATGGTGTTACTGTGTTGATGTCGGGAATATACACTGTTCAAAAAAAGAGGTCATGATCTGTGGAGTAACTCAATTGCTATTACATAGGGAAATGTGAATGTTCAATACACTAATAGGTGTTAGAATTGCCCCGTAATTTTCTTGGTGAAGTACAAATATAATCTACACTTGTGGATATATGATACAATGGATACGGTAACTCGATTATTCCAAGTGACTATTGATAATGCAGTAAGTTAGTGTTAAGCAAATTGAGAGGTAATTATAGAAAGCAATTAAGGTCAAATTCATCATTGATTCCTTGCGGTGATAACGCTTCTAGTCGGTCGATCCAGTAGGCTTCTCTCTGCTGTCTCTTCTTTTTTGTAGATCTGGAGGTGTTGTCAATTAGCTCTAGTACTTGGAATCTGAGTTTTGAGATGTTGTGCTTCTTTTCATTGAACTGTTTCGCCACTGCTGAGTTGATGTTTTTATTGCGTATACATGATTTGTGCTCATTGATGCGTATGCGTAATTTCCATCCTGTTTCGCCCACATAGTATATACCACAAGGGCAACGTATACAACATACGCAATTTTCTGTATTGCAGGTAGCATGACATCTTAATGTGATTTGTTCGCCTGTGTAGGGATGTACAACTGTTCCTCCTTTTATTATGCTGTTACAATTCCCACAATTTAGTCACTCACAGGTAAGTACCAGTTGTCTTTGTCAAGGTACTTGTTCTGGGTTTGTCTTCTCGTGTGTTGACAAGTAAATCTGTCAGGTTATTTGATCTCTGGTACGTGAATTTTGGAGGTGCAGAAAAAAGATCTTTAGTTCTTTCATCTTTGGTGAGTATTTGCCAATGTTTATTTATGCATCTCTTAATTTGCATGCTCTGTGTTGAAATCTTGACACATATACCAATGATGGTGATGCTGGTTTGTTTTTTGGTGTGAGGGTGCTGGCCCTTGTTTTTGTCGCTACCTTCTCTGTTGCTGTTCGTATGTCTTCTTCGTGGTATTCACGATCTTCGAGTTTTTTGTTCAATCGGATTAACTCTTGTTCAAATTCACTTTGGTCACTGATTATCCGTTTAAGACATAGCATTTGCCAGTAGGGTAGGTTCCGTAGCGTGTTTTGTGGATGAAAGCTCATCCGATGTAATAAATTGTTTCTGTCTGTTGGTTTGGTGAATAATGATATTGTTATCTGTTGGTCATGTACGTTAACTTGAATGTCCAGATAATGAATCCCAGGGTTTCCTATCTCAAAGGTGAATTGTATTCGATGGTCTATGCTGTTCATGTACTGAAGAAATTCATCCAATGTTTCTCTCGTATCTTGCCATACGCAAAAAAAATCGTCGATGTATCATATCCACAATTTTATTTTATCTTTCCTCTGTGTATTCTGTAAAATGTGTGACATTTCAAATTGGTACATAAAGGAATTTGCGTATTGCGGTGCCATCATTGCACCCATGGCTGTGCCGGACGTTTGTATATAGTACTCGTTCTCATATTTAAAGTATGAGTTGGTTGAAATGAACATCAACAAGGACATTATGAATTCTTTGACAGCACCTATGTTCTCCTCATGTAAAAGAAGCCACTCTTCCGCTTCTTGCCCCAAATGATGTGGTATGTTGGTGTAAAGACTTGTCACGTCAATTGTAAAAAGAATGTCATTCCCAGTTAATTGTGTGTTCTCGAGTATATTGAGAAAATGTGTACTATCTTTCACGTAAGTTTCTGTTTTCTGTATGATGGGATTCAGAAAATAATCAATGTAGGTTCCAAGTGGCTGTAGTATACCTCCTGTGGCAGCTACGATTGGTCTTCCCGATGGGTTTGTTAGTCCTTTATGTATTTTTGGTAAAAGATAAAAATGTGGAGTGGTTGGTTTCTGTGTCAGTAGGAATGCTTTGGTCTTTCTTGTGATCATGCCTTCTTCTTCAGCTTTGGTTAGGAGCATCTCTAAGTTAGCTCAAATTTCGTTGGTAGGATCTTGTTCGATCTTTGCATAAACTGTGTGATCATCTAATTTTCTTTAGATCAGAGATTACCATTCTTTCAAAGATATCAATGGCAGGTACACTAATGGGCGGTGTGAAAGTACTCTTTGGTTTGAACTCAACTAATTCTGTTGTTTCTTTGTTTGGAGACCCCTGTTCCATTTCTGCAAAGACTACTTTTAATTTCAATTTTCTTGTCAATTTGTGGAGTTTGACTTTGGTGTTGAACAGATTAGTGCCAAACATAGGTACACATTTCAAACCCTTCTGTAGTACTCGCTCTTCAATTATGAGTGCTCTTCAATTATGAGTGCACAATGATTAAGTTAAACATGGATTCTGCAACTACATACAGGGACTCTAAATCAAGTCACTAATTGAGATATGTGTTTCTCTCTCTCTCTTTATGTGTTATTTGTAAATCGTTTTTTTCTCCTGTGGGTATCCTGTTTTTCCAAATGTCTTTCTAATACGCCTATTGCAAAATGAATTGCATTTTTGATTGTTGAAGAATACTCTCAAGTATTCCTGTGTATATTTACCCGGCTCTGAAGAAGGAAATTAGAATTTCCAAAATGCATTAGCCATCGGGTTTTTCGTTTGCCTACAAAACAGCAAGTTACATATTGGTGCCTTTCAAACAATTGCAAGCATTTAACAGTTCACAACTTAGTGAATTAAAGAACAGAATTTAAACATCATCTTAATTGTTTTATTTATTTTTTCAAAGCAAAAGACAAAATATTTAACCATTCGTGGGAATTACAGGTGTGCGGCCCAGACCGATGGCTAATCAGCTTAGGTCCTTTTTTCTTCAGTCTATTATGAGAGCCCAGCACGGAGGCACTTTTTAGTGGGCTGCACCCTATTAAGCAACCATAAACTAAAAAGAACATTGAATACATTAATTCTTCAAAACTACAGAGAACATACATGTGCACCCTCTCCCTTGCTCCATTTCCAGTAATTACTGGCACCGGAGTCATTACCGGTGCCCGGTATCCCTTTGCGCCCTACTTGTAATGAGGCCCACTGTATCCGTTACAAAACAGTCTTTATATAATTAATGTTCAGAGGTATATACAATATCACGATAACTCACTTTGTACTCTGAAAATCAGCAATGGTAAATATATACAGTTTCTAAAGTGGTACCACTAACGTTATTAGATCTCATTAAAGTGCATATGGTCAGAATGACACACAGATCAGAATAACGAGGAAACCAGCAGTAGAGAGAGGAAGGAAAGCAAGATGGTTGAGCAATTGGCAGAATACTGTCCCTGATGCCTAGACACAGTTCTGTGTGGAGATCCCCCCACCTGGGCAACCTGTAAAGCAAAGATGTATCACAAGCTCAGTCCATATATTGTTCACGCTAGACTTTCCAATAGTTCTGCAACCCCAAAGTACCTTGGCGTTGTAGCGTTCCGCGTCGGGGAATCGACAGCCCTTCTTGAGTGCCCTCCCTTTAAGGCAGGAGTCACGGGTCGTCGAACGTCCAGCGGAGAACAGGTCGAGCTACGACGGTGAAGTGGCCACGTCGTTCCTAGCGGGGCTCGTTGACGGGGAAGCGTAAACGTCCTGCCAGGAAGAGGTGTGCGGGGCACCTCAGTGTCGATAGTTCTGGACCGCAAAGAGTTTGAAGAACTGTGGCCCAGCAGGGCATCGAGTCAGCGGCGTCTGTGTGGTCTTTGGGTGGCGGGAAACCCACCGGCGGATGCTCCTCGGCGCGTCGATGGTCAGGCCTTCTCCAGCAGGATACAGCGGCGACGATACGGATGAGAGCGTCCTTGGATCAATAAAGTTCTTAGGCAAACGGGAGCACGGCGGCTCCAGTCGGCAATGGCGGTCGTCGACAGTGGCGGACCACAGTCCGGGTGCTTCTCTTTAGAGTTCCGCAGCAGTCCCCGTATCGGGTCGGCAGCCTGTCGAAGGCCTGTCTACCAGGGAGCTTTGGCAAAGATCTGCTGGTGCACGATGGTCCCTCGTAGCTCGGGAAGAGGGCGCCATAGCAGGTCTTCTCTGGGTCAGTCCTTGGAGACACAGCAGCTTTCAAATTGCAAAGGAGAGCAACAGCAATTCTTCTATTCCAGCAGGGATTCAAGGTCAAGCGTCAGTTTCACTCCATTTACTCTTCGTAGTTTGGACTTCAGCTCTGAACACTTCTGAACACATTTCCTAGCAGTGAGAGGTCCCCAGATATACTGTTGATCTCCCATTCATACCGCTGGGTCACACTGAAGCATCCAATCACTACAAAGGGCATTCATGCAGGCAGGCAGCCAATCAGGCACACAAGGTATTCAGGCCATTCACTTCTCTCCAGACACTCACAACAAGTTATGTGTATTGGGACAAGTACCGAGCCATTCAACACTTCATACTGCCTTCATACCAGTTTTGGGCAGGGCTGTCTCAGTCATTGTGTCAACCACCAGATACTAGACACCCACAACATAGAATGTGTATTTGTCACACACTCCATTCACCCAGGTCCCACCCACAGGCGTACCCACAACATACGGTCATTGGGAAGGCTCCAGCCAGTCTGGTCAGCACTTCCCCACACTACCATATATGGAACTTCCACCCAACAGCCAGTCAGGGGGATGGGACATAGGCAGGGTTTCCCGGGACTTCGGGAAGATCAAGGTAACAGGCGATGGAAGGCAAGAGGCCATGGGGGCCATTTTGTCTCCATCAGGAATCTACCGATTCCAATGACAGGGCCTGGGCATCCCAAAATGGAGGACGCTCAGGGCACCAGTCATTTCAGCACAGAGCTGCCACCAGCCCGTACCCTGCTCTGTGGGCCACCCACAGGTGCCCAAAAACATACACTAGGGGCACAGGCTTGCACCCCTACTCATGGGTGCCATAAGGGTATCCCATGGGTCTGTTCACCAAACCAAGAGAGAGAGCTGCACCACCAGGAGTCCCACACGAACTCCTGCGCGGAAAACACAACAGAACATGATAAAAAGCAGTAAAGGACAAGGATACGGAGGCCCTGTTCCATCGATGCATTTCCAGCATCACAGTCACATCTAGACAGAATTGTGAATGATAGCAATGGCCAGATTTAATCAGAATGGTAAACATTAACCTGCGTCGCATCTAGACAGAATTGTGAATAATAGCAACGGTCAGATTTAGTCAGAATGGTAAACATTAACCTGCGTCGCATCTAGACAGAATTGTGAATAATAGCAACGGTCAGATTTAGTCAGAATGGTGAACATTAGCCTGCGTCGCATCTAGACAGAATTGTGAATAATAGCAACGGTCAGATTTAGTCAGAATGGTGAACATTAGCCTGTGTCGCATCTAGACAGAATTGTGAATGATAGCAATGGTCAGATTTAGTCAGAATGGTGAGCATTAACTTGCGTCGCATCTAGACAGAATTGTGAATAATAGCAATGGCCAGATTTAGTCAGAATGCTAAACATTAGCCTGCGTCGCATCTAGACAGGATTGGGAATAATAGCAACGGCCAGATTTAGTCAGAATGGTGAATATTAACCTGCGTCGCATCTAGACAGAATCTTGAATGATAGCAACGGCCAGATTTAGTCAGAATGGTGAATATTAACCTGCGTCGCATCTAGACAGAATCTTGAATGATAGCAATGACCAGATTTAGTCAGAATGGTGAACATTAGCCTGTGTCGCATCTAGACAGAATTGTGAATGATAGCAATGGTCAGATTTAGTCAGAATGGTGAACATTAACTTGCGTCGCATCTAGACAGAATTGTGAATAATAGCAATGGCCAGATTTAGTCAGAATGCTAAACATTAGCCTGCGTCGCATCTAGACAGGATTGGGAATAATAGCAACGGCCAGATTTAGTCAGAATGGTGAATATTAACCTGCGTCGCATCTAGACAGAATCTTGAATGATAGCAATGACCAGATTTAGTCAGAATGGTGAACATTAACCTGTGTCGTATCTAGACAGAATCTTGAATGATAGCAATGGCCAGATTTAGTCAGAATGCTAAACATTAGCCTGCGTCACATCTACACAGAATCGTTAATAATAGCAATGGCCAGATTTAGTCAGGATGGTGAACATTAGCCTGCGTCGCATCTAGACAGAATTGTGAATGATAGCAATGGCCAGATTTAGTCAGAATGCTAAACATTAGCCTGCGTCACATCTAGACAGGATTGTGAATAATAGCAATGGCCAGATTTAGTCAGAATGGTAACATTAGCCTGCGTCACATCTACACAGAATCGTTAATAATAGCAATGGCCAGATTTAGTCAGGATGGTGAACATTAGCCTGCGTCGCATCTAGACAGAATTGTGAATGATAGCAATGGCCAGATTTAGTCAAAATAGTGAACATTAGCCTGCATTGCATATAGATAGGTATGTGAATGTTAGCAAGTGCCACATTTGCGAGCCCTGGCCTGGTGCTTCTTGCAGCCTAATTCTGCTTTTCTTCACCTCTTGGCCGGAGGCCTCTGGCTTTATTTAATTCAGCTGTAGTTATGCTATACTTGCTATGTGTCTATATTGTGCTATTCTTCTTATAGGTTAATAGTTTTTTGGTTCTTCCAGGTTCCTTATACGATCCTGCAGTTGCATAGGGTTAGTTGCAATAAACTTCTGGAAGCTTGCTCTGGATCTCTTGCTTCCTTGCGTCTCTGCGTTTCTTCTGGATTCGGCTAATGAAAAAATAATAAAGGCTTTCGACAGTATGTATACATAGCTGTCCTCTATCTACTGTGTATGTATGTTCTTGGTGTGCACATGTGTGTGTCCGTGTAACTTCCTGCATGGATGCGAGTTTGCTTCATGGCTAACGTTACTATGTCGTGGTGTCTGTAATGATGTCAGCACAGTTAGATATTTGTCATTAGTCAATCATGTCCAGTGAGGCACCTTTATCTATGATCGGTGTTGGGGCACCTGTATCTATGATGACGTTTGCTGGATAAGGTTTGAATGTCTGTCTGAGACAATATCTGTTTGCATATGTTTTTGTCACTGTCCCTCCTGAGGGCTGTCCAAACAGCAACTGGCATCTTGCATCTCTGACTCTTCGGGCCGTCATGCTTATAGGGGTCAAGAGGGGCATTCCAGGGACCCTCTCTTTAGTAGTGATTGCCAGGGGTGTCAGGTAAGGGAGAGAGAGAATGAGGGTGTCTAAAGGGAGGCAGCAATGGCCCACATGGAAAGAACAAGCAAGGGAATGCAAAGGGGCAGAAAGCAGAGAGCAAACTGCTTCAGTAGCAGCAAGTGAAAGCAGTGCATTAGCAGCTCATAGAAAAACAGGAACGTCACCAGAGCGGCGGACAGTGCATGCAGACTCATGAGCAGCAACGGCCATGTGGGAGGAATGCCAGAAGGCCTAACAGTGCATGCAGACTCTTGAGGGGTGACGGCCATATGGGAGGAATGCCAGAAGGCCTAACAGTGCATGCAGACTTCTGAGCGGCGACGGCCATGTGGGAGGAATGCCAGAAGGCCTAATAGTGCATGCAGACCCCTGAGTGGCGACGGCCATGTGGGAGGAATGCCAGAATGCCTACAAGTGAGTGCAGACTCCTGAGCGGCGACGGCCATGTGGGAGGAATGCCAGAAGGCCTAACCGTGCAGGCAGACTCCTGAGCGGCGAAGGCCATGTGGGAGGCATGCCAGAAAGCCGAACAGTGCATGCAGACTCCTGAGCGGCGACAGCCATGTGGGAGGAATGCCAGAAGGCCTAAAAGTGCATGCAGACTCCTAAGGGGTGACGGCCATGTGGGAGGAATGCCAGAAGGCCTAATAGCGCATGCAGACTCTTGAGGGGCGATAGCCATGTGGGAGGAATGCCAGAAGGCCTAACAGTGCATACAGACTCCTGAGCGGCAACAGCCATGTGGGAGGAATGCCAGAAGGCCTAACAGTGCATTCAGTCTCCTGAGGGGCGACGGCCATGTGGGAGGAATGCCAGAAGGCCTAACAGTGCATGCAGTCCCCTGAGGGGCGACGGCCATGTGGGAGGAATACCAGTAGGCCTAACAGTGCATGCCGACTCCAGAGCGGCAACAGCCATGTGGGAGGAATGCAAGAAGGCCTAATAGTGCATGCAGTCTCCTGAGGGGCGACGGCCAAGTGGGAGGAATGCCAGTAGGCCTAACAGTGCATGCAGACTCCTGAGCAGCAACAGCTATGTGGGATTAATGCCAGAAGGCCTAACAGTGCATGCAGACTCCTGAGCAGCAACAGCTATGTGGGATTAATGCCAGAAGGCCTAACAGTGCATGCAGACTCCTGAGCAGCAACAGCAATGTGGGATTAATGCCAGAAGGCCTAACAGTGCATGCAGTCTCCTGAGGGGCGACAGCCATGTGGGAGGAATGCCAGTAGGTCTAACAGTGCATGCAGTCTCCTGAGGGGCGACGGCCATGTGGGAGGAATGCCAGTAGGTCTAACAGTGCATGCAGACTCTTGAGCGGCGACGCCCATGTGGGATTAATGCCAGAAGGCCTAACAGTGCATGCAGACTCCTGAGGACCAAAAAGATTACCTCAAACTCATGATACTGATGCCCAAAGTTACCTATTCATATTAGCTTCTATATACTCCAATGTCTGAAAATTCAAATGCAGCAACTGGATCCTGTAAAAATGCAGTTTGCAGCCGGTGACACAGAATGTCCGCCTTTGCAGATGGGCAAAATAATTGATAACATGCAATTTCGTCCCCTCTGTGCAATTTTCAACATTTGCAAGACGAAGCGTAAAAATATGATGTGTTAAAATACAAGAAATTGCTTTAACACCTTTCTATTTCAGCTAGTTTGGCAAAAAGTGTAAATGTCGCCTGCCATTTATGCATGCAAGGCAACTTTTACAATATTATTTCCATAGGAAGCCACTGGCGAAGACAGGCAAGGCCTTTTGCAGGCAGAACAGAGCTGCACAACAGAAACAGTCATCCCCTTTCGTACCTTCAACAATGTCAGAAATGACATAGGCCTTTTCTGTCAGGTTTGAGCACCTTTATTTAAGCTCTCAGGGACTAAAACAAACTACCCAGTTACACAATAAGACAACCTGAACCTCAGCTTTGTTGGTTTGTTTATTTATTTTTAGAGCACGCCTAACCCGAGGGTATCTGGGCGCTTTAGCTTAGGTATCACACATGAGATGACTGATGGTGGTAGCGTTGTGTTATAGGTCAAAGGCTACATACCAGCCAGAATCTCTGCTGCTTTTTTTGATCCCGCCAAGCAGAGTTTGCTTGTTGGAACTGGCCCATGCTGGTCGCCGTACGTGATAGACTCGCACATAGACAAACAGGACCTCAAACTCGTTTGCAATCCCTGCTTCTCCACACACAGAGGGGCGCGGAAAGCCTCATTCATCTTATCTGCATGAATTATTAAGCGATCCCCCCAAACGCTTAGTGATCAGCAGCCGTGAAAAGCCCACGGGAGAAGAGAATTCAATTACCAGACTCGGCGTCGCTCAGCCTGGCTGGGAGATGGCAGCCTGGGCCCTCCATATGCAGCACTTTTTTTCAGATAGGAATCTGTTTACTTTTCTTCAGGGACGTCATTTCACCAAAATGCCAGGGGTAGCGGAAGTGACATCACACGACCCTTGACCCCCCTGATGACATCACAGGGAGTGATGTCATTTGACCCCACCCCGAAGTGATATTGCAGGAAGCGATGGAACACGACTTTTCACCCGTTGACAAAACAGGAAGTGACATCACATAGCATTGTACACTACGATCAATATGGTTACGATATCACTATAATGTGATGTACATTTCATGCAAGAATGGATCGCCATATGTAGCGTTAAGATCAGTGTGTACAGGCCCATTATATCAAATTACTGTGAATGCAAGCAGACGTCCATGACCAAATGATAATGATGTGTTATTATATAGCACTTACGCTTAAGTGCTTTATATAGAAAAAATATACACCCAATATCACCCAACCTGTGCTGGTACTCATTTATCGACCTCAGAAGGATGAAAGGAATTTAAGAACAGACTAAATCAGTGACTCACCCCCTGAAGTGTGCCTGAAATAAACCTTTAATGAGTCTAGCAATTATTGTATAGAATTCCAGAAAGACACATTATTTGGTATTCCTATTCTTTCTTATTTAGGGTCAGTGCTGAAAGTGTTAGACTTGTGGCACTCCTGTTCTTATTTTTCTTCTCGTTTTTTTTAAAGGTAAAGGGCCTGAACAAGAAAGCCAGCCACTCCAGGAACTTGCATTACAAAAAACGAGGGAAAAAAAAATAAAACATTTTTTTTATTTTTTTTACAGAGGTCCACAGAGAGACCACAGAGGTGGCAAGGGAGACCTCAGAGGTCGCAGTTGAGACCTCTGGCGACCCCTAAATGACGTCCCTGCTTTTCTTCGGTGGCAGTCCGGTGCATTGGTAAAAATAAAAAGAGGACATTTGTGGACAGATGTCTCTGAAAGGTCTGATGGGTTGGAGTCAGACATGTAGTCAGGGAAGCAAAGAGGGACAGTACTATTACCAGAATTTAACTGCAGGTGGGCCTACACATGTAGGCAAGGGGTCCACATTACAGGGGTCTACAACCTTTGGCTCTACAGATGTTTTGGACTACAACTCCCATCAGCTCTAACTAGCGCAGTCAATTTTGAGGGATCATGGGATTTGTAGTCCAGCACACCTGAGGGTGTTCATCTGTAACATCCCACGAGCAGGCCGAAGTTTCAGATTCATTGGGCCTCATTACGAGGTGGGCGGTAAGGGCACCGGTGCCGGTAATCCCTTACTGCCCTACTACGAGGTCCCTTAGCGGGTCCCTTCCTTAACACCTGGTTAAGGAAGGGACCCGCTAAGGGACCTCGTAGTAGGGCAGTAAGTTACCAGGTACCAGGCGTTAAGGAAGGGACCCGTTAAGGGACTTCAGAGCTCATAACGGTAATGCAATTTGCGGTACCGTTATTAGCACCTTCCCATTGAGCCCTATGGGGGCTGAAATGGGAATGGGGAATGGCTTTTTCAATGGGGATTTACCGGTCCTGCAAAGGTCGGAATAGACCTGTAAATCCCCATTGAACGGGACCGGACACGGTACCGGTATTGGAGGTAGTCATGGCGCTAGTAGCACCATGACTACCTCCAACCTCGTAATGAGGCCCATTGTATTGTCAATAAAAGAGGTTACTATTACCCAAGTAAATAATACTCATTGTACTGACTGTGTAAGGATGATTGGCAGAAAGGACACTTTTCCAATATATCTGAACATGGCCTGATGGTATGAACCTTGTAAATTGGCTTTCCCTCCGAAGACTCTCCCCAATATCCTCCCTGTATTCGCCCCCCTTTTTTGGATAGCGTTCTATTGCTTGATAGTCAGATTTGAGAAATGTAAGTCCCATAAGTTGGTAAATATTTCTCTTCTGCTATGCAGCAGTAATCTGCATGCAAAATAACTGTTCAGTGTAAAATATGAGACTGCTGAAGTATAGGTATGTATGGGCGGGATTTATAAAGCGTGATCCTAGCAGGGAAGGAACAGAGTGCAGCAGGCATGGCATGTACCCAGCAGTGTAGAAGAGGACGTTGGAATTGGCAGGAGGAGAAGAGGGGGAAGGAATGTGAGAAGTCAGGTACAGTGGAGTGATCAGTGAGTAGCAAGATGTTCTTAGATGAGTGGGGTCTTCAGGTGCTTCCGGAAACGTCGCAGAAAGGGGGACCAGTCTTATCTGCCTTATTAACTTGTTCCAGAGCCACCCGCGGGCTTGCAACCTTTTGTACTGAAATCTGTGGTAAACCCTTTTGTGTGCGACCTTCGGACATAGAACGAGGGTGTCCTAGGAGAATTAATTGGGTTTGGGCTTCAGCAGGCGTTTGACGTCCAGGTTGGGATGAGGGACAGACAGTGCTTGAGTCGAGGATCAGTTGATGTTTGGATTAGGCTGCATGTCATCTGCATATTGGTATTTATTTTTTTAAATACGCCAGAGTCCAGTCTCTAAGCACGGGACCGGGATTTGAACCTGTGTTGCTCTGCGTTGTCTTGCTTCCAAGACCCACGCCTTGGCCCTTAGCATCCTCCCTGCCCACCTCCCAGTTACTGGGCAGCATTGAGATCTGTTGAGGCCCATCTGGAAGACCTGGTCGCTTTTCTTCGAGGCAGGGGCAATGCACTGCAGGACTGTCCCGTAAAATCCCATGCATAGTGGCAAGAATGTTAGAGAGGCCTTCCTGGTCAACATGTAGAAACAGCAGATAAATTAAGTAGTATGAGAAAGCAGATATCATAATGCAAAAAAGCACTGTCCATATTTCCTACTCAACTACTTCATTCACTCTCCTACAATGATGCTGAAACAGAGCTCATAAACCAGAAGTTCTGGATTTGCTAGCATATGTCATTTTGCATTCCATGACATTTTATAAACACCTACCCACATGTACTGTATTTAACGCTTCCAGTTTCCCATTTTTACTGATTTTTACGCATGAATAAAGACGGAAATCAATCTGCTTTCTGAGTGTATTCATGCATAAAATTGGGAAAAAATTGAAAAACAGGTCTTTTTGTCTGGTTCTCTATGATGTCACTCACACATCGCAGGCCAATCACATTGTAGATTGGCAGCATAGAGAGTGAAAAGGTTGTAGAAAAATATCATTAAAGTTCTTCAAATTGCTGACAGCATATACATTAAGGCAGCAGCATTCACAGCAGCAACCGTTTGTTGTTATGGAAAAAATGGAGCTCGCATTTCTTTCCTATATGACTGCATGTGTGCTTTAATTAATGCATTTTTATATTAGAATAAATGCATAAAAATACTGGTTGCGAATTATCTTTTTATATGACAAAAATAAATGTGGATGAATAAAGAAAATAAGTCCGAAAAATGAATATGGATAAATACAAACGGAAATGGCAGAAAAATAAATACCATAAAACAGGAAGCCTTAACTATGAAGTAATTTTTTGTGAGCCTAATAGCCACGATTGGCATGGGACAACTTGAGATGCTGCCCAGTAAGTTGAACCACTGTCAAATTTAAGGCCCAGCCCAGAGCCTGCACACCCCAAAGCCTGAGTGGTAAAATCACATGCTCGCAGTCATTCTTTGACACAGACACGCGGCTTTGATCTATGCATTAACATGTCTCTCATTTTAACTTCCACAAAATAGTTTTAAAAAATGTGTGCATATGAAACTCAAACGCATGCACCCTCATACGCTGTCTGGTGTGAACACAGCTGAGCTGTGCCGTGTGGCCAGATCTACATGTCGAGCCCTGGAAGAGTGAGGGTGGGCCTTGCCACTCATGTCACAACCTGCCTATGGCAATGAAGAGGAATGACAGGCTAGCACCCAAATCAGAAAAAAGGGGAACAATTAAAAGCATTCAGATAATATTTATGAAATAAATAGAACATGGCTGCCCACGTAGAAACTTCAGTTGACCAGTAACAAATGGTTTGCACTGGAAACAGATTCAGCCTCTACATTTCTGTACTAACTACATACGTGTGTAAACTTCGAGCTCTCTAAATTAATATTTTCTCACATTGTTATGTTGTTAGCTTCTCATGTCCTCCTCATTTTAAACCCACAGTGTGCGACAGCGCACTCTCCCTCGCCTCACTCGTTTCCATGTAATGTAATTTTTATCTATACAGCGCTTATACACAGGTGGAGTGCTTCAAAGCACTTCAAGGCGGGAAGGGAGCAAGTGAAGCCTCCATGGTTAAGCATGCTCTGTCTATGCAGCATCGCGGAAGCCTTGATGGCATTGTGTGACGGGGACAAAGGTAGGCGGGCCAGACACCACATACCTCTCTTTGTAAATCAAAGGATAGGAAAAAAGGGGAGAAGCAATGCAGTTCACAATGTGTGCGCCCACCCGATTTTCTCCTTCTTTTTGAGTACATGTGCCTCACTACAAGTACAGCGATCAGGGGTGTTGCTAGGTCTGGAAAAGATCAGGGGCTAAGCTAATGTCGGGACTGGCGGGACTCAGGGCTAGGCAGCATTTTGGTTGTAGCACCTGAGCTTCTATTCTGGCCTACAATTAAAAGACCCGGGGCTATAGCCCACTAACCCCCCCCCCCCAGCAACACCTCTGACAGTGATTCAGGTAAAACTGGCAATAATGCTGCTCCGATTCTGTTACTGCGACATTAACGTATGCTTTACCGTACTACTAGTTTAGCAGGGAATGGAGGATTTACATCCGGCAAAAAGCTAAGGGTCAATCCACCCCTTTCTGACAAAAATGTCAAAAATCCACGAAATCACCAGAGCAGAATTACCAGAATTACTATCAGCTGTCAAAATGCCCATGGAGACATATGGACTCCAAAAATAGGGACTTACCCTGATCTACAATCTGATCTACAATCACCTCTAATCCCGTAGTAAATCCGTGGTACTAAGTGGTGGTAACAGTAATCAAGTTGGGCAGTAATGAATTACCGCCAGTCTTGTAAAAAGGCCCTATTAGTCTAAACCCTTCTGTACCCTGATACGTTTAATGGTGTTCTTTTTCATGAATATTCTCCGTGCCTGATCACTAGTTAGGCGGTATCCCGGTTGGGATACCACCCACCTTTATTAGCATTAGTGCCCACCCATCCGGGGGTATTACCGCTGGATCACGGGTTGGGTGCTAACTGTAAGCAATGGAGAATTGTATGCGCAATTGCCATGCTATAATACCACCAGCAGTAATTGCACTGAAAATTGGCATTTTCTCACAGTGTTTACCCCCAGCTCGGAGCTGGGGGTAATCATGCCGGAGTTGTGATAGGGCGAGCCCTTCAATGCAGCACTATTACCGTTCCCCCTTCACTTAAGGGCTAACGCCCAACTCGTGTCTACAGTCTACCCTCTATCGCTCGTGCTGCGTCTCATTCTCTTTCTGCCTTTCTCAGTAGTGTGATGCTGATGGTTGTCGTGTTCCTCCTCCTGCTCCTCTTGTCGTGTGTCTTTGGTGCTCCTATCAAATACACTATTCTCTGTAGGTTCCCTGTGTGATTATCATCTTTCATGACATAGTCATTTCCTGTCGTCTTTACATGGATGGCTGCCTTGTCTTTCAAGTGTGTCTCCCTGTCTTCTGTGTTGATCTAAATTTATCAGCAAACCTGGCATCATGTGGTTCGTTTGGGTTTGGTGCCATATATAAGACACATCAGTGTCTTCCGGGCTATCGTGGGGATGTGTGGGTGGAATCTGTTCTTCCCCCTCACAGCGTATGGAAGGTGCTGCACTCTGCCGTTGTGTTAGGCATCAACTGATGTGCGGGTACCACTCTTAACTCTGTTTTTCGTGCACCCTTGCCAACTCCAGTTACAAACTGCATCTTATGGAGGGATATTGTGACTGGGTCAGTAGCCCGGCCTGTCAAGAGAGGATGGGAAGCCGTCTCAGCCTGTGGGGGGTGGCCTACCACAGCATAGGCCAGAGCCAGTCCTACTCCAGAGGGAAAAGGCAGCAGTTGGGAGAACCCTAGTCCCTGTACCTTCTTATTGTACCAGCCTGCTTGTACCACTGTCAATCACCCCATACATGTCTCGCACAATGCTCGCCAGTTTCTTTCCGTCTTTTGTAGGAAACCATGCGTTGTAGCATGCATGGCGGTAGAAGGACAACAGAGAAGCCTGAGAGAGACTAAAAAAAAGTTGATGGATGATCACACACACATCTGCAACACACTCAAGCGAAACAACAATGTAACACAGCACAGAAGACCGGACGCGGGTGTCAGTGTGTGCACACAGAAAACTCGAAACTGCTGGACTAAGACATTACGCTCGCCTGTTATGAAGCCCCTGTGCGGATCACAGGCTAGACCAACAATCCAACAAACCTAGGAATCCTATACATGAACTGGGACATGAACTGCCAATTTAACAACAGCCAGCTGCCATTGACAAACACAGGCAGACCTGCACACGAGAAAGGGTTGGGAAATAGGACACCCCTTATTACGTTTGTCAGTTTTACCAGTTCCTCAGGGCAGAAAATAGTAAGCTATTGGCCTAGGTAATCAGAAGGGAGAGGATAGCCAATGGAGGGAGAGAAGGAAGGAAAAAAGGAGACAGTTCTGCTAAGGTGAGAGATGGCAGAGGCACACCAAGAGACCAGGTGAAGGAAGGACGGTGCAGATGAGCGTGGGAGTGGATATTCAGGCAGTGTGCATTGTGAGGCATTGGTTGGTGAGGAAAAGTGATACCTGGGATTCAATGAGCGTGGGTATGAGTTGAGTGGTTTTGAAAAGTATGGAGTGAGTGAGAAGGTGACTGAGTGTGAAAGGAGGAGTGGTAAAGGAGGAAGGTGTGGGTTGTTTGGGTGAGATCAGAGGAAGCGGAGGCAGACCATGCGACAATGCAGAGGAAGGACGCGGCAGAGGAGCGTGAGGTGGATTCTTCATGCAGTGTGCAATGTGTGGTATTGGTTGGTATAATATAATATGATACAGCATTTATAACGTGCCTAATCATAAGTGTTTAGAGGCATGACAAGAAAAGGAGGGTGAAACATAGGGAGGACAAAACAATGATCTTACTAGGCCCTGTGTGATTCAGATCGTGCAAGAGCAGGGAAGAGGAAAGGGAGAAATGCCAAGGCGTGGAGGTGGAGGGAGAAGTGCAGGTAACTCAAAAGTGCAGCCAGCATGTGGCTCTGTGCAGGTAAATCAAGAAGTGCAGCCATCGGGTGGCTCATAAGTGCAGAGAGAAGGGACTGTAGGGTTGCAGATACAGCCCACAAGTGCTAGGGGAGACAGGAGGCAGTGTGAGGTGCAACTGGATATGCAGAAGCCTGGGCCCAAGTTCAGAGGGTGGCCAGATGACCACTACATGGAGCAGTCAGGAATTAGCAGGGGAGAGGAAGAGAGAAGCAGAAGCTAAGAGGAAGGTATTGAGTTTCTTCCGGAACCAGAGATGGTTCTGCTCAAGTTTGAGAGAGGCAGGGAGGCTGTTCCAGAGGTAGGCCCCAGCCGAGGATAGAGATCTGCCCCAACTCTCTGCTTTGAAAAGCGACTGATCCTCAAAGTCAAAAGTTGATGAGTTGAGACCTTGATAGGGGAGATGTTTAGGAAGAGAGTACTGGAGGTAGTGCAGTCCCAGGCCCCAGAATGCCTTGTGGACGATGCATAGGGTCTTCAACCTGATCCATGGAGCCAATGAAGAGATTTTAGAGCTGTTCTGAAGAAGTTGAAGAGGTTGGAGTGTAGAGGCAGGAAGATTTAGAAAGAAGCTGTTGCAGTAGTCCAGCATAGAGAGGACCAGCGCTCTGGAGACAGTGAGCTTTTGGGGAACTTGAGGAAAGGAAGAACCTGAGGAGGTGCAGTTGATAGTTTGACTTCTTAGAGACATCAGAGATGTGAGGAGAGAAGGAGAGGGTGAAGTCGAAGATGACCCCAAGTGTCCTAGCCTCACAGGTAGAGCTGGAAGAGGGCCCAGAGTGGGCGGCCAGAGAGAGAGAGGAAAGGAGGGAGCTGGTGTTCTGATGAGGAGGATCTCAGTCTGACTGCCATTAAGGCAGAGGTCATTGGCGGCACACCATGAATTGCGGTCAGACAGTCTGAAATAAGAGAAGGAGAAGATGCAGCTGTGGGGAGCCTGAAGGAAAGCTGGGTGTCATCTGCATAACACTGAAAGCTGGAGCAGAAGGAAGCAATGCAGTGGGCAAGAAGAGCCAGGTATTGGTTGAAAAGCCAGGGAGAGAGGTTAGACCCCTGTGGAACACTATAATTGGAGAGAGGGATAAAAGAGATAAAAGACCCCAGTTGGACCTGAGAGGGTCGGTCGGTGACTAAGGAGGCCAACTAGGCCAGGGCATGATCAGTAATACCAAGGTTGTCACAGAAACGATTGAGCAGGATGACATGGTTGACTGTGTCAAAAGCAGAGGATAGATCAAGGAGGATGAGGACAGAAGGGAGATTAGAATCAAGATTGGAGTGCAAGTCTTCACGGGTGTTCAGGAGAGCTGTTTCCGTGCTTCTGGCAGCTCTGAAGCAGACTGGTGGTCATGAAGGCAACCAACAGATTCAGTATGTAGATTAAGCTGGGAGATGGCCAGCTTTTCCAAGAGTTTTCCCAGGAAAGGAGTGATGGAAATCGGTGATAGTTATCCAGAGAGGAAGGATCGACCGAGGGCTTCTTTAGGCAGGGGTGCACAAGAGATTATTCCAGTGGCAAAGGAGTGATTGCAGACATCAGCCAAGGCTGGAACAAGGCTATCGATGTAGTCCTTGATTTTTCTGGATGAGCAGGGGAGAACCTGCTTTGACAAGACAGTCATAGATCGTACTTGTCTAGAAACATTGTCAGGGGTAAGGAGGAGAAAGGAGGAGGAGAAACGGCCTCAGATGGGCCAGGAGTAGGAAGAGGAGGCAGAGGAAGAGAGGGTGGACAGGATATCCTGAGTTTTAGTAGTGAAATTTGATGCCAAGGCTATGCAGAGGGACTGGGAGGAAACAGGAGGGGTAGAGACTGCATCAGGATTTGCCAGCTCCTTGCAAGTTTTGAAGAGTTTGTCAGAGTTTAAGATGCCGGAGAGATGCAGGCTTGGATGTAGGCTCTCTTCTTAGAGAGGACAGAGAGTCTGTACTGCCTTTGGAGCAGTCGGCAGGCCAGTTTGTCAGGGGGTGTGGCTGATGGCCTCCACTTCCTCTCTGCCGCCCTACACTTGCGTTTAAGGGCAGCAAGATCGGAATCATACCAAGAGTTGCACTTGGATTTGGGCTTCAAGCAGATCCTGATGACAGGGACAAGGACATCCAGAGTGTTTGCGATAGAGGGATGAAGGTTAGAGAGGACTGTGTCAGGGTGTGAGTCAGCCAAAGGTGCAAGAGAATGAAAGTAGCGGCAAAAGCCTCAACCGACACATGCTTCATGGGTCGGATGACCAAGAAGGTGGGTGGCAGTGCGGGATTTGACTTGACCTACGGGAATTAGAGAGAGGGAGGTGAAAAGAAAGGAGAAAGTGATCACTCCAAGAGAGAGGAGTGGTCAGTGTGTAAGAGAAGGGGAGGTCTGAGGGGTTCTGAAAATCAACGTGGTGCCCTGCAGGGTGAGTCAGGCCAGAAGGATGAATAGAGAGAGAGAATCACGGATGTTGCGAAAGGGACCTGAAGAAGGGCTCGTAGCATCCAGGTGGATGTTCAAGTTTCCGTGGAGGAGAAGTTGAGCGGTAGAGGCAAGGAGCGAGGAGGAGAGATACACCCACTCAGAGAGGAAGAGGGTGACCTGGCAAGGCGGCCTGTAGATAGTGGCCACAGTGAGAGAGAGGCCAGGAGATGATGAGGAATTTATTTCTATTGAATGTAAACCGCACTGATATTTATGCAATCTTTGTATGGTACTAATATTTGTTATTGGTACTGGAGAAAATACCATTTTCTAAAATTGATCCTTGTTTAAAAGGAAACTAATATAATGTATAAACCAGTTGGATCATTTGAATATACTGGCTTGTAAGCAGCGATACAGTTATGGATGTAGATTGTGTTTAGAAGTTAGATTCTACTATTCGAATTAGAACTGTCTGTTTTCTGTCCCAGAATTGTGAGTTGGGAACGTATACTTTGGAATGTTATTTGAGGGATTGCCACTTAGTGAAAAGAGTGGCATATCAAAAAGCATCTCAGCAATAGCTATTATTGGGTCAAGAGGCTTCTGGCAATGATAATTCGCCTTCTTTAATGGTGCAAAAGACTTCCTGAGTCGCATTGACTCATAAAAACCCAATATTATATTTCAATATGGGCTGCAATAATTACGTTTTTTCTGAAGTTATGGACTAATTGAGTATGGTGTTCAGATAACCCCATAGATTGGTTGGTTGCTGGATTCTGGTGCTTGTGTGTTGACCGTTGCATCTTTGTTCAGTAAACTGACATTGGATATGGTGTAGCCCAGATATTTCACTTCATCCTGTATGACTTCCCATTTTTCTCTTCTTAGCTAAATGTCTTTCTCCTCGAGCCACCTACATCCAGTGTGTCACTGTGACTTGTGACGTCTTCTGCATACATTATGATGTCATCCTGAAAGTATGCTACAGTGTTGCACATTTCCTAAAATATGATCCACGACACTTAGTAATGCTGCTCAGGAAAGTCCAATACCCCAAGTAGTGTGATGAACACTGTGGGGGGCTCCGACAGTAGTAGTTGTTGATGAAACGCATCCCTCATGTCGAGTTTGCGGTCTATAATTATACCTCTGTTCAAACATCTGATGTCAACGCTGGCTTGAATCGCGTTCGATTGCTTCTACCAGTTCTCATGAACCATTCTTTTGAGATGGGAAGCATGGGAAAACACAGTGCTGAAAAACAAATCTTACAAGCGCAAACAGTCAACAAAGCCAAGGGAAAGGAAAGATGGCAGCTGGAAGAAACGACCGGCAATGTTGTCAGGAGAGCAGCCGCATGGAGCAGCTGGAGGGGATGGCTGCTGGTGAGTGTTGTTCCCTGTTTGACTGAGAACAGAGCAGCCTACCTGCGTGACTGAGTGGGCTCGGAGGCGGTGGACCAGAGCGAGGACTCTGAGGTACCAGATCTCTTGTACTGTCTCTCCTTGCACGGTCTGGCGGTGTCAGCTGTGGAGTTCCCATGACAGCTTCTCCAACTGTGGTGGAGCGCGGCAGTTCCTGGGCTGGAACTGCTTGCGTCTCTCTGGCATCTTCCTGCACCGCTTGGGGCTCGTGTGTGCGGTCTTCATTTTTTTGTGGACTGAGGGTGTGGCGGTGGCCCGGCTGGTCTCTTGATGTGGGTTTGGGAAAGATGCCGGTTGGCGTGGTCTACCTCCGGTTTCCTTCTGGGTAAGTTATGGGGGCGATTTGACTATGCCCCGCTGGAGGACCTTGCCTTGCTGTCCATGGGAGTGAGTTTGGTGCTCGAACAGTTGAATCTGTGGCTATGGAATATCTTGTTTCTATTTACTGCTGACCTAAAATGGACAAACTACTGTGGCCCGTCCCAAGACTTGTCAGCTATTTTTAGGTCTATGGCTTTGCTGGACTTTTAACATTTGACCCATTATCATCTTTTTTCGTTTGGGGAGTGGCGTCTTCTTTCTTGCACGTTTTCAACTGTGCTTGACTTTTATCTTTACCGTCTTTTTGGATCATAAAAGTATTTCTTTCTTGTTGGTCTTCTTTCGTCTTTTTCCTTCTATTGTTTACTGGTTTATATTGCATTTCACTATTGTAATTCATTAATCGATGTAAAACGCCTTTGCGTTAGGCGCTATAGAACAAACATTTTTAAAAATGAAAACTAATTTTATGTTTCACATGAAGGTCTACTTTGCTTGAAAGATGTATATGGCGGGTGGATTTTTGTACCCACCCAAGGTGTGAGGTAAGGACGTGTTTGTGCCTTGCTACTAGGTCCTTCTTCTCTAGCGTCATCACTTGCTCCACCCTGCACGGGTCTAATCTCAGTTTCAGGTTTTTTGGGGGTGGCCTGCCATCAGTCTCATGCCCTCTGCCTGGTGCAGAACCCATCTTGAATCGCATGGTGCAGCCTGTGTATATTAACTGCTCTGCACGACCTCCTTCATACAACTTTGGTCAGAAACCTGCCTTGCTAGGGTATGATATGATCGTTTATTTATAACGCGCTTAATACCCAGATGTTTCTAAGCGCGGACCCGGGATCGAACCTGTGGTGCTCCGTGTCATCTTGCATCCAAGGCGAGCACCTTGCCCCTGAGCTATCCTGCAGGGACCAAGTTCTTCGTCAAGTTCACTGTCCCAGTGAAGATCACCTTGTTCTACTGCCCTTGATGGATTATGGTGAAATCCTACCCTGAATCTGCCATGAGTTTCACATCATATGCATCTATCTTGACTTTGAAATCTGGTTTGCTCTTCTATTGAAGGCCATTTGTATTGCCTGAACAACTTCATGCAACTCTCTGCTTCTTTATTCTTGCTTGCAAACTTTGGCAAAGTGTATCAGGCAGTTGTATGTTTTACAGGTTTCGTTCTTGACTGGCTGCGTGATTGGTACTCCTGCCTTTGCAGTATGCTCCTCCTGTTTCTTGCTCCTCGCATTGGGCCTCATTACAACCTTGCCGGTACCCTGGCGGTAGACCTGCCAGGATACCGGCAAAGGCTCTTACCCTTTCCGCCACCCGGATTACAGGTGCCAGCGGAGCAGTGTAAATCCCCATTCATCGAGTCCCATCAGACTACATGAGGGGATTCGCCGTCATTACCGCCTCTGGTAATGTCGGTGGCAGTAACAAAGGCTTTTTGGCAAGTAGGGATCCTGGCTTAAATCCAGCATTTAGCTGGAG